>NW_024081242.1:3646-583708 GCF_003009895.1 Hyaena hyaena | reverse complement strand
CCCCCCCCCGCCCCGCCCCCCCCTCCTCCCCCCGCCAGCCTGCTCCGGGCGGTGAAATACAGTTGCTCCGCGGAACTCGGGGTTCCAAGATCCCCTCTCAGACCCAAGTGGAGACCCTCCCCTTCATCCAGCCACGCTCACCGTTGCGCAGACACGCGCACACGTGCTCAGGAACACATTTTTCCTCTAAGCACAAGTTCAACTAACCCGTGTCATTTCCCTCCCGCTGCCATCAGCCCCCTCTTCCTTTCCAGCAACATCTCCACCCTCAAAACGACACGAAAAAGAGAACTACGGGTGCCTCGTCCCTGGGTTTTACAAATGCGAAACACTAATAATAAATGTTCGCCCCAAGTTACGGAGGGGGAGGGGGCTACTAGAAGACAACAGTGGGGAACTGGCCGGCGCCACTACCCGGGACTTTGCAGGACTTTGCGTAAAGTCTCAGTCTCAAGTCCCGAGTCATCCCAAACCTTCTCCAGTAATGCCTCTCTCTAGGTAGGTACCTCCTCTCTTCCCCACCACAAGCCTACGATGCCCGCCCTGACTGTCCGCAGCCCGACCGTGGGGCGTTGGTGACAAGAACACAGGGACGTTATTAGGCCAACTGCTCCCTTCTTGCGTTTTCTTCCAGGGCCTCATCCAGATCTGGCTGGCCTGTCTGAAAATGTAGCAAATTAACTTTCTCCTTCGCCTCATCCTTCCCACAGAGGCTCCCAATCACTCCTCATCCCAACATGCTGTAGGGGTGGCCCTGGGAACGCAGGTGGTGGGGCATTCTGCCCTCAGTATGATGGGGGACAGTCATGCCCCCGTCACAGGGGCTCCCCTGAACTCCCCTGGGCTGCGCACGTCCTCCTCCACGGTGGAAGAGGTTTGCTTAAGGTTGGGGGGGTCAGCCGCTCCCAGCATTGTGACCGCGTTCCCAGATATTGGGGCCAAATTGGGTTGCCATTCATTAATAATGCTCACAATAAGATTAAATCATTCTGGAAAATCTCATAAAATCCCCCTAAGTACGCTCCAGTGGCTCTTTCCAATCCCCATCATTCAGCACTTGGGGAGGTTTGGAAGGAGAAGAAAATTGGTTTCTTTGCTTTTAATGCTGCTTTGAAAAGATACTCAGAGTTTGTCATGCGTGACATGTCACATGTTTAATGTGGACTTGCTGGAAGTCAGGGGTCTTTAGCGTGTGATATTTATGGGGAATATTAAGTGCAGAATGAGGTCCCTCCAGCTGGGGAAAGTTGAAAGAATAGGAGGCCCAGGACTGGGCTTGTTTGCGGCATCAGAATGACATAGGATTAAGAGTTTGTAAAACAAGGCGAGGGGTTCTCATTGGCCAGTAATAAATGTAATCCTTGGAGGTAATTTCACGCAATTTGCTTCTGCTCCATGGAAGGGTCAAATGAGAAAAAATGACTTAAAAAAGAGTTCATTAACAGGAAGAATGGTACTGTTTCTCGTATACCATCCAACTGGCAGCCTGGAGGGGGAAAAAAAGCCGTACCTAAACAAAAAGCCAAAATCGACGGAAAATTGATATTGACCACCAAAAAAAACAAAAAACAAAAAACAAAAAAACTTTCCCTCACGCTCTTCCTGCATTCCCCCATCCTCACTTCCAAACGCCAGTGTAACCCTGCCCACCCCTGGGATAGGGCCTTCACCACAGGAGATCCTGTGCAGCCTGGAGGTTTGAGACACCCGGATCGCTGTCCTAGAAAGTTCCCGCCGGGCCCGCTAAACTCCAGGAAGGAGTATGTGGCCGCAACGGTCGAAGAGAGGTGTTTGGCTGCCTGCTCCCCACGCCCCAGGCAAGCCGGGCTCCGGCTTGCATGCGCCCCCCTCCTCGCGAGTGCAGAGCCGGGGCAGGGTAGCCGTGACCCACCGGACGGCCAAGGGCCGGAGAGCAGCCTCGGCCAGCGATGCCCCAAAGTTCCCCGCGGGCGGGGTCTGCGACTTTCGGGGCCGCGTCGGCGAGCGGAGGACGCCGGGGCTTGCGCGCGGCAGCTGCCGACCGGGTTACCCACCCCGGAGGGGCCGCCGACCTCTGCCCGACCCCGCACCTGCCCCTCGGCGGCGCACACTTGCACCCACGAGCAGCACGGGGACCCGCCGCCCCCCCTTCTGCGGGGCGCGGCCCTGGAGCGCGCGCCGAGCCCGACGGCTGGCCCGGTGACGCGCCCCCGCCCCCCGCGGCGCCCGACTGGTCCACGGCCTGGCGGGGCGGCGGGCACCCTCTCCGCGAGCCTGGTAGTCACGCCGCGGCAGCACCCCTCCCCCTCGCCTGCCCCTCTCCCCAAAGGTCCGGCGCGCTAATTACTACAAATTGAAACTAATTAAGCTTCTCTTCCCTTTCCCATCACCCTGGGAGCGTCGGCGAGACCCAGCCCCCGCGGGCGGGCTTACCCCGCGGTCACCGGGAGGGGCGCAGGAAGGGTCGGGGCGGGGGGGAGGGAGAAGCTACGGTTCCCCGCGCGGAGAGGAGTGCGCCAAGGGGGTTACAGATTGCAGATCCGTTCGGGTCTCCTCCAGAAACCTGCGTTGTTTAGATTTTTTCAAATGTATACGTTTCCCAGTGCCTGGATAAGTGATGTAATGACATTTGTCGAGTTAAGATCTGCCACTTGGATACCCCCTCGCTGCCTTTCCATCACTGTTTCTGCGTTCTCATGCTTTCTCTCTCTCTCTCTCTCTCTCTCTCTCTCTCTCACACACACACACACACACACACACACACACACACACACCCTCCTCCCCCTGGATATACCTTGTATACCTTGGAGCCCGCCCCCTCAGAAGCCAACGCCTCAGCTTCATGCTCTCGCCATTACCTGTCATCTGTGACCGCGCACTTCCTTGCTACGTGGCGCTTTCCACGAACACTTTCCTTCGCCTTCCCAGCCAAGACGCCCGCTCGCTTCAGATTTCTGTCTCCACGACCAACAACGCCTACGGTACAGCCACCCACCCTGCAGCCCACTCCACGTCCGTAGCCCGAGACCCTCAGCTCCCGCTGCGGAAAGACCCACGGGCGGAAAGCGCTGCGGCGGCGGCGTCCTTAACTTTTGCAGGAAACCCGAATCCCTCTGAGGATCACATTCAAACCAGGGGCCTCTGCCAGGAAAACGCGCTTGCAGATAAACCGAGGAGGTTCCGGGGCGCCAGAGCCCCCCCCCCCGCCGCCCCCCGCCTCTGTCCACCCTCAGTGCCTGCATAGAGCATTCACACTTCCTTTTGTTAAACATATATTTTTTTTTTATTTTGAGCGTGACACTTCTCCACTAGATAGCAAGGAAAAGTGATAACAATTACACATTACACAAAAGTACTGTACCATTGCCTTTATCTTGAAGGTTTCGGAAGCCTCTACAGTTAATAAGTTAAATAAAGGGCTTGAGTACATAAATATTTGTCTAGGAACCCTACCGTATCTACAACACAGTAAGAATCTACAGGAGGACAAACTTTTACCATACCACGCTGAGTGCAATTGCGTTATAACATTTCAAATATACAAAGCTCTGTTCTTTTTTTTTTTTTTAATAACAATGGTATGTACAGAATCAATAATCACAGTTTGGTGACTTCAACAGTCCATATTCTAGCAGAGTATTTCCCTTTGGTTTGATATAAAAACCTTGGTTGGTGTATGATAAAGAAGAGAACAAGAACAAGACGCCCCTTTCCGTTAAGTGCACTGTTAGCTATCTTACAGATTCGCATTCGCTTCCCTGGCCCTGGCTTCACACCGGGGCCCAAGCTGGGGAGATCAACTTAGAGCGCCAAAATGCTATTGCAGGAAAAAAAAAAAAAAAAAGAGCTAAGTGGAGTGTCAGGAGGAAGAGAGGTGGGGTTTCTTAATGTTTTAACTTCAATACCAGGCGTCTTGGAGAGAAAACCTCTCCGATATTTTCAGTAAAGTAAGAGCGGGAGAGACTGGGTGTTCAGAGTGGGAGCGAGGTGGGCCGGGGAGGGGCGGGGGCGGGTGGACAGCCAGCCGAGGAGGTGCCACGTCCGGTAGCGCCAAGGGCTGCCTTGCCCGCATCCGGGCTGCTGCGAAGGCGGCTGCGCTCTCTCAGTGCCGTCTCGGGAGTGTGCTGGTCCTCTGTTTCCATTTGGTCTTGAGTGGTGCTGAGTGAGGTGACCTTTCGGGGTGCGCCCGGGGCGCGAGGGTGGAGGGCAGCCTTTAGCACACCTCCTTGCCCGTGCTGGTGCCCGGCAGGATGTTGAGCTGCGTGAGCTGCGCGGCGTGCTCCTTGGCCTTGAGCCTCAGCGCCGCTATGCTAGAGGCGCGTCTGTCTGCGGCCGCGGTGGCCGGGTCGGCCAGCGCGCCCGACGCCACCGCGCCCTCCACGGCCGGCGTGGGCTGTCTCAGGAGCGCGGCCGCGGTCGACGCGCTGGTCAGGGGGGCCATGGTGGAAAAGAGCCTGCGGGGAGAGCAAACAGCGCGGTCACGGCCTCAGGAGCTGAGCGCGTTGCCGGGGACAGCGTTGCCCGCCGCGTCTCACCAGGGGAACTGAGGGCCACAGAAGGGCGCGGGCGGGCGCCGCCGCACAAGCCCGGAGTCGCAGGGCTAGGGCTGGGCCGCGGGCTGGGGAGCTTGGGCGGTAGGCTGGGGTGCTCTGAAAGGCCCTTACTAGAGCAGGGAACCAACGGAGGGGGGGGGGAAGAAGGGGGGGGAGGCCATGGGGCCAGAGATCCTGAAGGGACCGGAGCCAGGGCGGAGGCAGGGCCTGTGGCCCAAAACCCCACGGCCCAATTGCTTGGATTCTGTGGTTTTGCATCAGAAGGGGTTGTATTCCCGGACCGGGAGCTCCAATTGCCAGAAGAGAGAAGAGAGACAAAGAGAAAAAGAGAGATGGAGGAGTAAAAAAGAGAAAGAAGGGCGAAGGCGGGATTAAAACTGAGCAAGACCTAGGCTGCAGACTTTGTCCTCTTCCTAGGGCGCCTTCTAGGCCGGGGACTCCTTTTGGCCTGGGAGAGCTGGCCTCGCGTGTCCGCCTTCCCTCCGACAAGGCCGCCCTCCCGCGCCTGACCGCGCTGCCGGTGCCCAGCCAATGACCGCGAGGTAGGGGTGTGGGGCGCCCGCCTGTTGATTTCTGCTCGGTAGGCCGCTCTGACCCGCCCTCCGCCCCGCGTCCGGGAGCAGCGACACCCTTTCCCCATCGCCCTCCCTGTGTCCTGCAGCCTCTTGCCCCGGAAAGCCTCCGAATTCGTGACCCCCGTGAGCGGTGCACGGCGACTCCCAAGCCTGGGACCCTAGTCCGTGCCACCGCCTCCAGTCGGCGCCGGGATTGCTTCTCGCGGCGCCTCCACCTCCTTCGCACAGCACAGCAGCCCTGCAGCTGAGGCCAGAGCCGCCCCTGGCCACCCCAGTGCCACCCCAACTACCACCCCAACCTTACCTACCCCCCCCCCATGCCCTGGGTTTGGGCTCCGGGCTCCTGCAGGGCTAACTCTGAGTTTCCACCATTGGAAATGAGCCCACGAGGGTTCGAGGAGAGGCTCCCGCTTCTCCCAGGCCACCTTCTACCCCTCAAGCCACCCCCAACCACACTCCTCTTCCAGCCTCTCCAAATGTCTCAGTTCGGTGCTCCAGCCAGGGTCTGCCGGCTTTTACGGGGTGCCTGGGTGGCTCAGTCGGTTAAGCGTCCGACTTCGGCTCAGGTCACGCGTCACTTGTCAGAAGGGAAGGGGTGGGGGTCGGCGAGATACAGGACTTAAAATTGTTTTCTCAGAAAAAAATAATACAGTGTGGCCTGGAGGGGGCGTAAGATGCTCTGGTTCCACTAGGTAAACTGAGTCACTACACTTCAGAGCAATTGCTGTTTATTTTATCGGTTTGTTAGTGAAACTACTTCTACTTAGTGTCTTTTTTTGAAAATTTTCTCTAAGATGATTTTTTGTTAAGTGGCTGCGCCGTTGGATGAATCTATTATTTCTTTGTTCTCCCAAAGAGAGATCATTGAAGCTGCATTCAGTTTTATTTTCACTGCACTTTCCAACTTAATACATCCCTCCTTTGTTTCTTTGTCTGTGTGATTATACAGACTTTTTATTCCATCATTCGATGTTCATTTAAAGAAAGGGAATTATAATATACGATGAACTGTTTCTTTTATTTCGTTGTCTTGTGCCGCAGTGAGGGTCGGGGCTCGAGCGTGTGGGGAATGGCTGGCAGCGGGTCACTTGAGTGACAGGGAAGTTAGAGTCTGGGGAAGAAAAAAGAGTTCTTTGCACCCAGAGGGCCCCTGGCTCCGGCGCTCCTGTGGAAGCCGGGGCTGTGCTGCCCTGCCAGGCCCTGAAGCACGGGGAAGGCTTTCTGCGGAATTTGAGGAGTCATCCCAGCTCCGTAGCCTGCCCCTGTCCACGCTTACACGCATGCCACCTATGGCCTGAGCTCGTGCTGCCTTCAGATGGTACTTTTACAGCTTTCAATGGACACCCTCCGTTGTTACGGTTGTCGTTACTGCCGCCGCCCTCCCCTATGCCGCTCAGTCCCAAGTCACTCCCTTCAAGAGCCACAATGAGGCAAAATTAGATAGTATTTTCTTTGACTAAATCTCTGAGAGTTGGCCAAAGAACAAAGATGTTGTGTAGCCACTACCTGTCTCCCGTCTCTGGCTCCTCCCTGACCCCAGCCTCTGTGTGTGTATGCGAGAGAGAGACAGACAGACAGACACACTCCCGGAGGCCGCGCGTTACCTGCCGAACGCAGGGCTGATGAAGGCCGGGTGTCGGAACACAGCGGCTCCGAGGAAAGTGCTCAGGCCCAGCGGCGCCCCGCTGGGCGGCAGACTGGCCGAGCCAGGCGGCGGAGGTAGGCTCGGGAAGGCGGCGGCGGCGGCGGCGGCGGCGGCCGTCCAGGCCGAGTCGAGCGCCGGGTGGTGCGGGGGGAAGGGGCTCGCGTCCAGGTAGGGGCTCAGAGGGTGGGTGGCCGACAGCGGCCCGGGGAAGGGCAGCCCGGGAGGATGGGTCTGAGCGCCCGCCTTCTCCCGCTTGCGCCACTTCGCCCGACGGTTCTGGAACCAAACCTACAAGGCGGAGAGAGCCGGGTCGGCGGGGCTCCGGGCGCACACCCCCCCTCCCCCCACAGTGCTGGGAGCCTTTCCTCCTTTCCACTGAGGCCGGCGCCCACTCGCTCCTCCCTGGCCTCGGGATGCTCAAAGACACCCCTGGGGCCAAACAAGAGGCGCAAAGGAGCCCAAACTTAAGGCCAGCAGGAAATACAGGGCGAGCAAACCCTTTCCAGTGCGTATTTCAAATAGCCTAGTTCCTTCCCAAGTTGGAGGAAAATGGTCCGATGTTTAGAGATGGGGACACCGAGGTTTCAACGTCTCCGCGGCCGTTTGCTTGCTGTGCGTCTTTAGGCACCTCACTTAAACCTCTCTCAGCCTTAGTTTTCTAATCTGTAAAATGGTGATAATAAAACTTCACTCCTAACGCTGTTGTGTGGAATGAGCAGCACGAAGCATGTGCCAGCTCGCGGTGCACAGGGACTCCTTGGCAGTGGGCAGCCACCCAGAGACCAAGGCATCTCCCCTTTTTGCCCCCTATCAGCTGTTTTCGCCGATTTCAGGTTTACCCGGCAGCTGGCAAAATCCCTGCTGTGTTGAAAAGGGAACCTCGGGAAGGCGGTTCACTTATTCTTTCCAGATACACTACTGAACACCGTAGAGCACGAAGCTGGCCTCGGAGGCTCCAGGAGAGCTGGGAGGGAGGGGACAAGTGCCCGAGCGGACAAGCAGGCACTGTAGCGGGCAGTTCTCCAGGAAAGGAAGGACGGGTCCTGGGTCCTCGCCCGCTCTGGGCACGGCCTGCTTCTAGCCTGGAAGGCACTGACTGCGTGGACCAGGGAGGCGGCCACACCTGGACAGATGGGAATGGGGGTGCAGGAGAGCTCCAGAAGGTACACATCTTCAGAGCGAACAGGTCTCTATTTCTTTGTAGGACGTGGTCCAAATAGGCTATTTAAATAAGATACGTCTAGGCTTGGGGGAGGTTTTTAGTACAAGGTATCTTCCCAATTGTTAATAGAAAGCAGTTTTAGTAGAGGCCTTTACCTGAAATGTGGCAGCTACCATAGTCTAAAAATAACTCCCAGGCGCATGAAATTATTTTTATGTGACCTGTTCGTCACACCCACAGCTAATAAGACATGCTCCTTCCCCCCTGAAGGCATTAGTATTTTTAGCCTTGGGTTTATGCCTGCACACCAGTCTAAAAATTAAGAATGAACTCCAGGGCTGTACAGAGTTATATTAAAAATATAATGTAAACGATCCCAGAGGCATTTGTTGTGTTTTGTTTTTTTTTTAATTTGAAAGACATCCGCGCCTTTCCCATAGACACACCGGAGGCTGTCTCACTAGCACTAGTGTCTCGGCTTGACTTCTAGAGAGCCACATATGGCAAGAAAAATCGAGAATCCACATCGGTTGGTTATTTAAAATCCTGCTGTGCGGGGGGGCCCGTCCATGACATTCCACAGCCTGGAATAATCTATCAGTGAGTCGGAGAAACACTCTCGGGTGGAAATTCAGAGGCTTTTTCAAAATAAGACTAGATGGGACCGGGCTGGGTGGGCAGCGTTTGTGTATCCAAATCCGTCTAGACGAGAATGTCCGCTGCTCTTCGCCGGCAGTGAAAGGAGTGGAGGGGGGAGGGGAGCAGGGGCAGCGGGATGCCCTCAAAGAACGTGGAAACCTTTTACAGACAGATCGTCTCTCCGGCTCCACTGCCATTATCAAGATGTCCGCCCGCAATTCCTCATTATTGAATTAATACCTCTGAGGCCCCCCAAAGGTAAACGAAAGGACTCTAATAATTCATATTCACTTAATTACATCTTCTCCAGTGAATAGGGAGAGAGGAGAAGGGGAGGGGGCGCTCTCTTTCTTTTTAAAAGTTATTTAACTTTCCCACGACTCGTTCCCCTGAGCTGAAAACACGGAGTTGCTGTCACATCTCTGTTTGACAATGGAGAAATGTGTCAACAGAAGGGAGGGGACAGGCCTCATCATTAGCCCTCTAATGCAAGAAGCTGTTGTGTATTAAATGAGCCATATGGAATTTATTGTGCTTTATCAGCGCTTGATTTTGACTGTAAAGTGATTCACTCAGCTCCTAACCCGGGGACATCTGTTTTCTGTTGGCCGTCGGGGCTGCCCAGTGTTGATCGTCTCTCTGGTTATGAGGCCTGGGTTCGGAAATGCACTCTGGTATGGGGCTGCAAACACCTTTAATAGCATTGCACTCACTCCCTATTAGATCAATGTGGGCTCATTGCTATAAAAAATGGGAAATCAAATAGCATTAGCCAGCTCCTTGTGCGGGCGGAGGGGAAATCAAACAGCATTTTGCCTTCAAATGGCCCTGTTTGTTCTAGCACTAAGTGGGCTTTTATGAAGCCCGATTGGAGACTTAATCGCAGCCAAATACCTGCTTGGAGCTGAGCGGATTTGTCTAACAACCAAATCCATGCTCCATCCCATTATTTCAATCAGGAGAAGTCACTCCTCCGATTGTTTCCTACAGGGGCTGCGGAACGGGGGGGGGGGGGGGGGCTCCTGACTGCAGTTCAGAGGCCCTGAAACCCCTCTTCTGGTCCCGGACTCCTTCCTCAAGGCTCCCAAACCCAGAAACCTTCCCCTCCAACCTCCCAGGTTTTCACATTTTAATCTTTTGGGGCATGTGTGTTTGGAGCTGCTTTTCTGGTTCAGCTCCTCTTCGTTTTACAAAGGGGGCCTCAACCCACACCAATTCATCACCGCCCCTCTCTCCCACTCTCCCCCACCCCCGCCTCCTCCCTCTCTGCCGCGCTGCTCACCTGGACTCGGGCCTCAGTCAAATCCAGCCTCATGGCCAATTCCTCCCTATAAGAAAGCAGCACACGGACAGGAGGTCACAGCAGGCTCCAGCAAGCCCTCCCAGCCACTTTGCCCTCGCTGGCAGGCCTCCTCCATCAGGGTCTCTCCTGGCTGCCCGCCCTCACCCCCAAACATATGGGCATCATGATCCCCTCACCACTCGAGTGCCTGCTCTCTGACTCCAAACACACAACACGTTGCCGGATATAAGATATTGTATTGTATCATCCTCTATTCAGGAGTGACGCGAGGGTGGCTTCTTGAGTCTCTTAAGTCGAACTGGGCACTGGGATTCGCCCTCACTCTCCCTTAAGCCAGAGTTAGACAAGAAACACGCACACAATTGCTCACACCCTGCTTGGTCCTCATATTACACGGGAGAAGAGCTCAGCACTCAACCACAATTTTTCTTCGTGCCCTTGGTGTCTTTCTGCCTTAGAATTTTTTCTGCCCCCCCCTTTTCTCTCTCCTTCTCTTTCCAGCTCTCCGCCATTCCCTCCATCTCTCTCTCTCCCCCCCCCCGCCTCCCTCCCTTCCTCTCCCCTTAGGTCATACTCCCCATTACCCTCTGGAGATATGTTAAGCTTGTTAAGAGTTCAGTGGGGTAATTTTTTGATTAAACAAAATTCTGCGCACCTCCTGACTCCGGTGCCCACTACAAACCCTGCCCATCTCAGGGGAAGTCAATTTAACTGAAACCCTACCCCGTCATTGCAGTTATTACTGCGACAATTAAGGCAAATAGGAAACCATTAAGATGCTGTAAAATGGCTTACGACCTGTTTACCGAAAATCTGAGCTTGAGAGAATAATTGGCTGTATCCCCGCTAATATGAAAGATTGGGGGCCGCCCTAGCCTGCTAGCCTGGGGCCTGGGTCTGCGCTGCCGGCACGCCCCCCAGTCCACACTTGAAACTTCAGGACCACGAGAAAAGGGGCTCACTAGGCAGCGCAGCGCGTTCCGCTGCCCCCCTGCGCAGTGAGCACCAGCGAATCTGAAACCGCGCTGTTGGCTGGCTCCCTGCCCGAACCAAGGAGCTCTAAGTAACCCCCAGTTGGAAAGGGGTGAGCGCAGGTGGCGAAGAGGAGCTGCCCCCTTTCCCGTACTATGGTTCCCCCTGGAGAAGGTAGAAAAGGGCAGCCCTGGATGCCAGTCGGCACCACGTCATTTTCTTCTTTTGAAATACGCATGTGTGATAAATGCAAAAAGCAGGTCGGACAGTTAGCTTTTAAGATTTATGTTCTTTTTTTTTTAAAGAAAATGAAGGGACTGGATGATACACGGGAGGACCAACTTTAGCTCAAGGGATGACCAAGTTTGGTGTTGGCCAGCACCAGATCCACTCTCTTCCATTACTGGTTAGGAGAGAGTCTGGCCATTACTGGCCAGATCAACAACTCTTTAGAGTTGGCTCGGGCCGCGACGGCTCCGAGCAGCAATTTCTCCCGCAGTTCAAAGGGGTGGGCAGCTTTCAGCTTCTCAAACGCATATTGAAAAGCTGCACACGTCTTGAGTGAACAAGCTGCCGGAGCTTGACAAGCCCTGCGCCAGGCAGACACCCAGCCCTCTCTCCCTACCCGCTGAAGGAAGTTTGCCCAGAGGCTGGCTCCTCGCCTGAGCCCAGATCTTGGCTTTAGGGTGGGAGAGGAAGGCCCCCAGGCAGCCAGCGCCCCAGGTTGCTGGATAAGCTGGGGCCCAGGGGCCCAGTCGTCCCACCTCTTTCCCCAAAACACGCGGGCAAGAGGGAGCAGGAGCGGGAGCAGGCGGAACACCTTGGCTGGACAGCCGTCCAAAGAGAAAAATCCCCCCAGCTGTTTTGTCTACTGGCTGCCAGCAATCAGGTCCCACCCCCGTAAACCCGTGTGCATTAAATGAACGTCGGGCTTAATGTGTGTGGGGGAAGAGAGGACCGCAGGAGAGGGGAAGATTCTGGCTGGCACCCGCCGCACCCCCCCCCCACCCCCCAGATGTACGGATACCAAACTCTGCCCAGTTCTGACTTCCTTCCGTTATTTTAGAAGTCCTCAAACGACAGAACTTGAATCTGTTTTAAAGGCCTTCTCCGCAGCCACGGGCTCCAGCTGCACTGTGAACAGCGAACAGCGTAACTGATACCCACCAGGCTCCTGGGGCATGAGGCGGGGGTGGCTCGCGCACCACACAGTGGCCAAAAATAGCCCCTGTTTTTGCCTTGGCCGCGAGGGCCCCGCGGCGCTTCCTGCGCCTCGCCTGGGACCTGGCCGGGACCGCAGTGCCCTGGGTCCTGAGTACGTGCGCTGGGGTACGCGTGCCTCCAAGGTGGCGCGTCCAGGCACCCTTTGGAGAGGCCGTCCTTCTCTAACTAAAACTTGTCATTTGAAAAAATTAAACCGGGGAGACTTTGGGAGACTCTGGGAAGGAAAAGAAATCGTCCCAGTCCGAACTTAAAGCCCCGAGTAGGGGTGGGGTTGGGTGTGGGTAGTCTTTGGTGAGCAGGGGTGGGTGCGTTGGGAGGGCACACCTGGGTACAGTCCGGGAGCCAAGCCCCTGTCTCGAGCCCGGAGCCCCTGCCCGCCCACCTTCCCTCCCTGGGGCCCGCTGGCGCTGTCCACCAGCCACCGCCGCCAGAGCCGCGACCGCCCTTCTCGCGTACCTGGTGAAGACGTCCGGGTAGTGCGTCTTCTGGAAGGCCCGCTCCAGTTCCTCCAGCTGGTAGCTGGTGAACGTGGTGCGGTAGCGCCGCTGCTTGCGCTTCAGCAGCCCCTCCTCCGAATCGCTGCCCGCAGACAGGCACACGCTGTCCTCGCCGTCCTTGCCCTCAGCGTCCTCTGGGTGCAGCAGCAGCTCCTCCTTGGGCGATAGCTCCCCGCCCTCGGTGGCCACTGCGGCGGCGGCGGCGGCGGCGGCGGCGGCGGCGGCCACCGCGCCAGTGGCGGCCACGGCACAGCGCCGGGGCTCCTTGAGCAGCGCGCGGGCGTCGTCCTCCAGCATCTCCTCCTCGTCGTCCTCCAGCAGCTCCTCTTCCTCGTCCTCGTCCTCTTCATCCTCCAGCAGCTCCTCCTCGTCGTCCTCGGCGCCCGTACCGCCTGCCGCCGCCGGGGCGCCACCGGGGCCGCTGGCCGCGCCGAGGCGCTCGTCCGGGTGCGCTGCGCCCCCCGGGCCACCCAGCTCGTCCAGCGCGGGCGGCGGCGGCACGAAGGGCGCCCCGTTCTCGCGGTACGACTTGCTGCGGCTGATGCTCACCTGCGGTGCCTGACTGATCTTGAGCGTGTCCCAGGCGGCGGCGGCGGCGGCCGCGGCGGCCACGGCGGCCCCCGCGCCGTCCGGCCGCTCCCCGGGCCGCGCGTTTGGCGGCGGCGGCGGAGGGGCCTCCCCGCGCGGACCCGCGGTGGCCGTGGCCGCCGCCGCCGCCGCCGCCGCCGCCGCCGCCGCCGCCGCCGCGGCGCCCTGGAGGAGGCGGCCCCCGCCCGGGCCGTACAGGCGCCGCAGCTTGGGCGGCAGGTGCAGCTCAGCCTCGAACGGGGCGCCGCTGCCCTTGGGGGAGCCTGCGGGCAAGGGAGAGCGGTCAGCGCGCTGGGCAGCCGGGCGGCCCCGCCAGAGCCGCCGCCCGAGGCCGGCCCGCCGCGGCTCTCTCGGCGCCTAGGCCCCGGCCCCCCCTCCCGCGTGCTACCGGACTTGGACCCCCGTCTCTCCCACTTTTGTCGCTTTTTCTTTTTCTCTGCGTCTTTCTCTTGTTTCTCTTTTGGTCTCCTGTCCTCCTCTGCCCCTCGCCTCTCTCCCACTCTTCCCTTTATTTCCTTTCTTCCTTACTTTTACCTCTCTCTCTCTCTCTCTCTCTCTCCCTCTCTCCCTCTTTCCCTTCCTTTCGTTTTTACTTTCCTTCTCTCTTTCTTTCTTTCCCTACCATCTCCCCGTTTCTTTTCTCATCTTGCTCTTCTCCCCCTTCCTTCCTTTCTCTTTTTCTGCGCTTTCCGCGCTCGCGCGCCTCCTCCTTTCTTTATTTCTTTTTCTTTCCCTTTGCGCTCTCACTTTTCGTCCTCCCCACTTCGGGGCAGGGGAGAAGCTGGAAACATTCAACAACGTGAAAAAAAAAATCACGACCACCCTGAAAACTCCGCGCACGACCCCTGCCGCAGCTCTGCCACTCAGGCCCAGGCTGGCGAGAGGGGCGCTGCCCCTTGAGCGACCCCTGGGGGGGCTGAGGAAGCGGCCCAATGGCCCTGGGCGCCGGCCGTGCCCCAGCAAGCCCGCAGCGGGAGGGGGCGACGGCTCCTTGCACAGAAAGGCAAAGAAAAATCGTCCTGGAGAAAAGTGGCTCGGAAAGGCCTGGGAGGGGGCAGAAGGGGGTACAACAGGCTCAGGCCGCTCTTCCCCTTCGAGGAAGCGCCTGGCCCAGGGGCCGCTGCCGGCTAAAAAAAGAAAAGGAAAAAGTCAGTTTTATTTTAAACGGCCCCTTCTCTGCCATCTGCTCCTGTCTTCCAAGTGGCGCTGCGGCTGGACCGCTGGATTTCGGATTTTGAAAGAAATCAACAATTCTTTCCCCGTGATAACTCTGCAGCCAGCTCAAGGCGAAACTTGAGCGTAACAGGTTCGAGGCAAAACGACGGTGGCTTTGGAATTTTTAATTTTAGAAAAAAGAAACCCTTTTAAATATTTCAACTCTATTCTTAAAAATAACACAGCAGAGAAAAAATAGCACCCAGAAGCCGCACATTTCATACATTTCAAATACAATAAGAAGCATTTGGGTAATCCCAGGGAGATGTTTTCTGCAAAGCTTGGGTTTAAAAGGTCACAAGTAATCTACAATTAAAAAAAGAAAGAAAGGGCGGGGGGAGGGGTGGGGAGAACACCGCATATAAAGAAATCCTCCAAAGAGGAACGACCGAGGCTCAGTCGGTCTGGAGACCCCTATTCACAGCTTTAGGGGTTCTTGTCTTCAAGTTGTTGTTACAAGGGTCCACCAGGCACCTGCTGTTTCTGACCTGTCGCCCCTCTTCAGAGCACTCCCGAGGCCACCAAAGGGGGTATTTAAACGACCTCAATACCGAGAATCTAAGCCCCACCCCCCCACCCCCCAGCGAAGCTTGGCCTCTGTTTCTCGAAGCAAAGAGGGAGAGACAGCCCCTGGCGAGATGTTTGCCGCTCTTTGAGGAACCAGGCCTCAGAGTTGTTCTCTCTCTTTCCTCCATGTCCAGCTTGACAACCCCAGGCCCCTGGCCCCCGAACACCAAACATCCAAAACAGTGCCCAGCACTCTTTGTAGGTGCCTGGTGAGCGCAGCCTTACCTTGCACGGCCTTTTCCTGGTCGGCGCGGCTGGCCAGTGGAGCGGGCAAGCTCTGCGCGGCTCCCAGCAGCCGCATTTTGCATGGGCTCCTTCGGCCCAGGATGCTGTCGATGCAGTAGGAGGAGAGCAGAGTTGGAGATTTACTTTTGCACTCGGGCCTCTCCGAGCAGCCCTCCTCCTGGTACTGATTGCTCATGGCTGGGGCTTTTTCCCTGGGCGCAGAGAGCAGGGCCGCTGGCTGCCTCTCCTGAAGGGTGGGATGGATGGGTGTGTGTTGGGGGGGTGGGGTTAGATGGCTGGGTAAAGTGGATATTACTGCGGTCTCTGCGCCTCTCTGTCTCCCTCGGTTGCCGGCTGTTGGCTCCCGCCCTGCCCGCGGCCGGAGCTCGCCCTCTCCGCGCTCAGGACAGGCAGTAACAAGTGTAGTGAGCTGCGGGCGCGGAGCTCTGGAGTCTCTCTCCTCCACGTGCTGAGAGGCGGCCTGTGATTGGTTCTCGCCAGAGGCCGGGCTGCGCCGGGCTGCGGGCTCAGCGCAAAGCCTGGACTGGAATCGGAAAGGCCGGCGGGAGGGGGGGGGGCGCGCGGTGCGGGGGCTGAGGGGACGCAAGGCTCTCGCCCAAAACATTTTTTTTCTTCTTTTGTTTTTAACTAACAACTTTCTAAGTGATCTATCTTCTTCCTGCAGCTTCCCCTTTAACCCTTCCAGGCTGGCCCGAAGCTCTAGCTTATTCTGAAGTCAGGCCTGTGGGTGCCACTTGGGCGCCGTGCGCCCCTTCCACCAACCAGAGGACCTCGCTTCCTGGAGGCGAGGCCTGGAGGCTCGCGTTCAGACCGGCTTGGTACTTTTCAAAGCCAATACTGCGGTCCCAGGACAGCGCCTCGACCTCAGTGGCGCGCAGTCGCCTTCCTCTTTAGGCCGGACGGGCCTCTGAGGTGTCAGGGGGATGGCCGCCAGCAAACAGCTGCTGTTTGAGCGCTCACTCTTGTCTCGTGGCCCAACGCCTTGAGCAGTTAGTCTTCACCCTGAGCCGGGCGGCTGCTCTCTGGTTTGCAGCGTCCCCCCGACTTCTCTTACCTCCGTCTTTAACTCGGGGAAAAGTCCGCTTCAAGACAAAGCTCGGCCAAAGGCGCGCGGCCTTCACTCGAGCACTTACAGGGCAAAAAGGGACAGGCGAGCGTCAGCTGCGGGGTCTGGGAGTCTCCCCCCTCTCCCCAGACTCGCTTCTCCCTTCTTTCCGCAAGTTTGGTTCCATTAGTTAGGCTGTCACCCCGTGCTCCCCCGCTCCCAAGTCTCGTGCAGGGAGCGGACCTGTGGGGGCCCTGAGTGCTCCAGGGTGGGAAGGACCCAGGTTCGGCTTCTACCAAGTCAAAGCGCCTGCATTTCTGAATTCTGAATTCTTCCCGTTAGCGAAGGTAAGAGTGAGCCCGTGAGTGAACGCGTTTCTTCCCAAACAACTTCCTGCGCGTCCAGCGCTGAGAATCGAGACCAGATGGGACTGAAGTTGGGCCAAGCCAGTGCGAGGGGCTAGCACGGACGCCCTCTTTGCCTGAGTGAGGGGCTCAAGGGACAACCAGGGGCCCCGACGCTGGCAGGGTGGGGGTAAAGGTGATGGGTGGGTAAAGGTGGGTGGGTCGGGGAGGGGGAATCCACGCCGGGTTTTCCTCTCTCAACCCCTTCAATGTGTCAAAGAGAAAAGCGTTTTACAAAGGATTATACTTGAATCACTTACCGTCAGTATTTAAAAATACAAAAATGCATAACTGGGATTTTTTTTTTCAGCCATAAACATAACTCTTGGATGCTGGTGGGTTGGTGGCCGACAGATTGGGCCGGCTTGGCTGGAGCATTCAAGATAGAACTTGAGGAGGATGAAGGGTTGGGAATAGGTATATTAATATTGTTAATACTAATGCTGATATTACTACTACTATTAAAGGCAAGAGGAAAAAATATGTCTCTCTGTGTCCCTCTCTCTTTCTGTGTTTTTAGCTTGATTCTCACCGGTTTTTCCTACACTTGGATGATGGGACTGGGGGACGGAGGAGTCCCTGAGCTCTCCCTGACATTTGATTTTCTTTCAAGCCCTGCCTGCAGATCCAAGGCACCTAGGATCTTCTGCCTTTCCTGCATTCCTCCTTTTTCCATCCTCACCAACAGTTCGGCGTTTTTATACCGTCCCATTCAGCTTTCACTTGACATTCTGCACGCAGATTCCCTCCCCAGCCTCGAGAGCCCACTCCCGGCAAGCGGGTCTGGACGCAGCTGTAAAGACGCGTCGGTTTCCTCCAAGCCTCCAGCCGCGGACTCTAGCGGACGTCCCAGCGGCTGGTCGCTGGGAGAAACGGAGGCACTTTTCCCTCGCGGGCGGGCCCTGCGTCGGAAATCCACAAGACCCGGCTGCTGGGTGGCTCCGTGACTTCAGAGTCGGCTCCGCACACGCAGCGAGTGGGCTGAAAATGAGTCCAAAAAAGATCGTGTTAAACAAAAAGAGACACAAATGCACAAATCATTTCTGAGAGCCTAACAGTGTTTCAACTCTCTCGGTAGAAGATTTCTTTGCTTCCGTCTCCCTCCTCCCCCTTCTGCAGCTGTTTTCCTTTTTTAAAAAAGAAGTCGGACTTTCTGCTGGGGTGTATTCTAATTTTAATCATCCACTGTAAAAGGGAGGTTAACATAGACTTTCTGATTCTGACTTAATGACCCCTGGAATTAAATCTAATTCTATTAATAGAATATAATGTGTTTCTTTGGGAAACCTGTTTGAAAACACTAGCTTTGTTATTTCATTTTGTTTTGTTTATCTTTTGGTATTTCTAATCAATCTTCCCCATTGAGGACGCTATTGGGAAGGCACATCCATTCACTTTGGGGAGAAGGCCCTGACCCAGTTCACTTTACACCCAGCAGCCCTGAGATAATCTTGGTCACAATTCAATACCGACTTCAAAATCTACAGTTGACTCTTGCTATTCCCAAAAGATTAAACAACAACAACAACAACAAGACTTTTCTAGCACACCCGCAGGAAGACAGAATCTGCTGTCGTCCCCATAGTGTCTAACCAGAATATGGGTTTAGGGTCTACGTGTTATCCTATTTGTTATTTTATTTTATTTTATTAGATAAGCTCTACACCCAACATGGGGCTTGAACTCACAACCCAGAGCTCAAGAGTCTCATGCACCAACCACCATCTGAGCCAGCCAGGCAGTCTTCCTACTTGTTATTGTAGAAAACAAAAATGATACTTCTAACATCTAGGAAGAATTTAACTGATTTGTTGAGTAGGTAGACCTGTAAGAATTGGGCAATCGGATATGTATAAAAACTTTTAGTTTAGCCAATTTCATATTTACTGTTATCTCACTTTCTTTTACCCACGAATCAAAGTAATTTCATTTTAGTGGTAATATTATTCACATTTGTACTTTGAAATTCACACCTCCTGGCTCCTCTAGTATTTGAGGTCTGTAGCTGTTGTTCGCCCCTCCTCCCCGCTGTCTAGAAAACAATAGTTTGCGGTTCATCTGCCTTTAAAATCAATCACTAAAATATAAAAATGACAGTTATGGCCAGACGTGAGGGTCAGTAGTGTTTAAAACTGTTGTTTATGGTGAAAGATGAGGCTTGTCCCCAGGACTGGAAATAATAATTACCTAGGAGAGGCAGATGGAAGAAACTCCCTTTCTTCTCCGTGGTGAGAACTAATTCTACACTGCAGCTTCAAAATTATATTTGCAGGAAATGCAGGAGAAGGGGATTGCAGTGAGATGTCATTATCCGGGGGGGAAATGTTTGGAGGAGAGTTAACCTTGCACACTTCTCATTTGAGATGTTTTAATTTACTGTGCAATATATGCATAGATAAATAAAGCAGTGATGGGCTTTCAGCCTCACCGGATGCTCAGGTCCCCTTAAATTATGCTCAACCTCTTCAAAACATATATTTAAACAATAGAAATAAACTTCGTTGGAGTCTGGCGACCAATTTGGAAGCCATTGGAAGGGAAGACAATAAGTCCTGATTACACTCGAGGATTCTCTGTGATGTGATATCCCCTTTGCCAAGTCATTTTGTTGTTTTATTTATTTAATTTTTTTTAACAAACTTTCATTCATTTATGGTCTTCCGCAACCTGCTAATTTAACACTGGAGCGCGTTATTGCAGTGTTAGGAGGAGAGAAAAAGGGAGAGAAAACAACAATACTGCAATGATCCAAATGATACAGTAGAATTATAGCAATTATAGTTCTACTTGTGGAAGAAAACCTTGCTGAGATCAGGCAAACAAACTGAAGCCTTGTGAGGATAACAAGCGTCGGGATTGACAGCCGGTGCTGGGAAGAGCCGGAGGGCACAAACAGAAATATTTGCCTCCCCCCACCCCCCTTAACTCCAACCAGTCAAGGTTAACCTCCTCAAATGCTGCCTTCGGAGTCTTATCCATTTCAGGGTATGCATTTTATGTACAAGTCGAGGTCTCTCCTTCTGGAAGTCTGGTAATAGGAGGAAATACAACATAATCCGCTTGCCTAGCACTTGCCCCTCGCCTTCTCTGCCCCCTGCTTGCCCTCCACTCCCTACCCCTGCCTCAGTTCTCCCCAAGGCTGCTGGGATCTGTCTGTAGACGGTGTTTGTTTGTTGGTGTGTTTTCAAAGGATCAGCCCGTGGAGAGGTCCAAAGGGACTGGTAACTTGGATTTCCAGGGAAGACTCCTTGGTGTTTGCTAATCCCCCCCTCTACGCCGTGTCGTCCGCCTGAATCCTGGGTTCTACCAACAGGGCTCATGTCTGAGAGGTTTGTGGGGAAGCAGAGTTTTTGGAAGCGCCCCGAAAACCATGGCCGAGCCCGAAGGTACCGACGTGTGGCTGTGATCACTGCGTTAGGACAGCTCCCCGTATTTGCAAACTTCGCCACTTTTGGTTACCCTTCAGCAGAAAAGGAAAGGGGTGGGGAGCGAGAACTAGAGAGAAAACAGACCCCACCCCCACCCCAATCATCCACCCAGGCGGCCAACCCAGGCATTTTCCAGCCTTGCTGTAAGCACAAAGCCTGGCGAGATGGTCGCTGGCTCACGTCTGCCCTCGGAAGGCGGGGGTGGCTGGGTGTGTGTGTGGGGGGGGGGGATCGGGAGGTCCCCCCCTTCCCACTCGCGAGAAGCAAGTGGTGGGGCTCTCACCCTGAGTACCTCGGCGGGAACCCCTCCCATCTCCTGCCGCACCATTCCCCAGGTTTCCAGACCAGAGAGGGAAACTTGTCGGCGCCCTGTAATCACCACCATCTGGTTTCTCCTCTCCAACGCCGCCGAACGGCGGTACCCTGGGTGCGTCCAGGGTCGAGGCGTCCCGGGTGCAACCAGCGTTATTCTGTAGCTGCTCCTGGCGCCCCCGGACTTGGGGGGTGGTGGCGGAAGGGCACGGGTTGGAGCTCACGTAAAGGAGCAGCGAGGGACCCAAGCCGGCGTCAGTCCGGAGGCCCAGCCGACCCCGGCAGTCGGTGTCCTCTCGGAGGAGCCCCCCTGTCAGGCTCGGCTCGGCGCCACGGCCAGAGCGCGCCCCCTAGCGGGGTCTCCGGGTGGGCCGAGCCCTTCAGCCGCAGCCTCTGGGCACTGAAGTTGGCAGATCCTAGTGATACGGCAGGAATGAATGGTGGAAGAAAACAAAAGCCTTGGAAACATACCCAAGTGTGCAATAAAAGACCCATCTGTACCTTTCTTCTCCAGCGCGTTCGTGGTTAATGTCCCCCCATGCGCACGAGAGGGGAGATAATTGCTGGGTGGATTCTTGCTGGCGAACCTCAGGAAACACTGGCCCGAGAAGTGGAATAATTGGGGGTGGGGCGAAGGCAAGCGTGCGGAGGTTGCACCACCAGCCTGAGATCTGAATCCGTTCTCTGGGGTGTTCATGGAGTCCTGGCCCACTGCGTCCTCAGGTTCCTCAGTCCCTAGTAAGAGGTCATCTGAAGGTAGCTACTTTAATATTTCTGTACCCCACATTCTGGCTCTATGATCCCCTCCCGCCTTCTGACTCTAGAATACCCCACCTTCGGATTATCGGATTCTCCAGTTTTTGTCTCAATAATTCCCCCCCGCCCCCCATCCCCAGCTCCTGTCTTCATGATTCCTCCACCTTCTGACTCGGTCCCACACCCTTGACGGCCCCCTATTTTCTGACTCTCCAGGAATCTGACCACTGCCCCGCTCCCCTTCCCCAGGCACCACGTCCCTCCCGCAGCATCTGCATCAGGAAATCCTCAACTCCAGATTCCACCACTCTCCACTACTCCCAAATCACCTACTCCCACCTGGCCTGGCCAGAAATGGAGAAAAGAGAAATGCAGGGTTCATGTCCACCCGCCTTGGATCAACTTGAAAATGTTGGGTTTTCTTGAAGCTCTTAGAGCCTCTGGTGAAAAGCTACTAATGAAGACTTTACAAAGATGAAAAGTTATTAGTTCAAATCGATCCATAACTTGGTATTTCTTTTGCACTAGTGTGTTAAGCCTCACTCATCAATCAGAAAAACACAAATCGAGCTTCTCAAGACATGGGGTGTCTACACACACCTGTCCTCAGCACTGTAGGATTTGAAAGTCATGCTAAGGCCACCAAAACATTTAATGGGCAAGGCCTAGAAAGGAGGGTCCCAAAATAAGAGTGATAAGGGCTCTTTACAGTCTCTTTTTGTGAGATGTGTCTCACTAATTGGGAAGTTCAACACCATGTTTTCCCTGCCCAGAAAAGGCTGGTATTTCAGAGTGGGGGGAGCAGATGGAAGGGGTCCTATTGGAAGGGAGGTGTGGGTGTCCCCGTGTTTAATTAAGAGTTTTATTGTGTTGAAGGGAGGAGGGAAGATGCCAAGGCTGAGCAGCGTTCTGTTCCCTTCCTCACAAAATAACCTGCAAGTAAAAAGAAGAAGAAGAAGAAGAAGAGAAAGAAAGAAAGAAAGAAAGAAAGAAAGAAAGAAAGAAAGAAAGAAAGAAAGAAAAGAAAGAAAAAGCCCGCGAGTAAGACAGAGCCGGCTCTCTGCAATAGATACCATTAGAACCACACTGCCTCTGGAATAAAGATATCTAATTTCCTGCCGCAAATCACTTACCCGATCAGAAAACACAAATAGCTGAACAGAAGGAGGAAAAAAATAGAGGAGGAGGGCGAGGACGAAGAAGAAAGGCCCCCGGAATAAAAATAACTGCGCAAAAGGGCTTGCATTCCACGCGCTGACAGGCGTCTCCTCCAAATCTGGGGCAGTTCCGTCCTCCCCCAGCGGTCCCCCTTCTGCCCCCAGACTTGCCAGCCCACCCGGGATCCGTTTCGGGGACACTCAGCATCTTTGAGGGAAAAGGGCGGCTCCCCAGCCGCGAGGAGGGCGACGGTGGGGCGGAGAGCGGGGACCTTCCCGGCCTAGGGGCCTCTTGGGGCGGCGGAAGCAGGGCCCGCCGCCCGCGACTTCGCCCTCGGCGCACTCCGGCACCGCTCGGCCCGGGCGGCCTCGGTTTCCCCGTCGGGAAGGAGACGCCCCCACGTCGTGTCGCCTCCGGGCTCTCGGGGACCGGGGGAGCTGAGCCCCATGGCGCCGACAATTGACTGGGGCTGAGGGCGGTCAGCGCCGGGAAGGGGACGGGCGCCCGCGAGAGGGCGCGAGCGGGGGGTGGCCTGCGGGGAGAGGCGCCAGGGAGCTCAGGTCCGCGACACCGCCCGGCCCTCGAAGACGTCCGCGGTGGTGGATGCAAAGCGGGGAGTCGGGGCAGGAAATGGGGGGGAAGAGCAAAACAATCTGCCCAGGTGCAAATGCGCGCCGCAAGTGACAAACTTGGCAGTTTTTCTTCGGGGATTCAATGAGCTGATGTCAGATTTGTTTTTTGTTGATGTTGTTTCGAGTGGGAAATTGTAGATTTCTCGCAATCGCCTGAAATGTTGTGTTGGATACCTCTGAACATCACATTCTTTCCCACTTTAGACTTTGCGTCCTAACACAGTGCCCGGCACCCGGGGGTGGGGGGTGGGGGCAGCTTAGCGTAGCCTTTCATAGCCGGGAACTGCGTGATGGCTGGGGGCGGGTAGAGGGCATGTGATTTGAGCAAATGGCAATTGATTTTTCATTCTCATGAAGGTGGGCCCTGATTGATCACACTTCCCTCCCCGCAACCCCCCCATTTTTTTTTTTTTAATCTGGGCCTCATTTTCTTTCCTCAATTCCCCTTTTACTGCTATTGTGGCCATTTCACTGTTTATTACTCGTCCAACTTAACGCTGGCAAAAGAGGAAGAAGAAATTAAAACCACTGTATTCTGCTCAGAGAATCCCAAAAAGGCAACAAAGATTGAAGCCCACAGTTCAAGTGAATTTGAGACCTAGGAGTGATTTGTACTTATTTCTTTTCATGGATAATAGAGAGTTGGTGTTATCTGTCACTGTATGTTCTCTCTAATAGCTCCAAGACTATAATCTAACAGGTGTAAAATTTCCCTTTTCTGAGAAACGTCGAGACCACCGACACTATCTTTTAAATAGTACAAATAGAAAATGCAGTTGTAGACAGTCTTCCACACTGGAGAATCAATTCCAGCCCAACTTGCTTGCTTTCTCTGTCTCTTTCTTATACAGGCCTGGTTTGGGGGGTAGAGGGGTGTGTACCCCACACAGAGGGTTGTAAACAAAGAATGGCTGATTGGAATTCTGGGGCCCCAGGCAAAAATATCCAGAAAGGGCTTTTAACTCTCTGCCAACTGCAAAAGGGACTGATCATCAAAGAAAATGCCATCCTTTCTTTCACCCACTTCCCTTTATCTCCTCCAAAAATATGGCCCACTTGGGTATTAGGCATCACAGGACGGGGAGGGAAGAGGCAAAGAGAGACTTGCTCCAGGCCTCTTTCCCTGAGAGGCCTGTCTGCAGGGGGCATCTGTTGAGCCTGTTTTCCTCCAGGACAGGCCTCGCTCCCTGGTAGAGTCTCATGGGCATTGTTGATTCTCAGGCACCCCTTCTACAAGTTCCCCCACCTTCCAAGCACCCCATCAACCAGGCCTTGCTCGCCCAGCATAGAAAGCAGAAGGATCTCAGCCAGAATGTTCTGTGGAAGGTGGGAGGGGAAGCTGGCCCAGGAGCTGCTGCCCGTTGACCTCCTCATGGGCCAGCTCCTGCCTGCTTCTCCTCCCCCTCCCCGTTTCTTCGTCAGCTTTGGGGTTGAACCATTTTGATGTTATTTATGTAAAGGAAACGACATCAGAGTAACCTTTTTAATGCTCTACACTAAAGGGAGATTGAACTATAACTTTGAAAATTGTGACATTCCAATGAGAGCTATATTAAATTGCTTAAAAACATTTTGAAGGCATCATTGGTCTTGTCTGTAGTGGTAAGTGAAACAAAGGATTTCACAGCATGTCGGGTTTAATACTAACTACGCTCGTATTTAAGACTTTCAGCTATTAAACAGAAGAGAGGAGAAGGGGAGACGGTGACATAGTAAATGGGGGGGGGTGGAATAGAGAAGGCGGAAGGCGCCTTCGAGAGGACAATCCTGAGTACCAACTATGTTAGCTGTCGTCCTAAGTACTTTTCACACGGACTGATTATTTTCCTGACAATCCCAGGAGGAGGGTTCTATCATAATCCCTCTTTTACAGAAGAGGAAACTGAGACATGGAACGTGTGACCAGATGGTCAGACTCAAGTCAGCAGCTCTTCCATCTGCAAATCTTGTCCATTTTACAGATGAGTAGCTTGAGAGTCAGAGAGAAATGAACGGACTTGTCCATAGTCACACAGCTTGCTGGTGGCAGGCAGGATGCTACGATTCGGGACTTGTGAACCCACTCTCTTTCTACTCTCAACTACCTTCTATAAAGAGTTTTTGTAGCAGTGCCTGAGTGGCTTGGTCGGTTAAGCTTCTGACTTTGGCTCTGGTCATGATCTCGTGGTTCCTGAGTTGGAACCCCACGTGGTCTCTGTGCTGACAGCTCAGAGCCTGGAGCCTGCTTTGGATTCTGTGTCTCCTTCTCTCTCTGCCCCTCCCCTACTTGTGCTCTCTCTGTCAACAATAAATAAACATTAAAAAAAAAAAAGAGAGAGAGAGGTTTTGTAGAAAACAAGGTGGCTTTTTAAAAATCTTGAAGGTAAAATTAAGGGGCAAAAAGAGATAATTACCCAAGCAATACCATATTCAAACACGCATAGCATCACTACCTGGAAGAAGGAGAACATGGAGAAAAAGGAGGTCACCTATATTGTAAACACAATTTAGAATGAAAGACGATTTAAAAATTGCAATAACCACACAAAGAAAATAATTATATGGAACATACGGCCATTAGGCAGGGAACATTTTAACTCTCAAAAGCATTTGGTGTATTGTTCTGATACCATAATTGTTCAATCATGACGATGATTGTTCTACCTCACGCCATCCTCAAAACTGGCAGCCCCCTGCAGTGTTCAGTGTTTCCAAACAGCTTCTCACTGGCCCTTCGCAGAAAACTTTGAGAAAGGGTCCTACTCAGATCCTACTCAGCGCATATAGTTTGCAAGCAGCTTGTGGAGCTGGGCGCTGGCCAGGAAAGAACGCGCTCTCTCGGATCACAGCTCACTGTAGAAATGCAGCGTGACATCAATACAAATAATCGCTATTTGAGGTGTTGCTTATAATTATAGGTCATCTCTCGGCGAGGCTTTGCGGTTAGCAACGTTGTGATGTGGCCTCGGTCACGCTGGTGTGGGCGACAGGGAGGCCCCAGCGCCTGTCAGAGTCCTGGCGGGCGTCCTGGACGCCATAAGCTGATGCACAACTTCAGCGAAGAAAACACTTTGGAAATGATGAGAAAACTGTGAAGGAGTTGCCACCGTAAACAGCAAATGTGCTAAAGAGCGGGGACTTATGCAGAGCTGACAGAGGGCAGGTGGAGCGCGTTCTCAGTTTTTTTTAATGTGAAGAAAACATTGGGCTGACTTCATTTTGGTTCTGCAGAGCTAAAATGTGCCTTACTGATTGCTCGTGTTGTTTTATTTAACACCAGCACCCGGGGCAGTGTGACGATCGGGGCTTGAAGAGCCATAGGATTCTGAGAAAAATGGTGAACAGCTGTGGTTCTTGTCAAATGCAAAGCCTTAGTCATTGTTGAATCATCCCCCCATATTGGACATTCGGGTTAGTTTAGGTGCCTTTGCTATTACGAATAACAGTATAATGAGAACCTCTGTGCACTGAACTTACTCTTCTGCATTATTTCCCTTCACTCCTTTCCCAAGAATGGTATTAGTGGTTAAAGAATGTGAACGTTTTAATGTCTCTATTGAAATACTGCCAAAAATTTTCTAATTGGTTGAATCAATTTATACTACCACTAGCCATATATGAATGTACCAGTTTCACTATATTAGGTGCTATAGGGGCGCCTGGGTGGCTCAGGCGGTTAAGCATCTGACTTTGGCTCAGGTCATGATCTCATGGCTCGTGAGTTCGAGCCCCGTGTCGGGCTCTGTGCTGACAGCTCAGAGCCTGGAGCCTGCTTCAGATTCTGTGTCTCCCTCTCTCTCTGCCCCTCCCTGGTTCACACTCTGTGTCTCTCAAAAATAAATAAACATTAAAAAATTAAAAAATATATTAGGTACTCTAGCTCTCCCTACCCAATTTGTTAAATAACTGTATACTTCTTTTAATGTTTATTTTTGAGAGAGAGAGAAGAGAGAAACAGAGCACGAGTAGGCAAAGGTGGGAGAGAGAGGGAGACACAGAATCTGAAGGAGGCTCCAGGCTCTGAGCTGTCAGCACAGAGCCCAGCACCAGGCTAGAACCCACAAACCATAAGATCATGACCTGAGCTGAAGTCGGACGCCCAACCAACTGAGCCACGCAGATGTCCCAATAACTGTATACTTGAGTTTAGTTCTTCTAACCCCACACCGGGTAACGTGCCCCCAGCAGTTCTATCTCTTGCCCTCAGGAGTGGCTTGAAATACCAGCAAGACAGCAAGGACAAATGGGAAAAAAAGGTTATCCTAAAACAGGGCACATCAAGGCACACTTGGGAAGTCTTTGGAAGACATCTGTGGCAGAAGGTGCAGGTCTAAAACCTTAGGCTCTGGAATCAGGGAGGCCTGGCTTGGATTCCATTCCTTCTTCTTCCTGGCCGTTCGGCTTTGTGCAATGAAATGAACCTCTTAAAACTCAGTTCCTTATGAGATATCACCTAATAAGCATTCAGAATGGCTAAAATAAAAAAGACAAGAAACAAGTGTTGGCCAGAATGTGGAGAAAAAGGAACCCTTGGGCACTGTTGGTGGGAATGCAAACTGATGCAGCTGCTGTGGAGAACAGTATGGAGTATTCCTCAGAAAGTTAAAAATAGACCTACCTTATGATCCAGTAATCACCTCCTAGGTATTTACCCAAAGAGTACAAAAACATTAATTCGAAAGGATATATGCACTCTGATGTTCACTGCAGCACTGTTCACAATAGCCAAGTCCAGGAAGCAGCCCAAGTGTCCATCCACAGATGACTGGGTAAACAAAATGTGGTGTATACACACACACACACACACACACACACACACACACACGTATATACATATATATATAATGGAATATTATTTAGCCAACAACATGGATGGATCTAGAGGGTATAATGTTAAACAAAAGAAGCCAGTCAGAGAAAGATAAATACCATATGATTTCACTCCTATGTGGAATTTAGGAAACAAAACGAAAAAAGGAGAAAAAGGGAAAGACAAACCAAGAAACAGATTCTTATTTTTAAAATATTTTAAAATGTTTTTTAAATTTGTTTTTGAGAGAGAGATAGGGACAGCGTGAGCAGGGGAGGGTCAGAGAGAGAGGAAGACACAGAATCCGAAGACAAGCTCTAGGCTCTGAGCTAGCTGTCAGCACAGAGCCCGATGTGGGGCTTGAACCCACGAACTGTGAGATCAGGACCTGAGCTGAAGTTGGACGCTTAACTGACTGAGCCACCCAGGCGCCCCTCAAGAAACAAATTCTTAACTACAGAGAACAAACTGATGGTTGCCAGAGGGGATGGAATGGGGGGGGGAATGGATAAATAGGTGCTATATAAGGAAATTAAGTAAAGATAGATAAATATTTATAAACAGATAATAGATAATATAGATAGATTTATAAATAGATAACAGATGATAAATATAAATAGATAATAGATATAAATATTTATAAATAGATAAAGATAGATTTATAAATAGATAAAGATAAATAAATAAATTAAGCAGTGCACTAGTCATGATGAGCCCTGGGTGATGTATGGAAGTATTGAATCTCTATATTGTACATCTGAAGCTGATATTACACTGTATGTTAACTATACTGGAATTAAAATGAACAACTTTAAAAATTTTTAATTATGAACACACACACACACACACACACACACACAGACTCAGTTTCCTCCCTTGAAAGAGAAATACCTGCAGGCACACTATAAATACTAAATAAAAGTTGTCTTACGTCATGTGAGGTATGAGTACTGAAATGCACATTACTTTATATACATTTTCGAATGTTCATACAATTATGGAATACTGACTTGGGACTGGAATTGCCCCACTAAAAGATGTATACAATTGAGGGGCGCCTGGGTGGCTCGGTGGTTAAGTGTCCAACTCTTGATTTTGCCTCAGGTCATGATCTCACAGTTCGTGAGTTCAGACCCTGCATTGAGCCCCACCACACTGTCAGTGTGGAGCCTGCTTGGGATTCTCTCTCTCTCTCTCTCTCTCTCTCTCTCTCTCCCTCTCTCTCTGTCTCTCTCTCTCCCTCTCTCTGTCCCTTCTCCACTCACACATGCTCTTTCTCTCTCAAAATAAATAAATAAACTTTGGAAAAAGAAAAAAGGTATGTACAGTTTCCACCTCATAGATATTCACAAAATGCCACTTAAAAAGATCATTTGGGTGGCACTTGGCTGGCTTAGTCAGTGAGGCGTGTGACTCTGGATCTCAGGGTTGTGAGTCCAAGCCCCATGTTGAGTGTAGAGATTACTTCAAGATAAAATCTTTAAAAAGATCATTCCACTTTATGCTTCTACAAAAACAGTGATAACACTGGACATTTTCTTTCTTCCTTTAAGACATTTTTTGAGTACAGTTGACACAATATTACATTAATTTCAGGTGTACAATGCGGTGATTCAACAGGTCTCTATGTTAAGCTCTGCTCACTGCAAGTCCACCACCATCTGTCCTGACACATCGCTATTAGGATACCATTGATTACAGTCCTTATGCTCTACCTTTCATCCCTGTGATTTACTTATTCTGCAACTGGGAGCCCATATCTCCCACTCTCCTTCATCCATTTTGCCCCATCCCACCACCCCCCTTCCTTCCCTCCCAGCCACCATCAGTTTGTTCTCTGTATTTCCAGGTCTGATTCTGCTTTTTGCTTTGTTTTTTCATTAGTTCAGTTTTGTTTTGTTTTTAGATTTCACGTACGGGTGAAATCTAATGCTGTTTGTCTTTCTCAGTCTGACTTATTTCTCTTAGCACAATACCCTCTAGGTCTATCCATACAGTTGTGCATGGCAAGGTCTCATCCATCCATTTTTTAATGACTGAGTATATTCCATTGCATGTGTGCATGTGTGCATACCACAACTTTACTCATTCATCTACCAATGGACACTTGGGCTGCTTCCATACCTTGGCTATTGTAAATAATGCTGCAATAAACATATGGGTACCTGTATCTTTTTGAATTAGTGTTTACGTTTTGTTTGCATAAATACCCAGTAGTGGAATTACTAGATCATATGGTAGCTCTATTTTTAATATTTTGAGGAACCTCCATACTGCTTTCCACAGCGGCTGCACCAATTTACACTCCCACCAATAACGCCGGGTGTTTTCTGTCTTGTAAAACCTTGTTAGACTGATGAACAAAACCTAATAGCTTATTATTGTTTTATGTGCATTTCTTTCATTATTAGTGAGATCGAGTATTTTTTCATGAGACAATAGGCAATTGCATTTCCTCTCCTCTGAATGATCTGTACTCAATTCCTTGTTAATGTTGTACACAGATTATTTTACCCACAGTTAATGCTTTAAAAGTTTGCTAGGGCTTTATGAGGAGCGGGCATGAGGGTGACTATGAGGATGGCCCTTAGTCTTACTCCATTTTCCTTTAAGTTCTAAGCCAATGTTTCTTGTCATGTGTTTTCTGTAGCAATCACCCTCTCTTTGTCTGGTAGATGGTTTGACTTGAAGGCACACGAGACAAAGACTGCTAATCACCTCCAAATAGCCACCCTCCTAGTGGTGGGTTGAAGAAGAGCTGTGAATTCTGTGTCATTGCCCTCAAAGAGACATTTCTTTCTCCTCCTCTTGAATTTGGACTTGGCCCTGTGACTGCTTTGACCAATAGAAGGTGGTGAAACATGAGGCTCAGAACTTCTGCTGTGTGTTTTTGGCTCCCCCGCTGGAGAGAGGTCACTTTGAGAGGAGAAGCTGTGAGGCCACAGTGAGAGGAAGAGAGGCTCATGCCCAGCGTCTTAGTGGACTGCAGTTACATGACACCGTGAGCGAGACCAGCAGAGGGAATGCCCAGCTGAGCCCACTTAACCCACAGACCCATGAGAGATACCTAAATGCTTATTGTTGTTTTATTTTTTTTTAATTTATTATTTTTTTTCTGAGAGAGAGAGAGAGACAGCATGATGAGCAGGGGAGGGTCAGAGAGAGAGGGAGACACAGTATCTGAAACAGGCTCCAGGCTCTGAGCTGGCTGTCAGCACAGAGCTCGACGCAGGGCTTGAACCCACAAACCGTGAGATCGTGACCTGAGCCAAAGTTCGACGCTTAACCAACTGAGCCACCCAGGCGCCCCTGTTTTATGTTTTTTAATTTTTTTAAATGTTTTTTTATTTATTTCTGAGAGAGAGCGAGAGAGGCAGCGTGAGCAGGGGAGGGTTAGAGAGAGAGGGAGACACAGAATCCGAAGCAGGTTCCAGGCTCTGAGTTGGCTGTCAGCACAGAGCCCGATGCGGGGCTCGACCCCACGAACTGTGAGATCATGACCTGAGCCGAAGTTGGACGCTTAACTGACTGAGACAACCAGGTGCCCCTAAAAGTTTTTTTTTAAGAGAGAGAGAGAGAGAGAGCGAGCAGGGGAAGGGCAAAGAGAGAGGGAGAATCCCCGGAAGGCTCTGCACTGTCAGCGCAGAGCCCAATATGGGGCTCAATCCCACCAACCATGAGATCATAACCTGAGCCAAAATCGAGTCAGAGGCTTAACCAACTGAGCTACCCAGGTGCCCTGATGTGTTCTTTTACGTAGGCGCCATGCCCAATGTGGAGCCCAATGTGGGGCTTGTATTCATGACCCTGAGATCAAGAGCTGAGCTGAGATCAAGAGCCAAATGTTCAAATGACTGAGCCACCTGACTGAGCCCCTGGTTTTATGTCTTTTTAATTGTTATTTTAAGCCACTACGTTTTAGGGTATTTCTTTGGCCTTTAAAAACCAAACCCTGATTTGTACCTGGACACACACTGTAGTGTAGTTGAAAGACCCCATCTCTTGGCTTGTCCTTCAGGGAAGACTGGCCAATCTGACTAAATTCTGGATAAGGACATGTTGTGTGGTGTTTCCAGAAAGTCACCTTAAAAGAGATGGGTCAGGCCCTTTTCTCCATTTCTCAAATTTGTTGCCTGGAGCAGATGTGATGGCTGAAGCTCTAGTGGCCAGATTGAACCATAAAGACACGAATCACATCCTAGAGATGGCAGAGTGGCACCTGGATCACTGGCAACTTTACAGAGTTGTTATCCTCCAGCCATGAACCTCCTACTTTCATGCGTATTTTATATGAAAGGAAAATACACCTTTTATCTAATTTAGGCCATGGTCTTTTTTTGTATTTTGTGCCACTGACCCTAAGCCTATGTGATATAGGGCAAGACCAAATTCCATTAGGAAGCATGTTACCTCGCCTTTGCAATAGGAGTCTATGTCCCAGTGATTCATTGACCTACTTTTTGGGAATTCCTGCATCAGGATACAATTGTGAGCAAAACCAGATAGTTCCCTATACCCACGCAGCTTATGGCCAATCAAATAATCACAAAGCACGTGGAAAACTGTAACTATGACAAGCCTTGACAGACAACCTCACATGTCAGAAGAGCCAGAGGAGCGTGTCCTTTGCCAAATCAAGGAGTCGGGGTCTGGAATGGATGTTCGAGCTAAGGTCTGAAAAGCAGGTGCGAGTGAACTCAGTGATGAGGGTACAGAAGACCATTTCGGGCAGAGGTCACAGCACGTAGGGAAACATGGCAAGTAAAATGGGAGGAAAGATGATGTGAGTGGAGCCGGGAGAAGGAAGGGAGTTGGGTGTACACGAGGCTGGAGATGGCAGCATGTGACAGAACGAGCAGCTCATGTTTGTGAGTCTTGTCTGTTTTCAAAGCACTGGGAACCACTGACGTTCTATTTATTTATTTATTCATTCATTCATTCAATTTTTCATTTTTTAGAGAGAGAGAGAGCACAGGGAGGAGGGGCAGAGGGAGACAGAGAATCTTAAGCAGGCTCCACATTCAGTGGCCCCTGATGTGGGGCTCGATCCCACAACCTTGGGATCATGACCTGAGCCAACATCAAAAGTCAGATGCTCAACTGACTGAGCCACTCAGGCACTGCCACCATTGACGTTTTTAAGCTGGCAAGTGGCAGTGATCTGAAAGAGAAGATGGTAGTAGAGATGGAGAGAAGTGAAACATAGAAGTGTTACTTCTCACTCTCACTCTTGGGCTTGGGTCCTTGACTTTGTTTTTTATTTGTCATTGAGAGGTTGAACTGAAGTAACTCCCTAATGTTTGCTGAAATCAGGCGCACTTGTTAGCATGTGTATTGGAGTGCATGGGACTCAGTGACAAGAGTGGTTTGAACAAATTGAAAGCTTATTTCTCTTTTATACAAAAATTGAAGGTGATATAGTAGGTTTACTCTAGAACGTCATCAAGGTCCTACCTAGTCTCCTTGTATCTTGTTGCTTTTTTGTCGCTAGGATGTTGTCTTTGTCTCGTTGGCACAAGATGGGTCTTAACATTCCAGGCAGTGGGAAGGGAGGGGAAGAAGTGGTCACATCTCTTCCCTTTTGGACCATGGGTGAGGGGTTGCCCATATTGCTTCTTCTTATATCTCAATTACCAGAACTTAGATGCATTGTCATACCTAAGTGCAAGGGAGGCCTGGAGCTGAAGTATTATTTATTTTATATAGCCATGTGCCTCACAAAGCCTAGAGACTTCTAGTACTATAGATCACAGGGAAAAATACTCCTGTGAGCCAAATCTAGCTATGCCCATTCCTCTACATGTGGTCTATGGCTGCTTTTGCACTAGTAAGAGCCCTTGGTTTCCCAGAAAGTGGACAGTCTGACAGCCAAAAGTACCCCTGGTATCTTAGTGTGTGGTCTGGCTGGTGGCCTTAGCATCTCCCACATCACCCACACAAAGGACTGACTGAGGGACTGATGGTGGCCTTGGAAAGACAGTAGCAGGAAAGCTCCTTCCCTCTAGGGCATTAGATTCCACAGGAAGTGGGCTGGCCCTGTCCCGAAGCCTCCCATTCACCTGTGATTCCAAAGCATTTGCAGGTGGCAAGGGGCCCCTGAGCACCAGCTTGCTGGTTGGTTTGGGACTGGTAAGTGGGAAGGCTCTCCCACAGCTGAAAAGGAAGGACCTTCACTCCTTAGCACACATGTGCTGACAGCTGGAAGGATCCTTAGGTCTCTAGCACACATGCAGGTAGGTGCCTGAAGGACAGGTGGAATCCAGGAATGTGGGCAGACTGGTGACCCACAGGGCCTGATGGCACCAGCGCAAGGGCAGCCAGTGACTGGAAGGGCCCCTTGGGTGACCAGTGTACACTAGGGATGGTGGTTCAAAGAGCTGTTGGCTCAATAGATCACGGGCAGGTTAACAGCCAGAGAGGCCCTAAGTGTCTTAGTGCTGAACACCTGTACCTTTGCTGCATGTGCTCACCAACAGTATATGGACACAATGATGGCTGGATGGCCCATGTTGCCCGGCATACAGGAAGGCATGTGTGTATGTGTGTCTGGGGGCGGCGGGGTGGGGGGGCGATGGAACCAAATGATGCCTGGAACCCTAGTGGGTGGCCAGGTTTCTGATGGAAAGCTTGCTTAAGACACCAACACATGAGTAGGATGACAGCCCAAAGGGCTCTTGCTTCCTCAAAACCCAGTTGGTATAAAAGCACGAAGGGCCCTCAACTTTACTGCATGTGAGGCTAATACGGTGGCCAAAGGGCTTGTACTTGCACAGCTATGGGCAGTAGAATTCCTAAAACAGCCCATGGTTCCCCATCATGTAGAAAGGCTGTGTTCAGGGACGACCTGCGGAACCCACACAGAGAGCCAAGTTGGTGACCAGAAGGCCCTCTGGAACACCTGGAAAGAGGGCCACCAAAAGGCGTTTGTCTTCCACAGCAATCTGAAGCCTGAGGGAGGAAGGTGTTTTACTCTGTCCACTGCAAGTGGGGGTCCTGAAGCATCCAAGAATACTGGGATTTCAGGCTGGGTGTGCTCAGAAGGGCATCAAGTCTTGTTCTCCAGTGATGGTAAATGGGGAGTAGGAAGGGAATGGGATGCACCAGCAAGATGGAAGGATGGTGGCCAAGAGGACTCTCACTTCCTCAGTATACCGGCAAGTTGTTAGCAGGAAAGGTTCATGGCTCCACACTGTGCTGGGCCTGTAATGTGTCCAAGAGGGATCTCATTTTCACAGCGTGTGACCAGACTGAAGGTCAGTTAGCTCTCTGTTACCCAGCACACAGGCCGGTTGGGGGACCAAATGACCAGCGGAACCCTAGTGGGTGGGCCTGTTTGTGACCGGAAGAGTCCTTGCAACCAATGCAGAAGGATGGTGGCCCACAGGATTCTCACTTTCACAGTGAACATGTGGCCTGGGGCTAGACGACCTCTCAGCTCCATAGCTTGTGAGGCCCATGTGACGGCCCAAAGGGCTTCCACTTTCAGACCTAGTAGTCTCCTGATGGATGGTTCGCTCTATGTTTCCCAGCACAAGGGGTCAAAATGACTGGCGGAACCCCAATGGGTGGCCAGGTTTCAGACGGGAAGGTCACGCAGGACACCAGCACCTTTGTAGGACGGTAGTCGAAAGGGCTCGTTTTTCCTCAAAACGCAGCAGTTGTTATGGCATGTCGGGCTATCGGCTTGGTAGCACTCAAAGCCGGTTTGGTGGCCAGAAGGGCTTTCAGTTGCACAGTCATGGAAAGGAGAGTTGCTGGAATGACCCAAGGTTCCCCAGTACAGAGAGAGACCGGGAGCCCGAAACGACCTGCGGAACCCCTGCAGGGAGTCAGGATGGTGACCGGAAGGTCCCGTAAGACACCAGAGCACTGGAAAGACCACCACTATACAAGGTATTAGTTTTCCATAGCTCTCTGGAGGCCTGTGGGCGAAAGGCCTTTTAGTTTCCACTTCTGCTCCTGGCTGGGATCCTGAAGAATCTGCAGGTGGGTGGATTACGGGCTGGCTCCTGGCTGGGAGGGCCTCCAATGGAATTAGGCAGCTGAGGAGCGTCTGCTGGCGGGAAAGGTACTAGATACCCCACGAGCCTGGAAGGACGGTGGCCGCGAGGGCTCATACTTCCTCATCGCACAGGCAGGCCGTCTGCGCAGAGTTCCTTCCACGCCACACCACGCCTGTAATACCGCCGGAAGGGATCTCGTTTCCACAGGATGTGGGCAGGCTGAAGACGGCTTAGCTCTCGGTTTCCCAGCCGACGGCCTGGTTGAGGGACCACGTGACCCGCGGAACCCTATCCGGTGGGCATGTTTGTGACTGGAGGAGTAGCTGCAAGTGCAGGAGAAGGATGGTAGCCCGAAGGTGCATTGGCGGCCTGGCGCGAGAAGCACCCTGGGATTCCTAGTGTGCAAGGCCTGTAACGCGACCAAAGGGACCGTGCCTTTCCACAGCATGCTGGCCGGCTGATGGGGTGGGTCCCTGGCTCCCTTGCACGCAGCAAGCCACGTCACGTGGCCGCGTGTCCGCCGCTAGCGCAGTGGTGATTTCGGCTTTGGTGAGTCGCTCCTTTGAGCTGTCCTTTCTGTGCACTTAACGGAAAGTCAGACTTTGGGTTGAGGCTGCCCACAGACTCGGCAGAGTGTGTGCCTCGTTCGATATTTTAAAAGCCTCGAGGGATTGTCAAAAGGAGAGAGTGTTTCTTTGTTCTTGTTAGTCTTCCCTGCTCCACTTCTGCATTCCTCCATACACTGTGGATCAAAGGAAATAAGACCAGATTGGTCTTTGGCTTGAAAGAGATTACAGTGGGGGCGCCTGGGTGGCTGTTGGTTAAGTGCCTGACTTCGGCTCAGGTCATGATCTCACAGTTCGTGGGTCCGAGCCCCACGTCGGGCTCTGTGCTGATGGCTCGGAGCCTGGAGCCTGCTTCGGATTCTGTGTCTCCCTCCCTCTGCCCCTCACCCGCTCAGGCTCTATCTCTCTCTCAAAAAGAAATAAACATTAAAAAAATAGAAAGAAAGAAAGAAAGAAAGAAAGAGATTACAATGTGTTGTGGAGACCTGAGCCAGATGGCTACACAAATGATTAGGTAGTAGTTGGCCTACCTGTTGTGCAGGGGGAGGAAACGCCAGCGGGATCCGACCTATTGTGAGGGCCACAGAAGGCTTTCTTGATGAAAGGAGAGACTTGAGAGATGAACGGGAGTTGTCTGCAATGTTATCTAGACCAGTGGCTCTTAAACTTGAGTGTGAATCAATCAGCCAGAACACCTGTAAAACATGGCTGGCTGGGCTTCCCTCCAGAGTTTCTCATGCAGGAGGTCTACGGTGGACCTGATGCATTGCCTTTCTAACCCGTTCCCGGGTGATTGCTGATGCTGCCTACCCCTGGGAAACCACCCCTTCTCTGGGCCCTGTCTCCCAACAGGTGTGCCAGGGCACAGTGTTGAAGGTGGCTTGTAGGCCAGCCAAGGAGTGGCTGTCTTCAACTCTCAGGGGCATTCCGAATTGGGGGCTGGGACAGAACCCAAGGATGCTCATCGCTAGCAGTGGATAGTCTCGTCCGTTCCCCCAGCATGCTTTGCAGCCATTATGCTGACTTACTGTGATAGTGAAACAGTTGGCAAGAGCTGGCCTGGTCAGATGGGGAGGAGCAGGTGGTTAGGGTCAGGGGGAGAGAAGAGTTTATCTGAAGACTCTGCAGTGGTGAAGAGGGCTGTATCTTTGGGGAACTGAAAGAAGGCCAGTGAAGGTGTAGAGGAGAGGGTCTGAGTAAGATGGTACTAAGAGAATGTAGAGGTTCAGCTCATAAAAGTTTTTGAGGACCTCATTAAGTATCCAAAGCAGTGAAAAGCCAGTGAAAACTTTTCATCAAGGGAATGGTTTGGCAGTGTGTAGGTATGCGTGTGGGAAGACCAATTAGGCAAAGATCGAATGATCTAGGATGGAACTGATGGTGGTGTGGTCCAGGGTAGCATGGAAGCACTAAAAAGATGGATTGAAGGCAAATCAATAAAACTTGGTGATTATTGAATGTAGAGGCTGAATGATAATGAGGTGCCTGATAGGATTCTCAGATGATTCTCAGCTTGAAATCATAATTTTTATTCTCAGATTAAACCGTAATTGGTGGTCAGGTTCAGGAGGAAGCAGTTTTGGAGATGCTGAATATGAGGTGTTCTTGTTTTTTTATTGTTCACTTGGAGAGTTTTGGAAGGCAGCTGGCTATGTCCCTGGCCTACAGAGGACATAGATGCGTAAAGTTAACTGCACGGGCCATGTGGTGTGTGGTTTGGACTTTAGATGACATACACATATATGATCTGGGCCTCAGGACATGCAGGTGTGTGGAGTTAGACTTCAGAAAATGGCTAAATGGACTTTGTTAGTGTGTAGAGAGATGGTCCCTGAGGCCACACTAGGTACGTGGAACAGAGATTGCAAAGCCCATTGCCTATAGGGGCCAGGTGGGTAACATATGAGAATGCAGGCCAGATGTATATTTTCTTTGACTCAATGATTGAGACTGTCTTCTCTTTTCCATACATACACTGTCATCTGGTTTTTGCATGGATTTTCAACTGAAAACCAGGAATCTGTTTTTTACTGCAAAATGTCTTGCTTTTAAATGTTGGCTTAATTTAAATTGATCTGGGTCAGAGAAAACACAAAATGTATTGTTGATGGGTGGGAAGGGAAGAGTGTCTCACATCTAATCTGTGAGGAATCCACTTGAATGAAATTCAGAGGTCTGGTAGAGAAGGATCTGGAGTGGCCGGAGAGGTCAGAGCAGGGGAGCATGGTGTCCTGATAGCCAAGATAAGACGTTGTTCAGTCTTCAGTGTTCTGTGGTATCCCAGGTCCCAGTGCTTCTAGGGTGGATGTAAAGAAAATACTATTAGGTACATAGTGGTTTTGGAAATGCCCATGGTGGAAAATGTTTGTGCTGTGACCCTTTCTCTTTATTTTTATTTTTTTTAAATGTTTTATTTATTTCTAGGAGAGAGAGAGAGAGAGACAGCGTGGGCAGTGGAGAGTCAGAGAGAGAGGGAGTCACAGACTCTGAAACAGGCTCCAGGCTCTGGGCTGGCAGTCAGCACAGAGCCCGACGCGGGGCTCGAACCCACGAACCGCGAGATCATGACCTAGGCGAAAGTCAGACGCTTAACTGACTAAGCCACCCAGGCGCCCCGACCCTTTCTCTTTAAAGGACAGAGCTTTAAGACTTTAAAATGTTGTTTGAATTCACATGGAAAGCCTTACAGACTCTGTCATAAGTCCCTTTACTTCTACTGTCGCAACCTCAGTGACTTTATAATTGAAAATGTCTTGTTTTGGGGTGCCTGGGTGGCTCAGTCAGTAGAGCATACTGATTTCCAGGTCATGAGCTCAAGCCCCATGATAGGTGTGTGTAGAGATCACTTTATTTATTTTTTATTAAAAATTTTTTAGAAATGTTTTATTTATTTCTGAGAAAGAGAGAGAGAGACAGCGTGAGCAGGGGAGGGTCAGAGAGAGAGAGGGAGATACAGAATCTGAAACAGACTCCAGGCTCTGAGCTGGCAGGCAGCACAAGGCTCAAACCCACAAACCGTGAGATCATGACCTGAGCTGAAGTCGGATGCTTAACCGACTGAGCCATCAAGGTGCCCCTGTAGAGATCACTTTAAACGAATGAAAAAAAAATCTTGTTTTACTATTTTTTAAATGTTTATTTTTGAGAAAGAGAGAGAGAGAGAGAGACAGAGTGAGTGTGGGGGAGGGGCAGAGAGAGAGGGAGACACAGCATCTGAAGCAGGCTCCAGGCTCCCAGCTGTCAGCACAGAACCCAATGCGGGGCTCAAAGTCACAAACTGCGAGATCATGACTGGAGCCGAAGTCAGACACTCAACTGACTGAGCCACCCAGGCGCTCCCCCCCAGAATATCTTGTTTTAATCTTGGACTGTAATTTGACTTGATCCAGAGATAATAGGATATTCAGTTCCTCTTGTGGAGGGATTCTTGTCAGTGCACAGAAAACTGTAGGAATTGTTTCCAAGGCCTCCTTTTGCTAGGAAAGTAAGCTTGAATTAAAACTTAGAATAATAAGCTGAAGGGTGTAACAGATAGCATCACGTCACAATTCTATAGGTTTCTAGGTTTCTATTATGGTTTAATAGAAAGAGTACTTCCAGAATAGGAATAAGGAAGCCTTATGTATGGTCTCAGGCAAATCAATCATCTTTGTCTTAAATGAGGTGTAAAATGGGGATACTAATATATCTACTCACACTAAATGGCTTGTTGTATGGATCCAAAAAAAAGTACTTGATAGTGATTTAAAAATGTCAAAGTGTCAATATGAAATATGGATATGAAATATTGGTTTGGTAAAATATGTCAATATAAAGTTGAATCACTACTCTAGAAGTTGAGAAGGACCCTCACTACAGATATCCATAAATTAGGTTACTCAGTACCTGCTTCCATATACTAATGATGAGACAACAGCTTAATTAATTTATCATCCAAACCTGGACACTTTTTCGTGTGAAAGGGGGCATTGTTAACTGTTCTGTGGGTCAGCAGGCAGAACCCAGGACTGTCCTGGGTGCAGTGGAACCCGTGATCCTCCAGGCATAGGTAATATGTCATTCGATGTGTAATTGATTTGTTAGATGGTTGGTGACATCAAATCTATGTATGCAAAATACTTTCATCTCCTAAAATCTCATTCACTTGGATATGTTATAAGGACATAGCAGTTTTACACACAGCAATCCTGGGCTAAGTGAAAAGAAAGAAAATAAGCACACAGGTACCATCTCCAGCTCCCATCCTTGCTTCTGAAGGGCATTTAGAAATTCATCAGAAGGATGTGCTTTGAACTAGTGTTCTCAACTTTAATGAAGTAATTTGGTTTTTGACTCTTAAGAGGAGACTGTGGTAGATGAAAAGATTGGCTAAGTCTTCCCTGACAGGAAGGGAAATATTAAATAATGGAATTATCACGCAAAAGATGGTAGGTTCAGTAGTGTTTGTAGCCCGGGCAGACTAATGTACAGTGCATTTATATTCTCATGCAAGTAGATGAGGTACAATGGTATGCACAGAATTTGAATGTCTCAGTGATCATTTGGAGCCTGGCTACAGCTCTAGCTAGCCCCTTTAGGCTGCACTGATTTGGGGATAGGTAGGTGAGATTAACGGAACAATAATTTACATATGTTTTCATTTGGCGAGTTTTTATGTTCTCAAGTTTGAGGTGAGTTTCATACCTTTGTTAGAAGTCTTGCTGGAATGTGATTGAATCGCGGTGGCAGCTGATGTACCATTAGAATACACTGCTTAAAGATGGACATTTCTCAGTAATCAGGTAAGTAGGCAAGCTGGCCTTTGTTCTCTGCATAATCTGAAGTGCTCTGGGATCTGCAGCATAGCCCATGAAAAGTGGCACATCTGAATTGACAAAGAGATCTTTATTTCTCTTCCACAATGCACAGAGAAAAGGAGAAAGAGGAGTGGAGTGTGAATTTCTTTCTTTGGGAGTATGTGCTATCAGTTTGAGCAAAGGAAATGCTAATGGAAGTTGTGTTCCTGCCTCTCGACAGCGTTTCCTGTCTCTCTCTCTCTCTCTCTCTCTCTCTCTCTCTCTCTCTCTCTCTCGTCTCACGTTGCTGTATTCTGTTTTTGTGCTGGGTCTGGGTCCAGAAGCAGCCTCCCACTCAGTGGAGGGGTGGAGCAGCGCAAAGAACAGCTGCCTGGGAGGGAGGAGGCTTCCCTGCTGGCTCCAGCTCTGCCCCCGGCTAAAAGGAATATGCCCCGAGGCAGGCTGGGCCCGAGGCAAAATGGGCTTTTCCCCATTTTGAAAAGCCACATACCGAGAGAGATAATTGAGAACGTAATAATATGATTTGCGCGCTAAGCCTTTGGGTTTGTGGGAAGACAGTTGCCATCTAAATATTTCCTTTGGATAAGCTATTAGTATAGCATTAACTTATCTTCAGGACCAAAGTTCTATCTTCTTTTATGTTAGGTGACCCTGCGGAAGTCATTGGAAGCCTCTTGGGCACATTCAGATACTGACTTTGGCTTGGCAAAATAGTGGTGATGAGAGACACTTATCACCATTTTATGTCAGTTTAGTAACTGAGAGGTAAAAACAATTAATTCCCGTGTCTTTGTGATATTTTGAAAATTTTCCAGCTACCCTAATTTGGTGTTACGATAATAGCTCCACTCAAGGCAGTAGCATTTTTTCATTGCTTTGTTCTGGGTCCGGTATGGTGGTTCTTATACCAAATGGTAGAGATTTTGTTACTATTACTTGTCAAGTTTGAAATTGATTTGAAGGCTCTAAGTTTATGTCAGGAAAACCAAAATTCATTGGAACTCCTTTGTTCACTCTGACAAGCCTAATTTTCTATGAGCCTTCCAATCTTAAAGACGGTTCCTCGCAAATACTTGTAGCAGTTTCGGGCAGCTCCTAGAACACTTGATCAAACAAAGATGATGGTCCTGCCTTGGCGAAGCCACGTCTGGGGTGGGGAGTGGGGCAGGTCGTCTCAGGGCCGGCGTTTCCTGCACAGCATTCAGTCGTTTGACAAGTGGGCATTGGACTCATCCATTGCATCAGGGATTGTGTAGGCTCTGGAAGTCTAAGGGGGGAAGCTGGTGAATCCTGTCCGATACAGGCTTCTCAGTTAAAAGGCACCTACTTTCCAGCCCGGTCCTTGGTAGTGCTTTGGAGCTCTGTGAAGGGAGCAACCGCTCCTGGGAAGCACGGGAAGGTTAAAGCCTTTTGTCCTTCAGCAGAGAAGTCCTTTTCTCTTTTGTTTAAAGCATAGAACACTCAGCACAACACCAGCAAGAATCTGACCAGATATTGACATGTACACATTTCTACCGGGTGGCTCTTAATTTGATATTATGCGTGGAAGGGTCAGAGTTTACCACGGTGGTGTTCAGTTCAATTCCTGGGGCTTCCAGTTTCTCTTGCCTTCTTTAGAAACCATTTCCTGGTGTTCTAATTCTGTATCTTGCCAAGGAGCGAAAGCTGGGAGGAAAACCCCGGAAGTAGCTTGTGGTGAAGTTTCAAGTTTTTTGGCTCTTGTCCAAATGCTCGTGAGCTTCATTTGTGTTCACATTTAAGAAAAGCCAACCCAGATCTCCTAATAATGTTTTATTTAGTGCTTAAACTTTAATTGCAGGGTATAAATGATACCATTAGGAACCGATATCAATACTAATGCCACCTATATTATTATTTACTCGGCTGAAAACTAAGCTTGTTGAAATATATTTATTAACACTGCACCCTAGAACTACACATTTAAAGCTTAATTCTGTGGCTGTTCATGAATTCTCAGCACATTACAGTGTTGGGGCTTCTTAGCTTGAGATAAATCCATTATGAAATTTGAGTGATAAAGTGTGTGAGGGCATTTCTTTTTTTCAGGCAACAAATGAAAGCTGCTTTATTCAGATGATGAGGCACCCTTTGTGGAATTCTAGCCCTTTTAGCCAGCAAACAGTTAAATTTGGCATTTATGATGTATAAACTTTGCTCCTTAGCATTAAAATGTACCTTATTCATTCCTTAGATTTCTCTTTCAACCGTGGCTATTGTTTGTCACTAACAGCTAGCTTTTGTGAAGTTAATAAATGTGCATAATAAGGACATAAAGGTATGGAGAAGTAATACTGTAATCCTTTTGTTTGGATAATCAGTCTAATGTATGCAAATTAAACCTTATTAGTACTAGGGTTTTGTGTCTGCTTATCAAAATGTGCCATTTTCATGAAAATTGGAAGTCCATTATATAAAGTTATTATTAACAATCATTTAGGAATTATATACGGTATGCAAATTAAAGTTGATTACAACTAATTAAGGGCTTTCTTTGTTATTTGACCTTGTCTGCTTTTTATGTAAATATGTTTCTTTTGGTCTGGCATATTTTTAGACTCAGAAAAGTATATTAAGACAAGTTACATTATGTATTTTTTACTATATCTTTGTGTTGCCATTGTCTGCGCCCCTCATTTTGCAGAGGCACACATGATATGTAGAGCCATGCATCTCGCTGTTTGCAGATGGTCTCTAGGTGAGTAGAATTTCAGAAATAGAAAACAATCAAATTTCCAAGTCTCTTCAATAAGTTTAATGGAATATGAGCACAAATCCAGTATAACATATAAACAGTCTTCATGCCAGAATGCCCTTTTTTTCCACTATTTATTGACTTCAGTGAGTCTTGAGTTGCAGATTTCCAAATGGAGCTGAGTAATAAATGATCATTACTTGCTTACAAGGTGCCCTGCAAACCTAATTGTTATCCATGAAGGCATTCAGCTAAAGATAAGTAACTTCACTGCAAGTGTAACAGGTCCAGTACCAGGGGCCTTTAGGGAGAAGTGTGTGCTCCCTGTGAAAATAAGGGAAGACTTTCTCTTCTCAGCTGGCAAAGATGAAACATTTGAGGTGAGGCTTTTTAGCACTTATTAAATTATATTTTTCCTTCAGTGCAATTGTTCTAGTTGTTTTCTGTGAACAAAGAAGCTTGATACAGTGGCTGGAGCAAAAGATCCAGGGGCACTGGGTTTAATTGTGTGATTCAAAAGACCTGTTAATCAGTAGCTTTCCATTTACCTTAAAATATATGGGTAGGAAAAAGAATGGGGAAGATGCACAGCACAAGAAAAAAGACCAGCATAATGCACAGTATCTAGATATTTAAAAGAGGCCAAGTGGTGAGAACTCTTTAAAAGAGAAACCAAGAATCCAATCACCATTGAATTCATCCAGATCTTGAACATTTTCTTTTATTTTTCTGTTTTGGACAACAGGTTTGTTTATTTTTTTAAACAACTGTTTAATTTTTGAAAGATGTCATTCAAACCCTTAGCAAAGGAATTGAAAACAAACTTGAAGTTGACAGTATGGTATACATACAGAAAAGTGCACATAGCATAAATATACAGCTTGTTAGTGTTTCACAAACTTGACACTCTGATGTAACAAGGACCCAGCGCAAGGAACAGCACATTAACAGTACTCCAGTGGCCCTTGTTTTTTTCATAAGTCACATGACAGGATATGTGTGGGTCTGTTTCTGGACTATCTTGGGGAGAATTGACATCTCTACAATATTGTGTCTTTCAGTCTATGAACATGGTATATCTTTTATAAAGGGAAACTTTATGATTCATTAGCCTCCCTGGATAACACAGGAAAATCAAGAAAAGAGAGACTAAGTTAATATATTTCTTTGAAATTTTGATGGTCCCTGCATGGAGTAGATGTCCCACTACACCATACTGCCTGGGAAAGATGTGGATATGCTTCTGGACTTCATGGAGTGAATAAGGCTTTCGTGGGGAACCTCCAGTTTTCTAGGCACCACGTGCTTTCAGCACCCCGTCACTGCAAGTGTTCTGGGTCTTCCTTCCCAGGGTATGTTGGCTATCATTTCTTGCCATTTTTGCCCCAGTCCTTGTGTGCAGAGTTTTCAGCATAACAGAGAGCACAGTGCCTTTTATAGCCTTTCACTTAAGGTGCAGGGCTCTTAGGGAACATTTTCCTCTTGTTCGAAAGAGAAGCAAAATTTGTCCTTCTCAGGGTCAAACTGTGCCCTGCTAAGAGGCATAGACCATCATTTGGTTTTTTTGTTTGTAGGGACCAAGTTTTTCTAGTAGTTCTAGGTATTTTTCTTTATCTATAGCAAGATGTAGAACACTGGAATTCCTATATCCGTGGGGGAAAAAAAGTCCTTATTTGCACCATGGCTCAATAGGTACAAAGGGAAAAATGATCTCATGATAGTGGCCTCACAGATAATACAGGCTGTGTCTGAATTGTACCATAATAAAGGTGCTGCTGTGGGTGCAGCTTTCCGCCTTCTAAGAAGATCCTTTGCTCTTGGAGGAATTGCTGGGTGTGCCTGGAGAAGCTCCAAAAAGGTTAATAAGTGCCTGTGGTAGCAAGAGAAGGAAGATTGAAAGAGAACCCAGGAAATTCTCACAATGGTGTACGGAAAAGGAGGCAAGCGCCAAGTCTCTAGTCTGCCTTTAGAACAATGTGGAGAAACAAACACAGGGAGAGGTGTGGGTGACGCCCCGTGCTGTCAGGTGACTGGCTGTGTAATCCCTGCTTCCTTTCCCACACGCTGACTGCTTCCTAACCTGCAGTAGGGAGAAAGGGACCAAAACGCTCTCTTCTCTCCTGGTGTTCTGCAAATGGGAACAGTGGGCTGGGCTGACTACAGTTGAGCTGTTAACAGTTCCTAAGAACCGGGTCCTGAAAGTTAACCATTTTTTTTAGGTTTATTATTTTACATTTCTCAAAATAACATGGTAAAATTACAGGCAACACAAACAAGATTCAAGCTATGTGAGTCTTTTAATTCAGGCAGAATTTAATGTGTAATTAAGATTAATTATACCATAATGGAATTGTAGACACATGATTATTGCATCATATTCCTTGCAGACATGCATCTTCATCTTGCTTTCATATCACTCTGGCTTCTCCAGTCAAGGAGTAGGCTGAAAGTCTGAGTTAGTGCAATTCGGCTGCGTTTTGCAGGGTGTGTTTGTTACAAGGTCATTTTGGAAGTTAATTTTTGCCAGTGCTCATTTCAGAAGTGTTTAAAATATGCAGGTATCCTGGCCTTAAAAAATACTGCCTTTTGGTTTGAGAAGAAGCTAAGTCTTAAAATGTCTCCGCTAGAAGCTTAGAACATTTGTGTTCATAGAGTTTAGAGGGGCACCTGGGTGGCTCAGTTGGTTGGGCATCTGACTTCAGCTCACGTCATGATCTCACCATCCCAGAGTTCGAGCCTCGCGTTGGGTTCTGTGCTGACAGCTCAGAGCCTGGAGCTACTTCCCGTTTTGTGTGTCCTTCTCTCTCTGCCCCTCCCTTGCTCATATTCTGTCTCTGTCTCTCTTTCAAAAATAAGCATTTAAAAAAATTAAAAGAAATACTTTAGAATATTATTTGAATGTTGTGTTCGTGAATTGTGTGTGAAGTGTTTGGGTTGTGCTTGAAGGTAAAAAGGATTTATTCCTCAGTCATAAATTCAAAATGTGGGCAAGAGTCTGGGAATGATTTAGCATAGGCCACTTGCTGAATCAGAGAGGAACATGGGCTAAACTTTAACAAGCAGTTTTGACTTTCCTGTTAGAAAAAGGAAAAGAAACTCAGGGCGCCTGAGTGGCCTGGTTGGATAAGCTTCTGACTTCAGCCCAGGTCATGATCTCGCTGTTCGTGAGTTCAAGCCCTGCGTCCGGCTCTGTGCTGACAGCTCAGAGCCTGGAGCCTGCTTTGGACTTTGTGTCTGTCTCCCTCTCTCTCTGCTCCTCCCCTGCTTGCACTGTGTCTCTCTTTCTCTCTCAAAAATAAACATTAAAAAAGAAAAGAAAAGAAAAAATTCAAAGAAGGAAATTTGTTATATACCATAGTATATTATTTAGATATATAACAAATACAACAACTTTCTTTTTTGTTTCTTATTTTAGAGAGAGAGCGTACAGCGGGGGGAGAGGAGCAGAGGGAGAGAGAGAGAGAATCCCAAGCAGGCTTCACACTCAGTGTGGAGCCTGATGCAGGGATTGATCCCACAACCTTGGGATCATGACCTGAGCTGAAGTCAAGAGTCAGACACTCAACCTGCTGAGCCACCCAGGCAACCCTACAACACGTTTTTTAAAAAAATTTTTTAAATTATTATTTTCATTTTAGAGAGCTCACAAGTAGAGAAGAGGGGCCAAGGGAGAGAGGGAGAGGGAGAGTGAGAGGGAGAGAGAGAGAGAGAGAGAGAGAGAGAGAGAGAGAATCTTAAGCAGGCTCCATGCTCAGCGTGGAGTCCAACATGGGGCTTGATCCCATGACACTGGGATCATGACCTGAGCCAAAATCAAGATTCAAACACTTAGCTGACTGAGCCACCCAGGTGCCCCTTCGAACAGCAACTTTCAGTCGGTGCTTCATCCTGCATAGTTAGGCCTAGACAGAGAATTTTCTTTGCTTCAGTTTTCTTGGCTGTGGTTTCAATACTGAGAGGAAATAATTCTCAAATGTGAGTAAATTATAGTTCCCTTTGTTATGTAATTAGTTATTTGCTTTTTGTTATGGAAGCTGTCAGATATACATAGACCTTTTTATGTTATTTTATTTTAAAGCTTTATTTATTTATGTAATCTCTATACCCAACGTGGGGCTTGAACTCAGGACCCCTAGATCAAGAGTTGCATGCTCTTCTGACTAAGCCAGCCAGGTGCCCCAGTTAGACCTTTTTAAAAGAAAAAACTAATGGGGCACCTGGGTGGCTCAGTGGGTTAAGGGCCTGACTTTTGCTCTTAGTTCAGGTCTTGATTTCAGAGTCTTGATCTCAGGGTTGTGAGTTCAAGCCCTGCATTGGATTCTGTGCTGGGTGTGAAGCCTACTTAAGAAAAAAAATATTCTCTTGGACTCTAGTTTGAGTTAAATTATTTTTGTTATATGCTCACACAGCATTAGCTGTAACTCCTGCTTTTACCTCTTAACGCCTAAAGCAAAATAAGCAGCATGGGTGAAGCACCGGCAGTTGTGGTACCATAGCACTATCTCCTCTAACATTTAAAATAACACTAGTAACTTAAAGTAAAGAATAATGTTTTTCTGAAACTGCCTTTTAAGCATTCTTTGTTCACTAGTTTATAGTTCAAACAGTCTTACTCTGCCAGAAGTGATTATAAGTTCATCTGAAATCTAGCGTACTTAAACAGGATAATAGCCTTTCACTATAAGGCAGACTGTCCAGGTGACCAGGACATGGACATTTGTTCAGTTGATCATCTGAATCAAGAATCAGTAAACATTTTCTGTAAAGTACCTGACAGTAAATATTTTAAGCTTTAATGGCTAAGCAATCTCTACAACTTCTCAATTTTGCTATTGAATTGTGAAGTTAGCCATAGATGCATAAGAGAATGGGTTTAGCTATGTTCCAGAAAAACTTTATTTACAGAAGTGGATGGGAGGTAGCATTTGGTGAAAGGATATAGTTTGCTAATCCATGGTCTAAATGAAAATACAGGGTTAGAAATTCAAGCCCCACATCAGGTGCACTGCTGTTCGCACAGAGCCCACCTTGGATCCTCTGTCCCACTCTCTCTGCCCCTTCCCTGCTCTCTCTCTCTCTCTCTCTCAAAAATAAATAAACATTAAAAACATTTTAAAAAAGAGAAAGGAGATAGAGAACCATCTATCATGCTAATGGAGATTAAAAGAAAGCCGGAGTAGCCATACTTAAATCAGACAAACTAGAGTTTAAAACAGACTGTAGCAAGAGGTGAAGAAGGACATTATAACATAATTAAGGGGTCTATCCATCAAGAAGATCTATCAGTTGTAAATATTTATGCCCCCAACTTGGAATACCCAAATATATAAATTAATCACAAATGTAAAGAAACTCATGGATAATAATACCATTATAGTAGGAGACTTTAGCACTCTACTTACAGAGATGCCTGGATGACTCAGCTGGTTAAGCATCTGATTTTGGCTCAGGTCATGATCTCACGGTTTGTGAGTTCAAGCCCTGCATTGGGCTCTGTGCTGACAGCTCAGAGCTGGGGGCCTGCTTTGGATTCTGTCTGTCTCTCTCTCTTTCTGTCCCTCCCCTTCTCTCTCTCTCTCTCAATAATAAATACACATTAAAAAAAATACTCCACTTACAGCAATGAACATATCATCTAAGCAGAAAATCATCAAGGAGAAAATTGCTTTGAATGACACACTGGACCAGATGGATTTAACATATCTATTCAGAACATTTCATTCTAAAGCAGCAGAATACACATTCTTCTCACGTACATATAGAACATTCTCCAGAATAGTTCACATATTGGGTCACAAATCAACCCTTAATAGGTACAAAAATTTTGGGATCATCCCATGCATATTTTCAGATCACAATGTTATGAAACTTGAAATCAACCACAAGAAAAATTTGGAAAGCCCTCAAATACATGGAGGTTAAAGAACATCCTACTGAAGAATGAATGGGTTAGCCAGGAAGTTAAAGAAGCAATAAAAAAATAAGGAAACAAATGAAAATGAAAACACGACAGTCCAAACCCTTTGGGATGTAGCACAGGGAGTCCTAAGAAGAAAATACATTGCAATTCAGGCCTTTGTCAAGAAGGAAGAAAGTCCCAAATACACTATCTAAACTTCCACCTAAAGGAGCTAGAAAAGAAGCAGCAAATAAATCCCAAAGCCAGCAGAAAAAGGGAAATAACAAAGATAAGAGCGGAAATAAATGATACAGAAACAAAAAGAACAGTAGAACAGATCAATGAAACTAAAAGCTGGTTTTTTGAAAGAATAAACAAAATTGACAACCTCCTAGCCAGAGTTCTCAAAAAGTAGAAGACCCAAACAGATAGAATCACAAATGAAAGAGAAGAGATCACAACTAACACCACAGAAATACAAACGATTAGAATACTATGAAAATTATATGCTAACAAACTGGACAATCTGGAAGAAATGAACAGATTCCTACACACTCACCTACCAAAACTCAAACGGGAAGAAATAGAAAGTTTGAACAGGCCCATAACCAGCAAAGAGTGTCGTGGGCCAGATGGCTTCCCAGGAGAATTCTACCAGACATTTAAAGAGGGGTTAATACCTATTCTTCTCAAACTGTTCCAGAAAATAGAAATGGAAGGAAAGCTTCCAAACCCATTCTATGAAGCCAGCATTACCTTGATTCCAAAACCAATGACTTCACTAAAAAGGAGAATATTACAGGCCAAAATCCCTGATGAACCTGGGTGCAAAACTTCTCACCAACATATTAGCAAATCAAAGTCAAGAGTACATCAAAAGAATTATTCATGGTGATCACGTGGGATTTATTCCTGGGTGGCAGGGCTGGTTCAGTATTGGCCAATCAATCAATATGATACACCACATTAATAAAAGAAAGGATAAGAACCATATGATCCTTTCAATGATGCAGAAAAAGCATTTGACATAATACACCATCCTTTCTTGGTAAAAACTGTCAAGAAAGTGGGGATAGAAGGAACATACCTCAACATCATAAAAACCTTATATATAAAGCCTACAGATAATATCATCCTCAATGGGGAAAAACAGAGATTTCCCCCTGAGATCAGGAACATGACGGGGATATCCGTTGTTGTTCAACATAGTGCTGGAAGTCCTAGCCTCAGCAATCAAACAAAAAGAAATAAGAGACGTATACATTGGCAAAGAAACAGTCAAACTTTCACTCTTCACAGATGACATTATATTCTACATGGAAAACCCAAAAAGACTCCACCAAAAACTGCTTGAATTGATACATGAGTTCAGCAAAGTCATAGGATATAAAGTCAATGTACAAAAGTAGATTGCATTTCTTTTTTTTTTCATGTTTATTTAGTTTTGAGAGACAGAGACAGAGCATGAGTGGGGGAGAGGCAGAGAGAGAGGGAGAGAGCATCCAAAGCAGGCTCCAGGCTCTGAGCGGTCAGCACAGAACCTGACATGGGGCTTGAACCCATGAACTGCGAGATCATGACCTGAGCCAAAGTCAGACGCTTAACCAACTCAGTCACCCAGGCACCCCAATAGGTTGCATTTCTATACACCAGTAGTGAAGCAGCAGAAAGAGAAATCAAGGAATCGATCCCATTTACAATTGAACCAAAAGCCATAAGATTCCTAGGAATAAACCTAGTCAAAGGGGTTCAAGATCTGTATGCTGAGAACTATAGAAAGCTTATGAAAGAAACTGAAGACACAAAGAAATGGAAAAACATTCCATGCTCATGAATTGGAAGAATAAATATTGTTAAAATGTCTATACTACCCAACGCAATCTACACATTCAATGGAATGTCTATCAAAATAACACCAGCATCCTTCACAGGGTCAGAACAAACAATCCTAAAATTTGTATGGAACCAGAAAAGACCCCGAATAGCCAAAGTAATGTTGAAAAAGAAAACCAAGGAGTGCCTGAGTGACTCAGTTAGTTGAGCTGCTGACTCTGGCTCAGGTCATGATCTCATGGTTCATGGGTTCAAGCCCTGTATGGGCTCTGTGCTGACAGTTCAGAGCCTGGAGCCTGCTTTGGATTCTGTGTCTCCTTCTCTCTCTCTGTCCCTCCCCAGCTTGTGCTCTGTCTCTCTCTGACTCTCAAAAATGAATAAACATTTAAAAAAAGTTAGAAAAAGAAAAGAAAAAGAAAACCAAAGTGAATGAAACAATTCTGGACTTAAAGCTGTATTACAAAGGTGTATTCATCAAGACAGTGTGGCCCTGGCACAAAAACAGACACATAGATCAATGGAACAGAGTAGAGAACCCAGAAATGGACTCACAAATGTATGGTGAACTAATCTTTGAAAAAGCAGGAAAGAATATCCGTTGGAATAAAAGCAGTCTCTTTAGCAAATGGTAATGGGAGAGCTGGACAGCACCATGCAGAAGAATGAAACTGGACCACTTTCTGACACCATACACAAAAAGAAATTCAAAATGGATGAAAGACTTAAATGTGAGAGAGGAAACCATCAAAATTCCTAGAGGAGACAACAGTCAGCAACCTCTTTGACCTTGGCCACAGGAACTTCTTACTTGACATGTCTCTGGATGCAAGGGAAATAAAAGCAAAAATGAACCATTGGGACCTCATCAAGATAAAAAGTTTCTGCATAGCCAAGGAAACATCAAAACTAAAAGGCAGCCTACAGAATGGGAGAAGATATTTGCAAATAACATATCTGATAAAGGGTTAGGATCCAAAATCCATGAAGAACTTATGAAACTCAACACCCAAAAAGCAAATAATCCAGTGAAGAAATGGGTAGAAGACATGAATAGACACTTTTCCAAAGAAGATATCCAGACGGGTAATAGACACATGAGAAGATGCTCAACATCACTCATCATCAGGGAAATACAAATCAGAACCACAATGAGATACCACCTCACACCTAGCAGAATGGCTGAAATGAACAACTCAGGAAACAACAGATGTTGGTGAGGATGTGAAGAAAGGAGAAACCTCTTGCACTGTTGGTGGGAATCCAAACCATACCATACAGGTATGCTGTTTTGAAGGGGCACATGCACCCCAAAGTTTATAGCAGTGGTATCAACAATAGCCAAAGTATGGTAAGAGGGCAGATGTCCATCAACTGATGAATGGATAAAGAAGATGTAATATATATACATAATGGAATACTGCTTGGCCATCAAAGAGAATGAAATCTAGCCATTTGCAATAATGTGGATGGAACTAGAGTGTATTATGTTAAATGAAAGAAGTCAGGCAGAGAAAGACAAATCTATGATTTCACTCATATGTGGAATTTAAGAAACATAACAGATGAACATAGGGTAAAGGAAGGAAAAATAAAATAAAAACAGAGAGGGAGGCAAACCATAAGAGACTCTTAAATACAGAGAATAAACTGAGGGTTGCTGGAGGGGAGGTGGGTCGGGTGATGACATAAATGGGTGATGGTCATTAAGGAGACCACTTGCTGGGATGAGCACTGGGTGGTTTTTTTTTTTTTTTTCCCAAATAGTTTATTGTCAAATTAGTTTCCACATAACACCCAGTGCTCATCCCCACAAGTGTCCTCCTCCATGCCATCCCCCCTCCCCCCCACATCCATCAGTCCTCAGTTTTTGTCAGCATTTAAGAGTCTCTCATGGTTTGCCTCTCTCCCTTTCCCCCACCATTTCCCCCCTTCTTCTCCCCCTTGTTCCTCCGTTAAGTTCCTCCTAATCCTCCTATACGTGCAAACATACGATATTTGTCCTTCTCTGCCTGACTTATTTCGCTCAGCATAACACCCTCAAGGTCCATCCATGTTGCTACACATGGCCAGGTTTCATTCTTTCTCATTGCCATGGAGTATTCCATGGTATAGATAAACCACATCTTCTTGATCCATTCGTCCATTGATGGACACTTAGGCTCTTTCCATGTTTTAGCTATTGTGGAGAGTGCTGCTGTGAACATTGGGGTACATGGAGCACTGGGTGTTTTATGTAAGTAATGAATCACTGGGTTCTACTCCTGAAACTAACATTATACTGTATGTTAACTAACTTGAATTTAAATAAATAAATTAATAAAAAAAGAAAATCAATACTTCGCTATCTTCTAATATTTAGTTTATATTCATATTTCCTGTTATGCCTAAAAGCTGTGTTTTAGAAATATTTTTTAGGTTTATTTATTTTGAGAGAGAGACAGAGCAAGTGGCGTAGAGGCACAGAGAGAGGGGGAGAGAATCTCAAGCAGGCTCTGCTCTGTCAGTGTGGAGTGCAGGGCTTGAACTCCCCAACTGTGAGATCACACCCTGAGCTGGAATCAAGAGTCGGATGCTTAACCGACTGAGCCGCCCAGGCACCCCTGCCTAAAATTTCTTTATAGCTAGTTATTTTAGAACCAGATTCCAATCAAATGTCACACATTATAATTAATTTTATGCCTCTTTAGTCTTTTTTAATTGAGAATAGTTCCCTACTTTTTTTTTTTTTTTTTTAACTTAACCCTGACCTTTGGAAAAGACTAGATCAGTTGTCTTGTAGAATGCACCACATTCCGTATTTTTGTGATTATTTCCTTGGAGTGTTATGTACATTGTTCTTCTATTCCCAGTGTTTCTTGGAATTTGACAAAACATTGCCCCCAAATTTGGCAATGACTATAAGTAGAAAAACTGCTCCATATTTGTCAAGAATAGTTTGTAGATGATTTTGTGTATTTCTACGGTATAACATCAGACTTTCCCACTCTTAAGTAATTTGATAATTAGGTTAAAGTAGTGACCACCAAATCAAAGTATGCTTTTTTCTTTGCGTTTGTTTAAAATAAGCGTAATGTTACATTGGATAGATAGCCTGCTTACATGGATAAAGAACTACAGTGTATTCAAACATTCCTTAGTTGGTGGTGATTCAATTTGTTTCTGTTCTTTTGCCATTGAAATGTCTCAGTGAGCAATCTTGTGTTTAAGTATTCTGAAATATTGATGCTTTTCTTCCTGCCTCCCTCCCTCCCTTTCTTTCTTTCTAAAGTTTATTTACTTATTTAAGTCCTCTGTACACCCAACATGAGGCTGCAACTCAACAACCCTGAGATAAAGAGTCACGTGCTCTTCTGACTGAGCCAGCCAGGAGCCCCTGATGCTTTTATTTCTGAGGAATAGATTCCCCAATGTAGATTGAGAAGGCTGTATATTTTTAATTTTGACATTTTATTTACTTATTTGACATTTAGTTATTGACTTTTATTTGACACTTAAAACACTTTATTTTCAAACAGTTTAAATATTTTATTTTTAAATAATCTGCATGCACCGTGGGACTTGAATTTACAACCTCGAGACCAAGAGCTGCCTGCTCTCCTGACTGAGCCAGCCAGGTGCCCCAAAATATTTTTTGACATTGTACACTTCGCAAAAAATTTGTAACATGTTTCCACCAACAATATACAAGAGTACCTGTTTCTCCAAATCTTCAACATGACCGGATATAAATACTTTTTAATCCCCACCCTCCCCCCAACTTGAATAAAAACTGGCATTGTATTTTGCATTTCTGTCACTACCAATGAGACTTTGCAACCTATTACATAATTTTTGGCTATTTAAATGCCCTATTCCTATTCTTTGCCCATTCCTCCCAATATTTCATTTTGTGTATGGTCTCATTTGCTATGTAAAAATGAAGATATACATGGGTACTGGGTGGCTCAGTTGGTTAAGTGCCCTACTTTGGCTCATGATCTCATGATTCATGGGTTTGAGCCCCGCATCGGGCTCCCCGCTGGCAGTGTGTAGCTTGCTTGGGATTCTCAGTCTCTCCTCTCTCTCTGCCCCTCCCCTGCTTGTGAGCACTCTTTCTCTCAAAATAAATAAACTTAAAAAATAAAAAAATTAAGATTTACAAAATGTACTTATGTCTATTTTTTACTTTATGGGTCCTGGGTTACCTATCTGCTTTAGCAGGTCTTCTCTACCTAGGGTAATATAAAACTATCTTAGATTTTCTTGTATTATTCTGACTTGTATTTATTACATGGTATGAGGTAAAGGTTTAGTTTTGCTTCCTTTTGGATAGTTAGCAGTGATGCTAGTACCATATATTAAATCCACCCTTTTGGGAAATATTTGAAATTCCATCTTTGTGGAAATTTAAGTTTGTAGAAATCCACCTTTAGGGGATTTCCCATTCCTCCACTGATCTATTTATCTATTACTGTATTCATACCAGACTTTTTATTTTCATGTTTCTCCAGTAACTTTTAATATTGGCAATCAGTTGAAAGCCATTTATTTTCCATATAAACTTGAAAATCATTTTCCAGCATTCCCAATATAGTCACTTAGGATTCTGACTGGAATTTTATTGTATATGCAAATATATTTAAAAATGTGTGGGTAGGAATAATAAATTTGCGTGGAATTAACATTTTAATGGTTAGATAAATATATATGTGTTTGGTTGACCCTTGAATATCATGGAACTTAGAGGTGCCGCCCCCCCCAGTCAAAAATCCTCATGACAAAATCAATGTAATCAGTACACCCACGCAAAATGTTAGTCGTCTTGACACAAATAAAAATCGCTTAGAATTAAATAAAAATAAAAACTAGAATACAATGAAACAGTCAGAAAACCCTGTTTAGAAAATGTCACCGACAGGGGTGCCTCGGTGGCTCAGTCGTTTAAGTGTCTGACTTCGGCTCAGGTCATGATCTCAAGGTTTGTGAATTTGAGCCCCGCATTGGGCTCTGTGTTGACAGCTCAGAGCCTGGAAGCTCCTTCAGATTCTTTGTCTCCCCCTCTCTCCACCCCTCCAATGCTCGTGCCCTGTCTCTCTCTGTCTCTTAATAATAAAAACGTTAAAAAAAATCCCCATGTAACCCTTGGGGTTATATGCTCACTCGGTGGAGCATGCGATTCTTGATCTCAGGGATATAAGTTTGAGCCCCATGTTGAGTGTAGAGATTACTTACAAATAAAATCTTTAAAAAATTACATAACTTTTGACTCCCCAAACACTTAACTACACATAGCGTACTATTGACCAGAAAAAGGCCTTACCGATAACATGAAGAGTCGATTTAACACATACTTTGTATGTTACAGGTATTATATATTGTGTTCTTTAAGACATTTTTTTGACGGTTTTATTTATTTTTGAGACAGGGAGAAAGCCCATACTGGGGAGTGACAGAGAGAGGGAGGCGGAAACCGAAGCAGGGTCCGTGCTGACAGCAGCAAGCCCGATGCAGGGCTCACACTCACAAGTTGTGAGATCATGACTTGAGCTGAAATTGGACGCTCAGCTGACCGAGACACCCAGGTGCCCATAGACTATACTGTATTTTTAAAGCAAGCTAGAGAAAAGAAAATATTAAGAGAATCATAAGGAAGAGAGAATACATTTACAACACTGTATTTATTTAACAAAATCTCCGTGTAAGTGGCCCCGTGCAGTTCAAACCCATGTTGTTCAAGGGTCAACTGCATACATAAATGTACATTATTTAGGGGAAGGATTTGCAAATTACTAATAAGCCACATGACATTGAAATGATAGCAAAAGAAAGACTTGATCTTGGTGAATTCTTGTCAAAAATACTTTCCCTTTACCAATAATGCCCCAAACTGGCAAAAATTTAGTTTTAGTCCAGAGGACAAAATTAAAAGATTTGGGTGTCATTGGAGTGCAGTTTTCTTTTGAATTGTAAAGGTAAAGTGTTTTTCTGTATGCTTTGGGAATAAGAGTGTATCGGTGTATTCTTGTAATGTGTCAGTAATATATTCCCGGGTGTGCTGGAAAACTTGTCTAGATACTATTAATGTCTCCGTAAATCCATTTCCATCTGTCACACTATAATGTACCCTTTCTGTGTCGCCCTCAACATACACATATTCGTTTTCTTACTTCAAGTGGGAGACTTTTAGCACCAGTTAAATAGCATCACAATGAACTCTGCAGGTGTGGCAGCTGCTCCCTGTACCATTTGGTGTGCGGATCAGAATCGCCTTCCCAGCTCACATACCCTGTTGCTCATAGGTTGAGGGCTGGGGATACCACAGCATGGATGCAGAACCCTGTGAGGAAGCCAGGATTTCTGTCATCAACAGCACAGCTTCTCTGGCTCTAGGTTTTCTAATTCCAGCTGTTTGACCATCAGGGCAATTGACTTTCAATAAAGCCCTCAGGAGCCTTAGGAATTTAGCAAGGGTGGGTTAAGCTGGGTTTGTTAGAAAGTGATATGAACGTTTAAAAAATTTTTTTAATGTTTATTTATTTTTGAGAGAGAGACAGACCATGCGCAGGGAAGGGGCAGAGAGGGAGGGAGACATAAAATCTGAAGCAGGTTCCAGGCTCTGAGCTGTCAGCCCAGAACCCGACGTGGGGGCTCGAACCCACGAACTGTGAGATCATGACTTGAACTGAAATGGGATGCTTAACCAACTGAGCCACCCAGGCACCCCTTGAATGTTTTATTTGTAAGAAATACAGGTCACCAGTATGGGGGTAAAAAAGGTATTTGGGTCTGTAGTGTGGGGCCACTCCCTTGGCAGCACCAGCTTGGGTATATGACTTAAACCAGTCATTTCCTCAGTGTCCTTATCTGCAAAGTAGAATTTAAAATGGTACTAAAATCATAGGGCTATTGTGAAGATGAAACACCCGGTAGATAATGCATTTGAAACTTCCTGTGACACAGTGAATACTCTTTCAGTGTTATTATTATTATTAGCTCTTGGAGAGATTGAACACAAAGCCTGCGGTTATAAATTTTTTAAAGTTTATTTTGAGAGAGAGAGAGAGAGAGAGAGAACGAACGAACCACTGGGGGAAGGGGAGAGGGAGAGGGGGACAGAAAATCTGAAGCTGGCTCTGCATTGACATCAGAGGGCCCAATGCAGGGCTCTGACTCAGTAACCGTGAGATGATGACCTGAGCCGAAATTGGATGCTTAGCCAGCTGAGCCACCCAGGTGCCCCCAGTGGCTGGGATTAAGGGAGAAGGTAGGAATGAGAAAGTGTGGGCAGGTCTCAGGTAGGTAGACTTTAGAATAGGCTCCTATTCTGGGAGAGAGCTAGGGTAGCAAGAAAATGAAAGACGAGTACCTTTGTATGGATGATTCTGCAGGGATTAGGGAAGGACTGCTATCCTTAGAGCTGGGTGTGTCTGGTTGTCACCAGAGTCACTCTGGGTCCTGACGTAATAGTTGCATACATAATTCCAGACCTTATTTCCTTTAGGATCCTGATGTCCTCATATACTTTCAGCCGCAGCCAGGATTGGCGGAATTACTGGCTGGGGGCACATGGCTGGCTCAGTCGGTGGAGCATGTGACGCTTGATCTAGAGGTTGTGAATTCAAGCCCATGTTGGGTGTAGAGGTTGCTTAAACATAAAATCTTAAAAAAAATAAATGTAGTGAAACTAGCATGATAAATTTCTATGAACCATTACTTAGCTTCAAGAGTTATCAATTCTTGTTTAATTTTTACCCTCATTCACTTCCCTACCCTGAATATTTTTAAGCAGATCATAGACATCACTATGCATCTCTAAAAGATAGGGATTCTTTTTTTGTTATTTAAAATTTTTTTAATGTTTACGTATTTTTGAGAGAAAAAGAGTGTCAGAGCACGAGTCAGGAAGCAGCAGAGAGAGAAAGGGAGACAGAATCCAAAGCAGGCTCCAGGCTCCGAGCTGTCAGCACAGAGCCTGATGTGGGGCATGAACCCGCAAAACTGTGAGATCATGACCTGAGCCAAAGTCGGATGCTTAACCGACTGAGCCACCCAGGTGTCCCACAAAGGTTCTTTTTAAAGCATAACCACATTACTATAATCATACCTACAAAATAGTAATTTCTTAAAATCATCAAATATTCAGTGTTTAAATTTCTCTAACTGTGCCATACAATTTTTTTAACAGTCTATTTGTTTGAAACAGGATTCAAATAAGATCCATTCATTCATTGCAGTTTGTTGGTACATCTTATTTTTCTTTTAATCCACAAATCCCTTTATTTTTCTGAATTTCTTGTTGAAGAATCTGGGTTTTTGACCTGTAGAAGTCTTCAGAGCCTAGATTTTGCCAATTGCATCTCCACAGTGTCATTTAACGTCTTCTGTGTCCCCTGTGTTTCCTGTAAATTGGTAAATTGGTAGTTAAATATAGAGGCTTGCTGAGATTCAGGTTTGATTCTTTGGCAAGAATATTTCATAAATAGAGTTGGATACAAGAGGCACATGATATCTGTTGGTTTCTCTTTCAGTGATATTACCAGCAATTAGTGGTCATTGTTAAGGTCCACTAATTAATAAGGGGGTATTTTTGTCATTCCTTCTTTATTTATTAGGTGAAATACTTCCATGAAGAGAAACTTTCCCTCATTCACTATTTGGCTACTCTGAGGTAGTCTTTGTGAAGAAAGGCAAAATAAATGCTTTATTTTGCTTTATTTACCAGTTTTCATGCAGATGAATTGGTTCTCTTACATTCACCAAAGGTGATCATTCAGAGTTAAAATTGGGGCGCCTGGGTGGCTCAGTCGGTTGAGCGTCTGACTTCGGCTCAGGTCACGATCTCACGGTTCGTGGGTTCGAGTCCCGTGTCAGGCTCTATGCTGACAGCTCAGAGCCTGGAGCCTGCTTCGGATTCTGTGTCTTCCTCTCTCTCTGACCCTCCCCTGGTCACGCTGTCTCTCTCTCTCTCTCTCTCTCTCTCTCTCTCAGAAATAAATAAAACATTAGAAAAATTTACAAAAAAACATTAAAAAATTTTTTAAAGTGTGTGTGTGTGTGTGTGTGTGTGTGTGTGTGTGTGTGTAGCTGACAAACAATGCTACATTAGTTCCAGGTGTATAACATAGTAAGTGTACAAGTTCATACATTATGCTGTGCTCACCACAAGTGTAGCGACTATTTCTCCTCATACCTTGCTATTTTAATATCATTGACTGTATTCCTTATGCTGTACCTCTTATTCCCATGACTTACTCATTCAATAACTGGAAGCCTGTGTCTCCCACTCCCCTTTGTTTATTTTGCCCATCTACCCACCTCCTCCCCTCTGACAACCATCAGTTTGTTATCTGTATTTATAAGTCTGATTCTGCTTTTTGCTTGTTTATTCATTTTTTTAGATTCTATTTATGAGTGAAATCATATGGTGTTTGTCTTTCTCAGTCTGACTTATTTCACTTAGCACATTACCCTCTAGGTCTATCTATGTTGTTAGAAATGGCACGATCTCATTCTTTTTTATGGTTGTGTAATATTCCATTGTATATATATTATATAGTTTTTATTTGAGTAATTTTATGAACCTGTGGGTTTTCAAGTACTTGGTGTATGTAAATACATTCAATTGTTAATGATTTTTAAAAAGATTTTTTAAAGTAATCTTTATGTCCAATGTGGGGCTTGAACTTATAACCCCAAGATCAAGAGTCACATGATCCATTGAGTGAGCCAACCAGGTGCCCCTCCCTGTTAATGATTTTGAAATGATCTCCTCTTTGATCAATGGGAGAGTCTTTAAGTTGGTGCCCTAGTTTTTTTTTTTTTTTTTATGTTTATTTTTGAGAGGGAGAGAGCGCATGCAAGCAAGGGAGGGACAGAAAGAGTGGGGGACAGAGGATTTGAAGCAGCCTCGGTGCTGACAGTAGCAAGCCTGACCTTGGGCCCAAACTCAGGAATAGCGAGATCATGACTTGAGGCAAAGTTGGACTGTCAACTGACTGAGCCACCCGGGTGCCCTGGTGCCCTAGTTTTCTTGATATAACACCAGTATTATTAGAGTTTCCTAGCTTCCTGATATAACATGATGCAGGCTCCTGTTGTACATTTCCTGACCTTGCTATTTCTGCAGAAAGTCCTGGTTCCTTTTAATGGAAAATGGTATTTAGAAATCACATTCTGGTTCCTGGGATGCTCATTATTACTGGGTGAGTCCTGCTTAATAGTACATTCATTTTTCTAATGATAAAGATAATATGTTTTCATTGTGTAAGTGAAGATTTTGGGAGATATCAAAAATAACGTAGAGACCATCACTATATTTTGTTGGACCATGTACACCCAAATATAAATGAGGTTTTTCTCTTAAAATTATTCCTAGATGGGAAAGTGTCACCTTATTTGTGAGTTCTTATAAAACCTCTTCATTATGGGATGACCTCTGTTTGAGGAAGATAAATCAGTCTGAAATGACCTTAACTACTGATAGTCTTGGATGCGTTTAGAAGTCATCTGATAGAACTGGCATAATGAAACCAAAGAAACTGAGCACAGATTGAGTATTTAGGCTTTGGTGTAGGACTTCAAAGTACCATGTATTAGATATTGTTAAAGATCAACTTTTTTTTTTGTATAAGTATACACTCATAAGATGAATGAAAAAATTCATCATCCCTGTGTTACAGAAATGGACACTTTCAGGGGCGCCTGGGTGGCTCAGTTGATTAAGCATCCAACTTCAGCTCATGTCATGATCTCATGGTTTGCGGGTTTGAGCCCCACTGCAGGCTCTGTGCTGAGAGCTCAGAGCCTGGAGCCTGCTTCAGATTCTGTGTCTCCCTCTCTCTCTGCCCCTCCCCTGCTCATGCTCTGTCTCTCTTTCTCTCAAAAAGAAATAAACATTGAAAAAAAAAAGGAAATGGACCCTTTCAATTGGGATAAAATTTTCAGTGTGGGCATCATACAAAGGCTCCAATAATTATTTGTCTGAAACAGAATGGATTTGATGGAGATGAGGCCTCTAGAATTGTGGTCTTCAAATTTACTTACTTGTCAAGTCTCTAAAAGAATATTGGAAACAGTATACTTTCTCATAATTTAAAATTGACCTTTAAAAATTTTAATTTTAAGTCTAATTGGTTACAAAGGATGCAATTCTAGCATGTTATAAATATTGACATTTTATTTTATTTTATTTTATTTTATTTTTATTTATTTCTAGGAGAGAGAGAGAGAGACAGCATAAGCAGGGGAGGGTCAGAGAGAGAGGGAGTCACAGACTGAAACAGGCTCCAGGCTCTGAGCTGGCAGTCAGCACAGAGCCTGACGCGGGGCTCGAACCCACGAACCGCGAGATCATGACCTAAGCGAAAGTCGTACGCTTAACCGACTAAGCCACCCAGGTGCCCCAAAATATTGACATTTTAGAATAAAACTATTATATCATTCCTTTAAATTCATTTAATGAAATCTAAATTCTATAGTGATTTGATAATTCCAGCTTCTACTAAAAATTGTTTTAAAAATTTATATTATTACACATTCACTATGAAGTAATAATTGCATTCGATTTTCCCCACAGAATTTTGTCCTAATGTAACACATTTTATGTGTGAAAGTATTATATTGACTTCTCTGTCATATTTCTTGGAATGAATTGTGTGTGTGTGTGTGTGTGTGTGTATGTGTGTGTGTGTGTATGTGTGTGTGTGTGTATGTGTGAGTGTATTTGAAATGTTAAAAAAATGCTCTCATGACCATGAGGCTATATGTGTTAGCAAGTTGATTCTAGATATAGTCATACAGTTGACTAAATCACAGATATTTGAAAGATTTTGGCAAATGCTTATCAAACTTAAAAGATTATATTAGAGAAGAATCTCTCATTCAGATAGATGAGACTTTTTCTCCTCTATTTATATATTAAACAAATATTAATTTTGCAAGAATGAGTCAGGGCTTGGCATCAATTATATAACTAGTTTTCATTTTTTATAGACTTAAGCTCTGAGGAAAGTTGTTCATGTAAGTAAAAAGGTGGGGATGGAATGAGTTTTTGTTTATATCCATCCCGCTTAATTCTCTGAATTCTCTCCTAGTTAGATGCTAAAAGTCACATGGCATTTCGTTATCCAAACTAATTTTAAATCATCTAGTGGCTGACAGCTCCATTTGACCCTCCTTCAGTTTTGCTGAACATGAATCCTTGGAAACCACTATACTTGCAAGAGAATTTGTTACCTAGCCACGAGCGTCTTCCATTGTCGTAGTGCCAGTTCCTGTACTGTATTTGGAGATGCCCTTTTGGTTGGCACCCTGGAGGTCTTTACACCTTGGAGTAATACGCCATAGTAAATTTAGCACTAGGGTGCTAGGGGATGTACAAACAGAAAACATGTTCCTCTACTGTAGACAGGCTTGTAGGAGTTCACTTTTGGAAGAGTGTAGAAATTTGAGGATCTGGAAATTGATTCTTTTAAAACTGTCACCACGTGCCACTTGAAGAGCTTTTAGTGTACTCCCAAATGTGTGCATAACCGAGCTTGAAGATTGAGGCTCTAGTAGTGTAGATTCTAAAGTCTCAATGTGAGAAGATGAAAAACATGGTTCTGGTGATCACAAGCATGTGAAGAATGTAAAGAAAATTATTTTTGTGTAATGTGAAGTGGGGATAAAAGCCGTGTTTCTAAGTTAATATTTATGTATTATAAATATTAATGTAATATAAATATATTATAAACATAGTATAATAATATATTAATATTTATATATTATATTAAATGTGATGTTAGGTATGTATAATAAATAAGGAAATAAATATAACAGTGTGAATAGTTATTTGGCTATTTCATCCACATCCATAAGAGCTTATATATTTAAGTTTGACAAAATCATTTTTGGGAGCCAACTCCACATTGTAAATCAGGTGGAATGCTTTCTGTTTGAGCATATATAGCAGAGAGTGTAGATTTTTATGTATGTATGCAGATGTGAATACTATATATATAATATATATAAAATTAAATTTGTTATTTAATAGTTTTTGTTTTATATGTTATATAATTTTAAATGCTATTTAAAGAACTTTATAAAAATTTATTTATATTGAGAGAGTGAGTGCACATGCATGTGCTTGTGAGCAGGGGAGGGGGAGAGAGAGAGGAGAAGAGAGCCCCAAGCAGGCCCCATGCTGTGAGTGCAGAGCACGAAGTGAGGCCAGATCCATGAACCACAGGATCATGACCTGAACTGACATTAGGAGTTGGTCGCCTCACCGACTGAGCCACCCAGGTGCCCCTGAAATTTAAAGAACTTTTAAACCTTTTGTTACAGAAAAATGTAGACTATACTATTAAAGAGAATAGTATAATGAACCCCCATGTACCTGTCACCCAGGTTCAACACTTATCAATTCATGGTCAACCCTTTTTTTTAATATTCTACACTAGGATTTAATGAAAACTGAGGCATCATTATCATTTTTTTTCTGTAAGCGTTTCAGCGTGAATCAAGAAAAGAGAAGGACTCCTAAATATATGTAACTATGATACCATTGTTGAACCTAAAAAAAATCATAATTTTTTCATATCATCAAATATCTAGATAAATGTCTAGTTACCATGATTGTCTCATAAAATTTTTAAGACTGTGCAAATTGGGATCTAAGTCTATATATTGAAATTAATTACATCTCTTGCATTTCTCTCTCTCTTTTTTAAAGTTTATTTATTTTTGAGAGAGAGAGATTGCGAGTGAGCAAGGGGCAGAGAGACAGGGAGAGAGAGAGAGAGAGAGAGAGAGAGAGAGGGAGAATTCCAAGCAGGCTCCGTGCTGATATTGTGGAGTCTGGTGCAGGGCTCGAACTCACAGATTATGGGATCACAACCTTAGCTGAAATCAAGAGTCAGATGCTTAACCGATTGAGCCACCCAGGTGTCCCCTTGCATCTCTTTTAATCAATATGTTCCTCTACCATCTTTTTTTTTTTTTTTGTAGTTAGTTTGCTGAAGGAATAGAGTCATTTGTCTTGGACCATCTCCTACAGTCTAGATTTTGCTGAATGTATGCTCATGCTCATTTAACATATTCTTCTGTCTCTTATTGTTCCTGTAAATGGAGAAGTTGAGAGGCTATATCAGATTCAGGTTTAATATGTATTTTTTTTGGCTAAAGTATTTTAAGGGGCATATAGTACTTTATCTTTTTAAAATTTCTAGCTGCTTTATTATTGCACTATAACTGACATGCAATAAAGTACACATACTTAAAGTATATAATTTTGGGGCACCTGGGTGGCTTAGTCGGTTGGGCGTCCGACTTTCGCTTAGGTCATGATCTCGCGGTTCGTGGGTTCGAGCCCCGCGTCGGGCTCTCTGCTGACTGCCGGCCCGGAGCCTGTTTCAGTCTGTGACTCCCTCTCTCTCTGACCCTCCCCTGTTCACGCTGTCTCTCTCTCTCCTAGAAATAAATAAAACATTAAAAAAAATTAAAAAAAAATAAAGTATATAATTTTAGGGGCGCCTGGGTGGCTCAGTTGATTAAACATCAGACTCTTGATTTTGGCTCAGGTCATGATCCTAGGGTCGTGGGATCAAGCCCTAAGTCTGGCTTTGTGCTGAGTGTGGAGCCTACTTGAGATTCTCTCTCTCTCTCTCTCTCTCTCTCTCTCTCTCTGCCCTTCTCCCCCTACTCATATGCACACATTCTCTCTCTCTCCCAAAAAATTAAAAAATAAAGTATATACTTGCATCATTTTGGCATATGTATACACTGTGAAATGATTACTACAGTCAAGGTAAAGAACATAAGCATCACTAAAAGACACTTTTACAGCCCGAGTGAGCATGGGGAGAAATAAAAGATGTTAACAGGAGGGGACCTTGGTCCTGTCCCATGCTAGATTGGAGTAGATCTTCATGATCCTGTGATTTTCAGTCATTTTGAGCAATAAAATTATTTCTTTTAAATATTTAAATATTATACAGAACTGAAAGGCAGATGTTTTAATACTGTAAATTTAGTTTACAAATATCTGTTTTGTAAGTATTAATACATTAAAATAGCAAAGCACTTGATATAATAAAGCAGTATTGATTGAATCATTAAAGTATTCATATGCTAAAATATTAATAGGTTTATGCTTATCTTTGTACATACATAAGTTGTACTCTTATGTCAGTATCAGTAGCCAGTTTATTTAGTTTTATTTGTATTTATTTATTAACAATTTTTTAATGTTTATTTTGAGAAAGAGAGAGAGAGAGGATGAGCAGGGGAGGGGCAGAGAGGGAGGGAGAGAGGGAATTGCAAGCAGGCTCTGAGCTGTCAGCCCAGAACCCCATGTGAGGCTCGAACTCACAAACCATGAGATCATGACTCAAATCAAGAGTTGGACGCTTAACCGACTGAGCCACCTAGGTACCCCACTTACTTTTAATTGAATTGAAATTTTCTGCCAATTTACTTACTTTTAAATTAAAAAAAATTAACTGTGGTGAAACACACATAAAATCTACCATCTTAGCCATTTTTAAGTGTACAGGTCAGTAGTGTTAGGAAATTCACATTATTGTGGAACCATTGTCTAGAGCTCTTTTCATCTTGCAAAACTGAAACTCTACACTCATTAAACACTAACTCCCCATTCTCCCCTTCCCCCAGCCCCTGGCACCCACCCTTCTACTTTCTGTCTTTGTGAACTTCACTACTTCAGGTACCTCATGTAAATGGAATCATACAGTATTTGGTTTTTTTTTCTTTTTGTATTCAAGTATAATTAGCATACAGTGCTATATTTGTAGTTTCAGGTGTATAATATAATGATTCATCAGTTCTATACATTACTCAGTGTTCATCCTAAGGGTCTCTTAATCCCTTTCACCTATTTCACCCATCCCCCGACCCACAGTATTTGTCTTTTTTGACTGGTTTGTTTCACCTAATATAATCTCCTCAAGGTATATTCATGTTGTAGCATGTGTCAGAATATCCTTCCTTTATAAAGCTGAGTAACATTCCATTGTTTGTATAGACTATATTTGTTTATCTGTTCATCCATTGATGGATGCTTGGGTCGCTTTGCCCATTTTGGCTATTGTGAATAACGCCTCTGTGGGCATGAGTGTACAAATATTTCTTTGAGGACCTGTTTGCAGTAGCCAATTTACTTCTGTATTTTGCTTTGGCTCTGTAGCGTAAAAAAATCTTAACTCGTATAGATGAATAATTGCAAATGGTAAGGAGTTGGAAATGGCAGTAGTTTGCAATAGTTTGCCGTAATGTCTTATGACTCATCTGAATGTCAAATAGAATGATGCAGGAGATATTATGAGACATTGCAGTTTTAAAGTTAATCATGAGCAGTACCTAAAAAACTCTTCTCTCTTTTTTTAACCGGTTAAGTGTACAATTTGGAATTAGTGAAAGTTTTTAGCCGGTTAACGTCTATATCTTATGGTACAATTTATGATGTCATTGGAGGGAATCTTTGACCTCTCACTGTACTTTCTTTATAATTTATTTTCTCAGACTTTCAAAGCAGTCATATGTCTGTGTTCTTTGGAGGATTCTCTACTCTGTTTCAGTTTCTTTACTTTCTTTTTTGTAATTTTAAAACTTAGCAGCAGTGTAACTCTGTATTGCTAAATTGATATTCAACACATTTATGGGATGTCCATGCTAGGTCCATAATTCACAAATGATGAAGAAACTAGATATGATCCTTAGCTTCATGAACTCACAGTTTAGTAGGATTGCTGAACAATAAATAAGTAAACAACAACCAGATAAATACTTACAGAAATGGTTTTTATGATGGAAAAGAGTAGAACACTGTGACAGTGAATGATGGTAATTACTTAGTTTTTTAATTAAAAAAAAATTTAGTTTTAGAGATAGAGCATGAGTAGGGAAGAGGGTCAGAGGGACAGAGAGAGAATCCCAGGAAGGCACCATGTTCGGCACAGAGCCTGATGTGGGACTCGATTCTATGACCCTGGGATCATGACCTGAGCCAAAATCAAGTTTGGTGCTCAACCAGCTGAGTCACCCAGGTGCCCCTAATCGTGACTACTTTAGATTGGGCAGGACCACCTCTTGAGAAGGTGGCATTTAGGATGAGCCCTAATTGCAAAAAGAAAACTGCCACTTAAAAATTCGGAAGAAGACAGGGGTATCTGAGTGGTTCAGTTGGTTGAGCATCTGACTTCTGCTCAGGTCATGATCTCATGGCTTGTGAGTTCGAGCCCAGCATTGGGCTCTGTGCTGACAGCTCAGCGCCTGGAGCCTGCTTTGGATTCTGTGTCTCCCTCTCTCTCTGCCCCTCACCTGCTCGCACTCTGTCTCTTATTGGAGGACCATGGAAGAGAAGAAGGGGGAAAATAGTGGGGGAGAGGGAGGGAGGCAAACCATGAGAGGCTCTTGAATGCCGAAAACAAACTGAGGGCTGATTGGGGTGGGGGGGAGGGGAAGGGGGTGATGGGCACAGAGCAGGGCACTTGTGGGGATGAGCACTGGATGTTATATGGAAACCAACTTGACAATAAACTATTTAAAAAATAAATTAAAAAAATAAAAATAAAATAAAAACATGTTGGAAAAAAACCCCCAAATAAACAAACATTAAAAAAAATTTGGAAGAAGACAAATTATTCCAGACAATTTGAGGCAGTGTGAATACAATGGCTGGTGGTTCTGAGGCATGAAAACACTTGGTATGCTTGCAACATCGAAAGGCCCATGTGTTTGAAGCACATGCAATGTATTAGTTTGCTATTGCTGCTGCAACACATAACCACAAATACATTATTTTATAGCTCTGGAGGTCAGACATCTGACCTGGGTCTAAAGGGGCTAATATTAAGGTGTCAGAAGAGCCGAATTCCTTCTTCAGGCTCTCAGGGAGAATCAGTGTCCTTGCCTTCTCTACCTTCCAGAGGCCACCTGCTTTCCTTTTCTCATGACCCCTTCCTCTGTCTTCCCTGTGCATCACTCGGTTGGCCTTTAATACAAAAAAGGAAATTATGATACTTGCTGCCCATATAATTACAAACATCTCTGGAAAGTGTGCACTTTAAAGTCTGCTCCTTAATAAAATTGACAGTTTACATGGCATTTTTGAACCCTAATTTGAGAGACGCTGACATCTTATTAATGCTTAGAGCTAGTCTAAATAGAGTAAGAACCACTGTAGTTAAAACGTGGCACCAGCATTGATTGAAGCCCCTAGTTCCCCAGTTTATTCAGCAAAGGGCTCACTATTATATAGTTTTTGTTAATAAACTAAAACTTTATCAATATACTTAAAGACTTATATTCCTGTTGAATAAATGATAAGTGGTTTATATTCTAAAAGTCTTCTTTGTAGTGACCTGGAAGACATATATAAAAACAGGCAAAAAGGAGAAATACACAAACCCATACTCATATGCAGGTGAATTGTGGACTCCTTATGATATCAGTCCTTGAACAGACAACCATTTATGCAGTAAACATCACTGGAGCACCTACTATGTGTTAGGCACTGTTCTTGGATTCCCTTGTAGCTGTTTCAGATAGTGGTACAAATTACATGTTTGAAGCAGTGTGCTTATCTACTGTTCATTCTGTTGAGCACCTACTCTGTATCAGGTACTGTTCTAGGTGCTTAGGACACATCGTTGAATAAAAGAAACAAATATCTCTTCCCTTCATGGAACTTCCATTTGTGTTGCAAGATCAGTAGATAGGGTTTACTGAGCATTTTTTAAAAAAATGTGAAGTTTTTATTGAAATATGCCATATATAGAGAAAAGTACACAATTCATTGTGAAAAAACTTAATGAATTTTTACAAGGCAAATAAGCCAGTATAACCAGAGCCTCTGATCCTGTTTGTGTCGCCTCAATCTCTTGTCTCCTGGGAGTCACCACTATCTTGACTTCTAACACCATAGATTAGAGTGCCTGCCTTTGAACTTTATCTAAATGGGATCATATAATACATGCTCTTCTCTGGCTGGATTCTTTTTCTCAAAGTTTGTTTTTAAAAAATTTTTTAAAAAGTGTTTATTATTGAGAGACAGAGAGAGACAGAGCATGAGCAGGGAGGGGCAGAGAGAGGGGGAGACACAGAATCCAAAGCAGGCTCTGGGCTCTGAGCTGTCAGCACAGAGCCCACGCGGGGCTGGAACTCACAGACTGTGAGATGCTTAACCCACTGAGCCACCCAGGTGCCCCTCAAAATTTTGTTCATGAGATTCATTGAATTATTTTGTGTACTTGTAGTTCATTTATTCTCCTTACTGTATCACATTTCATTGTTTGAATATGCCACAGCGTGTTCTCTTCCCTTCTCCCGTTAGTGTGGTCTCCTATTTTTGGTTGTTTATGCCTAGTGCTGCTGTAAACACCCTTGTACATGCTTTTCAGTAGTTATTTGTATTCATTTCAGTTGGATACATAAATAGGCATGGGACCAGTGCTTATGCTCAGCTTCAGCTTCAGTAGATACTGATAGTTTTCCAAAATGTTTGAACTCATTTATTCTCCTCCAACCCCTGGACTTGGTGGAGGGTTTTAGCTGCTCCACACCATTGTCAACACTTGGTATTGTCTGTCTTTTCCATTTTACCTTTCCTGTGGGAATGTAGTGATATGACTACGTGGGGCCCCTTTCCCTATATTTGTAACGCCCATTTGAAAATCCTTTCTGGTCAAGTGTCCAATTAAGTCTTTTGCCCATTTTTAAAAACTACATTGCCTATTTCTTTTAGTAAGCTTTGTTCTATGTGCATTGTGGCATTTTTCTTTGAAAGATCCTATGTGTACTTATATAATCCAATTTAAATTTTGTTTGCATAATTTTTTCCAATAACATTGTTGTTTAATTTATGCAGAAAGAACCAAGAGCCTTATTTTTATGCTCACTGCGTGCTGTTTCCAAATGATGTTGTAACTTGGCAAAGGCTGCAGAACTATTTTGAAAAATTTCACTGCTTCAACTCTGCTGATGACTTGTGCACTGTTTTAACATGATAAAAGCTTAAAGGCTGTAACAAATTCAGCCACCATTTTATTCTCTCTTTAAATGACATTGTGAGAGCATTTTAGGTACATTATTTTCATTTTATGTACTGTCAATTGCTAGAGAAGGAGTCCTTTGATTCTAATATGTTATTTTGTGTTGTTTCATCTCCAGCCCAATCAATCTTATCACCCCTCTTCACTGACTTTTTTGTTTCAAGTCAGTTTCAGTTTGTTTCAAGTTTGTTCGTAATCCATTTCCGACTAAAGGTTATAATTTGAAACTATCAGAAAAAGCTGCAAATAATAATACCTCACAGCCTGATTATGATGTACCAAGTGATGTTATGTGCTTTAAGTGTTTTAACTTGTTTAGCCCATATGAGGTAGGTGCTGCTATCAGCTTCATTTTACAGATGATGAAATCGAGGCCCAGGAGAAGGAACTTGACAAAATCACAAAGTTCGTAAGTGGGAAACTCAGGATTCAAACTTTGATACCTAGCTCTCAGTTTCTCCAGCGACGTTAGCTGTCTGTTAGCTTGGTGTGACAGATTTCCCCTACCAGCACGCTCACTGACACACTCCACATATTTTTCCTTATGGAGAGCACTCTTGGTCCATGGAAACCCTACTGCGTGCATATGTTTGACTGGCCTGGACTGCCAAGGTTGGGTTGGCCAGGATGTTTCACCCATCCCAGTGTATGGGGTCTTAGTAGTCATAGATCAAACACAGGGATGTGGCTCTTGATTCTTACTCTTCCTCCACAAAGCTGTGGCAGCCCATTGGAATTCTGCTTTCTCCTTGTATGGGTCAGAGTCTGGTCCTTTTGCCCATGGCATTGGGGGCCAAGCCATCTCTTTTTCTCCTTTTTTACATTTTGATTCAGAACAGAGAGAGACCTTTTTTGGACCTTGAGCCTCAGTACTGCTTTCTACCCTTGATATGAAGCTCTGTATCAGTATTTTGGGCATAAACCTGACTAATGACAAAGTTGTACTGTGACTTCCCATTCGCTGCTCTCCCTAACGTAAATCTCAGTGGGATAGCATCAGTGTTTTGGCCAATGCAAATGATGTGCTAGGGGTACTTTTATTTAGAAAGTAGAGCCCCTGGGTGGCTCTTATCTTTGTTTGGGGAAACAAATTGACACTTCTCTAGTGTTCTGAATATTAACATAGGATTGGGTATATGGAATTCTGTCTTGGACCTCGTCCGAAGTATTCTAATAATCAAGGCCTGCTCACAACTAGGTATAAAGTAGTTTTGCCTACAATGTGGTCCTGGGGTCTGGACTTCTAAATATAATGTTAGAGTAAAGCTTTCATTGTTTATTTCTATCTTTTCATGACTGTAAGTTTTTTGAGAAATGGACATTTCTTTCTTCTGCTATGATCAAGTGCTGAAAATGGGAAATATTTATGTCCTCAAAGTAGAAAGTAAAAGGGGAACTTAGTAGGGGAAAAATAGCTCTTTCCTTTTTTTAACTTTAGTAAGTTCGGGATCGTTTTTTACTTTTTCTTTCAGTTGTTGTACCGATGGCCCTGTTCAGAACACCACAAGTAAGAGTTTGCCTAAATTATATTTAGTGGGCGTTATTACGCAGAGATATTGGGAGTCAGGCTCGCCGTCTGGAATTTGCTCCCTAACCTGCCGTGGTTTGCTAGCATTTTCCTGAGCTTATTAGTTCCTTGGATTCACGCTTTGAGGCCACATTTTTTTTTAATGTGTGTATGGGAGAGGCCAGTATGGTTGGGCAACAAATAAAGCCCAGTGTGGGTGGCTTAAGTTATGAGAGCAGAAATCTTTATGATGAGAAACCAGAAGTTTATCAGGAGCCATTTGCTGCCTCTGGACCATGAGTCATTCCAGTTCTGTGGACGGTTCAGCTTTCTTGAATGGTGGGAATGAGCCTAGGAATGTGATAGAATGAATAGTGGTATCTACCTCCCCCTCACCAGAGATAAAACCTGCTAGTGTCTGGGCCCTTCCTCCTCCAGAGCTTTGACGTTTGTTCATCAGGGGCCCAGTAAGGACCTTGTGTCAACTGAATCTTGGTGATGAAGAGCCAGAGCATCTGAGGGACCCTGAGCTTTGAACGCAGGGACCACTTAATCTTCAGAAATCACCACACACATCCTGGGTTTAGCATCGCCTCTTGATGTGTCTTAGAAATCTGAGAACAACAAAATAGCTAGGCCAGAATTAAACTGCTGGCATCCAGTTGAGCATACTTAGGATGGACCATTTTACGAACACAAAAGTTTTCCGGATTTCATTCTCACTCTGTTATTCCTCTAGTTTTCTTTTCTTTTCTTTTTTACAACTCATAAAAATGGAAGGAAGATGAGGTTGAGAACATCTATATGCACAAGAATATGACATTTTTCTTGGGTTTGTGGTAGTTTAAGTATGTACCTGTAGAAATGCCAGAAATAGGCCCCCTTCCAGAATATAAATAGGCCTTTATAATAGTTGAATGCTATGGGAATTTCCACATAAAATATGAGTAATGATTTGAATAGGGAAAGGTGAGGCCACCCTGGGGGAAAATGCCCCTCCTAGTCCTGGGGGTATTGAACATATTCCTAGGATGTGAGGCTAGTACACATGTGCAGAGGGGGCTTGGGGCGTTTAGCGCAGGAGTGGCTCTGCGGCCCTTCTTGGTATGTACATGCATATGTTGACATGACGAGAGAAAGCATCACAGCATTAACTCAGATTGTGAGATAATTATGACTTATTCATAGCACTGCAGGCCGATTACAATAATGATTACATTTCTGGAACAGTTTCCTCCCATCCTCCTTCCTGTCCCCGGGAAGCCTAGAGATCTTTACTCATTTACTTTCACAATGTGCCCATAGCTTAGTTGCATTTGTTTCTTGAAACCACCAAGGCGTGAAGAGAAGGCAAAAAAAAAAAAAAAAAAAAAAAGAAAAAGAAAAAGAAAAGTTACTCAAGTTTATGCAATGAGATGCAATTAAAGTAGACCTAAAAATTATTTGCTTTTACCTGCTTATTTTTTATTAGGTCATGAGAGAGGCTTAATTATTCACTTAGCATAGGTTTCTTTGAGCTGGCCTTTGTACTTGGAGCAGCAGAGAAAGACCACGAGGATGATGTGGGGCCAGTCATGGAGGAAAAATGAGGTGTTCTCAGACTTCTGTTTAGAAATACGGAATCGCTGAGAAGACGTAGCATCAGGGAGCATGTTAGTGCCTTCCCTTGGAAACTGCAAATGAATGGGGGGATAAAACAACTTTGCAAAGTGGCTCAGCAGTATTTGCTAAGGCTGCCTACATCCCTACCATCTGAATCTGAAATTCCACTTCTAGATAGAAACCCAGGGAAATGAGTATACGTGTTTGTCAAAAGACCTGCATTGTAAGAATGTTTATAGCAGCCTTCGGATAATAGCCCCAAATTGGAAGCAACCTAAATGTTCATTCGTAGAAGAATGGATGAATGATTTATAATATATGCGTACAATGAAATACTACTCAGCCAAAAACAAATAAGAAAATAAATAAACAAAAAAAAACCCCATTGATTATCATGGACATTATGAAAGAGGTCAGTTACAAAAGAGTCCATACTGTACAAGTCATTGATAGGAAGTTCAAGAACAGGCAAAACTAATATGTGATGATAGACATCAGAATAGTGGTTATTTTTGAGAAAAGGGTCATGAGAACCTTCTGGGTGCTGGAAATATTCTAGATCTTGGTTTGGTGGTGGTGACCCAGATGTTCACATGTATTGAGCTGAAATTACAACACATTCTATAATTACTGTATGTATATTATACTTCAATTAAAGTAAACAAAACAAAGACAAAAACTTTAAGAAATACAGATAAGGAGAGACATTGATGTCAAGCCATCACAATAAAAATGTCAAGAATTTTATAACACAACTAGAAATTATTTTCAGGTGTTGATAAATTACTAGGCTTCAAAACAATCACCTGGTAGCAAAATAAATCTATGTTCTTTCTTTAAAAAATTTTTTTTAATGCTTATTTATTTCTGAGAGAGTGCAAGCAGGGGAGTGGCAGAGAGAGAGGGAGACACAGAATCCAAAGCAGGCTTCAGGCTCTGAGCTGTCAGCACAGAGCCAGATGTGGGGATTGAACCCTTGGACCGGACTGTGAGATCGTGACCTGAGCTGAAGTCGGACACTCAACTGACTGAGCCACCCAGGTGCCCCAATCTATGTTCTTTCTTATCCTCTACTAAGAAGATGGTCATTTTATTTTGTATTTATTATAAAGATATTTGTTGCAGACTATTCTGGTTGACTACCTAAGAGCCATTCCTGACTTCATTCCTTGTATATTTTTTATTATAAATGTTGGAAAAACTAGAGCCTCATTTTCTCAGCCTCTTTCAAATATTGCATGGAGATCGTTCCCATCTTTCACTGGGAAAACAGAATTTGTGGGCATGTTTTATGCTGCTACAGTATCCATAACTGATACAAATTCCTATGCATTTTCAGCATTCAATCATGGTATTTTATTAAAAAATTTTTTTAATGGAAAATACTCTTTTAAAGTTTATTTTTAGCTTTTTTAAATGTTTATTTGTTTAAAAATTTTTTTTAATGTTTTTTATTTATTTCTGAGAGAGAGAGACAGCATGAGCAGGGGAGGGTCAGAGAAAGAGGGAGACACAGAATCCGAAACAGGTTCCAGGCTCTGAGCTAGCTCTCAGCACAGAGCCTGATGTGGGGCTCGAAACCACAAACCGTGAGATCATGACCTGAGCCTAAGTCGGACGCTTAACCTACTAAGCCACCCAGGTGCCCCAACAATGTTATTTTAACTAGGGAGAAATGGGAAGTCCAGTACAACTCACTTGGGTTCCTCCTTAATGCCTCAAATTTAATTTCTTTTTTAAAATGTTTACTTGAGAGAGAGCGAGCGAGCGAGAGAGAAAGAGAGAGAGCTTGCACACAAGCAGGAGAGTGTTGGAGAGAGAGAATTCCAAGCAGGCTCTTCACTGTTAGTGCAGAGCTCTACACAGGGCTTGATCTCTTGAGCTGCAAGATCATGACCTGAGTTGAAATCAGGAACCTGATGCTTAACTTACTGAGCCACTCAGGCGCCCCTGAGTTTTGACCTGTAGCTATTCTCATTAGCTGGTAAGCAAGGGAGAAAGTAGGGAAAGGCTGTGTGGAAGGCAAACCAATGGTGTCTGCCAGAAAATTCTCTCCTTTTGTTGATCCAAATAATAATGGGCCAAATAAGAAGCTCTTTACAAAAAGCCATAACAATGATAGAATTTTGAATGAAGTAGACCACAGTTCTCTGTGGAGAATTAATGTCCTCTTGGAACACATAGCTTTAGAATTTGCCAAATCTTAAAAGATGGATAAAATATAAATAACTTATATCTCTGGGATAATTGGATCATGCTCATTGGGCTGTCAAAAGAGAAGGGGACCCACATTCCTTCTTTTATTTTCTTGGGATAGGACAGAACAGGTGGACTTTCTGGCTCTTATCTATTTGTATGGGAAAAAGGCTTTGAACACAGAATCTCCGTACAGACCGAACAAGAAAGAAGCACTCATTGGAATTTCTGACAAGATGGAAGAATTTCATCTTGGGTGAAAGTAAACATTTTTCTGAAATTAGAAAGGAAAACTGAAGTTCAACACTTAAGCCTAGGAAGAGAAGAACAAATCTATAATTAGGTGTTTATATTTAACTTCAAGATGTACAGTACAGAGTCTCTGCTTATACTTAGTAATTATATAGAAGTTAAATATTTATGCCATCTACTTTTTTCCCCATCACCTATATACGGAAAAATTGAAAAGTTGTGCTGTGAACACCCACATACCCATCACCTAGATTCTATAATGAACCTTTTGGTATGTTTATCTTATCACTTATTGATCTATTGATCCTGTCATCCATCCGTCAATCCACTTAACTTATTTTTTGGTGGATTTTAATGTAAGTTGTGGGTGTGCCTGAGTGGCTCAGTTGGTTGAGCGTCTGCCTTTGGCTCAGGTTATGATCTTATCATATGAGTTCGAGCCCTACATGGGGCTTTCTGCTGTCAACACAGAGCTTGCTTTGGATCCTCTCTGCTTCTCTTCTGCTTGCTTGTATGCACACTCTCTGCCTCTCTCTCTAAGATAAATAAACATTTTTTCATGTTTATTTATTTATTATGAGAGACAGAGCATGGGCAGGGGAGGGGTAGAGAGAGAGAGAGGGAGACATAGAATCCCAAGCAGGCTCTGTGCTGCTAGTACAGAGCCCGATGTGGGGCTGCAACTCACCAACCATAAGATCATGACCTGAGCTGAAACCAAGAGTCAGAGCCACCCAGGCATCCCAGTAAATAAACATTTTAAAAAATCTTAAAAAAAAAAAAAAAAAGTAAGTTGTGAGCATCAGCACGCTTCTCCCATGAACACTTTGGCCATTTAAAAAAATTGTATGGAGAGGCACCTGGGTGGCTCAGTCAGTTACACAACTGACTCTTGATCTCTGTTCAGGTCATGATCTTACGGCTTGGTTTCGGTTAGTGAGTTTGAGCCCCACGTCTGCCTGCAATTCTCTCTCTCCCTCTCTCTCTCTCTGCCCCTCCCCTACTCACACGCGCTCTCTCAAAATAAATAAATAAACTTAAAAAAAGTTCATGAAAAGAGAAATTTGGGCAGAATTAGGTGCTGTTTTTATTCTCCCAGTTATTCTGTTTTGTATCCTGGACCATTGCCATAGGAGTTACATAACATTTTTTTGAGCACCGCCTAGGTGCTAGGCACATGGTTTTATGCAACAATCCCACGAAGTGGGTACTACTGTTATCCTCATTTTATAGATGATGAGGCTGCTATACGGTGAGCTACATACCTACACAAGCTTGTATAGTCTGGATGTGGTCGAGCTGGTACTTGAACCCTTGCACTTTGACTTGAGAACCTGATTCCTGAACCACCGAGAAGAGTACCCAGGATTGTAGGTCCAGGGCCCATGAGGAGAGGGTCATATGAAGGTTCCAAAACTGGTAAGGGATGACTAGCACTGTGGGAACTGTATGGTGCAGGAAGGGTTTCCTAATTAGTGGATTTTTTAACTTTCTGAATTTTTTTTTCTTAGTGAAGTCTCCCCTTGGCTTTTGACCACTGATTAGCCAGTTCATAAGTATATTTACCACCAATTCTCAGGAAAGAAAATGACCAAGCATTACTTTCTTACTTGTTCTCTAGAATTTTAGAAAGCAATTTTTTAAAATCCTTTTTCCTCTACCCTCTTTAAAAATTTTTTTTAAATGTTTATTTTTGAGAGACAGAGTATGAGTGGGGGAAGGGCATAGAGAGAGGGAGACACAGAATCTGAAGCAGGCTCCAGGCTCCGAGCTAGCTGTCAGCACAGAGCCCAATGTGGGGCTCGGACTCACAAACCATGAGATTATGACCTGAGCTGAAGTTGGACACTTAGTTGACTGACACACCCAGGTGCCCCCAAAAGACATTTTTATTAATGTATGAAGTATACACAGAAGAGTACACTTAGGACAGACCAAACTTGCCTGTGTGTGCTAGGGATAGCACAAATATTCATTTCACACCCACTGACATTTTAAGTGAAGAGCAAAGGATATACTTTGCCTCTTTCTGAACATTTCGTTACCTTTCCATTGGGTCTATTTATTAAATGAATAAACCCTATAGTTATAGTGTATATGGATTAACACTGCTTCAGATGAGAAATACACATTGGTATGAATATGTAAAAACTGAAACTCTCTAGATAGAACTAAACTCATATTTTTATTCAGTTTCTATTTTTTTCTTTGTCCTCATTTTTTTCTATTCTTGACATTGTCTATATTATGTAAAGCTGTTTTTACCCTTTTACTTCTATATTTTGAAGAACGTTAATAAATAAAAGATGTGAAAACCAAATTGCTATTCAAATTCAATTGTTTCCAATTATACCAGGAACTAAACAGAACCCAGCAATTCACAGCTTCTTAGGGTGAAAGCAGCTCAACATTATTCAGTCTTCTATAAAAGAAATAGAGGGAAAAAAAAGGAGAAAAAGGGAAGAAATTCAGAGACTGAGAAATATGATGACAGGTTAATATTATGAAGAACAGATGGACTTAAGGGTCTGGAAAATCATTGTCAAGACCTTGCAGTCTGTGCTCCATTCCTGGTGTCCTCAGTCATCTGTATTATTAGCGACTTCAGTCATTTCTTGCTTTTCATTCATTTTGTTGTTTTCTTTGCATCAGCTGGTAACATACAGTATGCTTACAGTGTATACTTATTTCAGTACTGACTATAACAGCTGTAGATATTTCTCATGTACAGAGGAGGGTAAATAAAAGAATGGTAAGCCTCAGTGGTGGAGATTCTAAACTACCCCAAACAATAGAGTGTGTCAAAAGGCTTTAAGAAATAAAACTGTTGTCAGCTTTCCTTTCTGTATAGGTTTAAAGAAGAAAAATTGAGCTAACAATTCTGAAATGACTGCCAGAGATACTTCTGCAGTTATATAGGGAGAAAAAATAGAATGCTATCTTTTTTTTAAAGTGTGAATGGGGGAGGGTTAGAGAGGGGAGGGAAGAGAGAGAGACAGAGAGACAGAGAGAAGAGAGAGAGAATCCCAAGCTGCTTCTGCACTCTCAGCATGGAGCCCAACATGGGGCTTGAATCCATGATCCTGAGATCAGGACCTGAACTGAGATTGAGAGTTGAACACTTAACCAACTGAGCCACCCAGGCGCTCCTAGAAAGCTGTCTTCTAGTGAACTGACATAAATCTGGGTATTTTGATAAGGGTACCTCTTTTTGGTTGTTTGTATGTGAGGAACAGAGATAGACAAGTATCCTATACTTTTAATGTTTTATTTATTTCTGAGAGAGAGAGGCAGCGTGAGCAGGGGAGGGTCAGAGAGAGAGGGGGATACAGAATCTGAATCAGGCTCTGGGCTCTGAGCTAGCCGTCAGCACAGAGCCCGACGTGGGGCTCAAACCCGCGAACCATGTGATCGTGACCTGAGCCGAAGTCAGACGCTTAGCTTTCTGAGACACCCAGGCGCCCCAAGTGTCCTATACTTTTATGAAGCCTTCTGGTTTGCAAGGTACAGAGCAACCTGTTGGTGCATTGGACGGGGAAGGCATGTTATTCAGCTTTAGCTCCAGTCACAAACTCAGTATTTGAGTAGCTAACAGAAATACTCCTTTATTTATTGATCATGGGTCTGTTGGTTGGCTTGGCTTTGCAATGCTCAGCTGGCTGTGAATCTGGGGTTGGGGCCCAATTCAGGTCTGCCCCACGTCCGTGGGACCCAGGCTAAGGAACAACAGTTATCTGAGACGTGCTGTTGGCATGGTGAATGATAGAAGTACAACAGCTGCCGGTGCCACTTTGCCATACCTGTTAACATTTCTGTTCATTACAGACACATGTCACTTCTGCCCACACTCTGTTGGTCAAAGCAGGCCACAAGGTTAGACCTAAAGTCAGTTGAGTGGAGATGTTTACTTTGTGAACTCCACTCTATTGCAAAGCCCAATGGCAAAGACTTTATAATCGTTTCTATAGGGAGGGACTGAAGAATTGGAATAGTAATCCAAACTACCATAGAAGGCCTCCATTAGAGAAAGATCTTGGGGTTATTGGAATGTGATTTGTAACTTTCCCCCACAGTTTTGCTAATCTGAAGTAATATTAAAGGACTTCATGAGTTTTAATTTAAAAAGTGTATTTAGGAACATTGAGATTTAGAATAGCCAGAATATAAGATGAATCACTCAAAGTAATTCAGATAGGGGACTATATGAGTTCCTTGAGTAAGCAACATGGACTTATTGAGTTGAGACTTATTACTACCGCTCCCCACCATGCTAGGTTTGTGTGAAGATATTAAACATGTAGGCAAGTGGGGAAAATGTAGAAGGAGAGGGCATAGCAATTTCCTCTGTCTTCTTAGCTGAAATTTGTGATTTCAGTCGTGAGGAGGAGTATGAGCACCCCTCTTCCCACACTACCGGTATACTGTCATCACGAGCCCTGTATTTGGAAGGAACGTGTCTCCCATTTAAGAGTTTGACAGAATGATGAGTCTGAGTGGGCCCCGCTGAATCATCCTTCTGTGGGCAATACACGGGCCTACCTGTATCTCACAACTTACCCTGGCACATCGCCAGGGAAGAGAGAGAGAAGAGCGGAGCTGGTATTTGTTGACATGTTGCTTTCTCCTCCTTGCTTTGCCTAAATAAAAACACAACAAGTCCCCCTCACCACCAGCCCCCTTTTTTCACAGGAAAAGGTCTAGCATTTCTCTTTCTCACTGAGATGGAGAACTTGAGTTCTTCCCACACTGTGAGTAAATGTCTTCTAGTGAGTATGGTCCCGAGAGAGCAGTGGCAGTGGGTGACCAGCAGACCATTCTGTAAGGAGATTGAAAAGGAAAGCAAGGCAAAACAAAACAAAACAAAACAGAACAGAACAAAAAACAGCAACAAAATAGAAAAGCAAAATGAAGCCATGGGCTCGAATGAGACTTGGAAATTTCCCTCTAATTCCTATTTGGAAAATACTCAGTTGGCCTAATGAGTGCATTTAACGAAAGGTATTCCTGCCAGGTTTTCAGAAATGGAATAACTGACCTAATTTCTGTTTGGATCAGAATCAGAATCTAATCCCTGTCTGTAGACATGTAAGCCTAGAGGAGACCTATAACAGCCCTCCGTTCCTACTTCTGTTTGTAAACAGGGCGCTCTCCCAGCCACTGCATACCAGTCCTCATGGTGCAACTGGCTGTTCTGCTGGGCAAGGTGCTGCACGGCCTGCCCTGGAACTGCAGAGCAGGTTTAACATCACTCAGAAAGCCCAGCCGGGCTTTGTGTGAGGCCATCGTGTGGACAAAGAAATGGGCTCTTGGGGTGCCTGAGTGGCGTCGTCAGTTGAGCGTCCAGCTCTTGGTTTCCTCTCAGGTCATGATCTCACGATTTGTGGGTTCAAGCCGTGCATCGGGCTCCACACAGTGCGGAGCCTGCCTGAGATTCTCGCTCTCTCCTTTTCTCTTTGCCCCTCCCCTGCATGCACACGTGCACTCTCAAAATAAGTGAATAAACTTAAAAAAATAGTTTAGAAGAAATGGGCTCTTACTGGATGCCGTGAGTTTTAGAGGCAGGTGCGGATGAACAGCCACCATCACACATATTGGGGCATTTCCTGCTTTGATCTGTTAACACCCAGTGTGAACTGGGGTAGTAGATCTTCTAGTGTGGATTTCCTTTTAATTAGGGTTTTAGTCTTATTTAGTTAGAATCAGGGACTCATTTAAGACTAATAAAAGCAATAAATAGCCCCCATCCACCGCCAAAGGCACATATTTATACATGCTTCAGACACTTAATTTCAGGGGTTCACAGAACCCTTGAAATTATGGACCCAGATTTAGAGTCCCTATTTTATACTTTTATATTTGATAGTGTTTATTGTAGCCTATTTGATGGATAGAAAGACATGCGTTAGTGAAGGGACAGGTGTAGACAATTGGGCTCCCACACTGCTACCATTATTTAGTAGCCCTAGGACTTTGCCGAGTTTCTTCATTTGTGAAATGGAGAGTGTTGTAGCACCCTTTCAGGGGTGTTGTGTGGGTAAAATAAGGCCATTTCCTTGACTTTTGAGTAAGTGGATGTTCCAGAAATGGCAGTAATTACTCTTATTACTCCTATATTGACATTGTATTTATATTGCACATCCAACAAATGGAAGGCTTATTGGAACATTTCAAACAGAAGCATGAACCAAATGATACTTAAAAAAATTTTTATTTTACTTATTTTTAGAGAGAGAGAGCGAGAGCATAGGAGGGGCAGAGAGAGAAGGACAGAGAGAGAATCCCAAGCAGGCTCCACACTGTCAGCACTGACCTTGATGTGGGGCTCGAACTCACGAACTGAGATCTTGCCCTGAGCTGAACTCAAGATTTGGTCACTTAACTGACAGAGCCACCCAGGCGCCCTGAACCAAATGATACTTAAGATTGCTGGTTTCTCTTAAGGTATGTAGTGCACTTATATTTATGCATAACTCCTAGTGCCCTCCTTCACTGCATCCTTGTCTGAACACTGCTAGCGAGGTATTTAGAACAAAGTGCCTAACATATAGTAGATGCTCAGTAAAAATGAATCATTGTTGTAATAATAATTATTGTTATTACTGTTGCTGCTTCCTAAGTCATTCTTCTGTGGAGCCTTAATTTCACAGGAAAGAGGGTCTCAAGACGGTCTTGAAAAGACAAGGTGGGTGAACATTTCAAAGTCATTGTATTAAGGGGAACAAAAATCGAGCTTTTTGCCCTTTCTCTTTTCTCAATATCTTATAAAAATTTACTTCTTTGCCTTCCATTCATTTCATTCAGTATAGGCTAGATGCACAGGCCACCAGCGTCCATGGGACAGATGACTGCATTGGTTTATAATGGTTTCTGGAATAGCCCTTGGTAGAACAATGAAATGTGTCAGCCCTCTGTGACTGCGTAGGGTCGGCTCTCGGTTCTCCAGGCTAAGAAATGTGTGTGTTCAGGTCTCTTTCCCCTTTTCTTTGGCCGCATTTGTGCTCAGGTCCTGATTTCTCTGGAAGGTATAGGTGACTAACAACAGATGAAAGTGTAAGCACTTACTGTGCTTGTATTAAAAAATGTATCTTTATTTGGGTATAATTGACACATAAACCATGCTTGTATTTTAATAAAGTTGGAATCAAAATCCAGGATCACATCTTTGCACATCTAGAACCTGGCAAAGGATCAATAAATATGAAATGAACAAAGGAAAGGAATTAATCAGTGAAAAAATTTAGTTTTGGAGGTGAAGGAGGCCTCTTGGTGCCCTTAAAAGCTCACTGTTTTCTCTTGTGCTGAATTTTCTGGCTTTGGCAGTCGAATACCACTCTATACCAGTGTGTGAATACACTAAATACAGTAACATTTATGTTTCTGTAATGTTTTAACTTGAAGCTCTGTTTTTCCTCCCTGGTCTAAAGGAGGCCCAGATTTGCTAATATGGTAATAAGGTTTTTTCAAGGTACTAGAGTAACAGAGGGTCTGACTGAAGACACTGTACTGGTTAGTTATTGCTGTAGAACAATCGCCCCACAACATAGTGCCTTCAAACAACAGCCATGGTTTTTTGTTTGTTTGTTTGTTTTGTTTTCCTCAGGATTTTGTCATCTGGGCTGGGCTCAGTTGGGTGGGAGGAAATGGAAATGTAGAAAGAATGAAGGAAATAGTCATCATTGGCAGACATCACAATAATAATTCTTAGGGGCTAGGGTTATCAGCGGATGGTTAAATCAGCAGACAGAGTATGATGAGAAACAGGATGTTTGCATGGTCTCAAAGTGTCTCCCCATGAGATACTGATTATAAAAGAGGACATGGTCATCTTTAGTGTGGAGAAAGTTGGCAGACATCACCTCAACCAAGTGATCAAGGTTGACCTTACTAATAATAGGACATGTTGATATCATTTACACCTGATATGATGTACTGAGAAGAACACATCACTTCTTTGGTGTTTTTGCTGAAAATTTGTAACCTCAGTCCGATCATGAAAAAAAATTGGACAAACACAACTCGAGGGACATTGCACAAAATACTTAACTGGTACTTTTCAAAAGTGTCAAGAGCATAAAATGCAAGGGAAGAGTAAGGGACTGTCACAGAGTTGGGGAGGCTGAGGAGACCTGCTGACAGGTATGCAACACGGTATCCTGGATTAGATCCTAGATCAGAAAAAGGACATTAGTCAAATTCGTGAAATTCAAATAACACCTATAATTGAGTTAATATGTCAATGCATATTTCTTAGTTTTGAGATATGACCTATGGTTTTGCAAAATATTAACATTAGGGAAAGCTGGGTGAAAGGTAGCTGGTGATTCTCTCCTCTTTTTTTTTTTGGTTATAATTGACATACAGTGTTATGCCAGTTTCAGGGTTACAACATAACGATTCGACAAGTCTATACATTACTCAGTGCTCGCTACTGTAAGTGTAGTCACCATCTGTCACAATACAGTGTTATTACAATATTATTGACTGTATTCCTGATGCTGTACTTTTCAACCCCGTGGCTTATTTATTTTATAACTGGAAGTTTGTACCTCTTAATCCCCTTTATTTATTTTGCCCGCTCCCCCCCCTCAACCTCCCCTCTAGCAACTATCAGTTTGTTCTCTGTATTTAAGAGTCTAATTGTTTTTTTGGTCTGTTGGTTTTTTAAAAAATTTTTTTAATGTTTATTTATTTTGAGAGAGAGAGAGACAGAGAAACACAGTGTGAGCAGGGGAGGGGTAGAGAGAGAGGGAGACACAGAATCTGAAGCAGGCTCTGGGCTTGGAACTGTCAGCACAGAGCCCGATGAGGGGCTCAAACTCATGAACCACAAGATCATGACCTGAGCCAAGTCAGATGCTTAACCGACTGAGCCACCCGGGCGCCCCATTTGTTTTGTTTTTTTATATTACACAGATAAGTGAAATTCTCTGTCCTCTTTTTGCAACATTATTACAAGTATAAAACTATTTTTTAAAAAAAAACATTAAAAAGTGAATTATATATGGAACACAAACTGTGTGTATAGGTGTAGTGTGAGGCAAGGGCTGAAGGAGGGACACATGGTCCAGGTAAGAAATGATGGTGGTTTGCAAGATGGTTATTGCAACAGAGAGATGAGATACTGGATTCTGGATATATTTGGAATGTATAACCAACAGATGTCTGATGGATTGGTTGTAAGGGGAAGAGAGAGGATTTGAGGCCATATTGAGACGTCTTAGAAGGTACTTCCTTGCTTTTCTTTCCTAGAGGACTAGACCTCTTGAAAAAATCAGACTGACTTGAGAAATAGGGCACCTATAAGTCAAGTGATTGGAATAAAGTTCTGGGAAATAAAGAACTCGCAGGCTGAGCTAGGAGAGGAAACTGGCCTTGGTGGAAAGGAGTACTGGCTGTCATCTAACTCCATTTTTCATCTCTGACTGACACTGATCTCCTCCCTATTACAAAGGACACAAAACAGTAATATGAGGAAAACAAGAGCTGAGAAAATAATGGCTAGTCAAACAGAGAGGGGATGCCTGATGAACCATGGTGTCATCATTGGTCTGCAAAGAAGAAAAAAGAAAGAAGAATAAGTTTGCCAGCCCCTGGCCTAGGCAGTGAGCGTTAGTTGTCTCTATGCAAGTGTGTTATGTATGCGGCCCAACATGTTGTGGGTCAAGTAAAACATTAAGATAGAATATGGAGAAAGCTAACATTTAAAGACCACTTTAATCTACAATTCACCTTTATGTACAGCCTCATTCTGATGGACAGAACCCCTCCACTCCACTGGTGTCACTTTGAAGTGTATGTCCTTATTTCTAGGATAATCTCTCTGTGATGGAATGGAGACATCCATCCCACTGTTGAACCTGTCACACTGTATTTATTTTCTCCTTATGCCTATTTTTGGCCCCCTTCTTATTTCTTTTCTGTAATCCCCCCCTCTTCTTTGTTCATTCTTTGTCTTTCTCCTGTAGATACTCACCCGACTTTGACAGCGTGATTACTTAATACTTACCTGCCAAATTAACTGACTTATTTTACCAACTGGGTGGATATACAATACCTTGACACTTGCTATTTGAGTATTTTACTGCATTTTTTGTGTGTCCATGAGGAATAAATAATGGTGCCAGCATTTAAATATTGGTATAGTATTGGTAATTGTCTTGTTTTGTGTTAAAGTATGCATCATGGTATATTGTGTCTCTCTCACTGTTTGACTTTAGTTCATTGAAGATTAATTGATATTAAAATTAATAATCTCATCCATTCCTGTTCACTTTCTAGACTCCTTTTTCATTTCTCCAAGTTGGGATGTTTACAATGAAAGAGGAAAAGAGCATTTAGTCAAATGAGCAATGAGAATAGCAGAGTGGTCCAATTATTTGAAAATAGAACATATTATGGTAGTTGCCCCAAATTTAGTTTTGAAATGGCCCCAAGTTCACCTCAATGGCTCAGTCAGTTGAATGTCCCAACTCTTGATTTTGGCTCAGGTCATGATCTCAGGGTCGTGGGATTGAGCCCTGCATTGGGTTTTGTGTTGAGCCTGGAGCCTGCTTGAAATTCTCTCACTCCTTTTTTTTCTGCTCCTCCACCGCACATGCTCTCCCTGTCTGTCTGTCTGTCTGTCTCTCTCTTAAAAACAAAAAAAGATTAAAAAAAAAATGAAATGGCCCCAAGTTTATTGTACCAGCCAAGCGTTATTGGCAACCATCTGGTGGTGCTGTTTATTTATTACATTGGAGGGTTGAAGTACATTCCCCAATACAAAATACAGTATTATCATTAAAACCTACAAGTCTCTCCCCCACCTCCTTTCCTCTCTCCTTCCTTCTTTACTTTCCTTGACTCTTTCTTTCCTTCCTTCCCTTTTACTGCTGCTCCTCACTGGCAATGATTCCAATGTGTCTAATGTGTATATTCATATTTGTATGTATCACAATATGTAGGTTACGTAAGAATAATCTTACAGAATATGTAAGATTATATTGTGGGTATGTTTTAGAGATTTATATTAATGGTTTTTCCAAAGAAGTCATTCTGCTTCTTAATATTTTTTTCATTTGGGACTATATCCTTAATATGTCGCCATGTTGTTATGTGTCCTTCAACTTTGTTGTTCCTAACTGCTGCATGATATGCTACAGAATGCGCCCTTCACATTCTCCTTATCCATTACACCCTAGTGACAGACCCTTAGGTTACTCCAGCTTCCTTTACCACAAATAACACTCCTCATAAATATCTTCTTTGGGGCTGTATGTGAATTTCTCTGGGATATATTCCCAGGAGTAAGATTATTGTATCATAGGATACAAATACTATGATTCGCTTCTTCCAGATTGCTCTCCATGATGGTTGCCTCTGTGTGTGTGTCTGTGTGTGTACATATTCTCAGAGCCTAAAGGTAAAATATTATGTGTCAGTCTTTATCCTTGAAAATCCATGAGGCCAGATTGGGGACCATTGCTTGGAGTGGCAAGAAAGATGGAATCATGTTAACTTTTCCTCTAGGACTGAGTATGCATTCATATTAATAATAAAAATAACCACAATAAAGTGAGCACTTAATATGTTCCAGGAACTATGCTAGGTGCTGTGCATTCTTTGTCTTATTTACCCTTTACAATAATGCTATGAAGTACATGTTGGTATTATAACTTCTGTCTCAAGAATGTGAAAACCTAAACTTAGAGACTTGTAGTGACTTGGTTCAGCTGGTAAGTTTCATATCTGGGATGGGACTGAGGTCTAACTCCAAAGCCCATGCTCTTAATCACCATGCTACAGTGCCTCCCCATTGTTCCTTTATGAGAAAGACTTTTTGAGACTCTTGATATTCATCCCCACCATCTCTGTGTGCTTTAGGTTAATGTTCGGGTTGGTAGGGAGAGAAGCTGTGGGATGGACCATTGCAGCCTTGTGCATCAGTGTTTAATATACCATAAGAGAACACTTTTGCATTCTGGTTTATGGCTCAGTTGCTTTAATTTTGATGGCTGTGAACCAGTTACCCCATTGCCAAAATCATGTATTTTGAAATACCAAAACTGAGGCCAGGACAATAGAAGTTCTCTTGATTGACCTAGACCTAGCTATGTTGTTGGAAGAACTAACGTTCTCCATTTTATCTCTGAGCCCTACTGATTGATGCTCACAGAATCCTGAATGCTGTACTTGACAACGTTAGTAGGCTACTCTCCACGGTGCCTGAACCCTTCTGCTCCTACTAAATTTAACTCTGTCCTTACCAGGGACAGTTGTGTTTGTTCCCCAAACTGTTTATGCCAGTTGTAGTTAGTAGTGTATAAGTTACATAATTTAATTAAATGTTAAATGAATAGATGAAATTTGAGTGTAATGTTTCTATGAAAATTAGGTTGAATGTGTTTGTAAGACTCAATACATACAATTTGCTAAAAACAGTTACTGACTAATTAGGTGTGGGAACACATTTGTGAAAGATGGGAAAAGTAATTAAATTTCTCCAGGAATTCTCCCCTCAATTGCCTGTAAGTGTCTTAGAGTTTTCAATATATACTCCAAAAAAATGGAACCTGGAAATCATAGATGATCCATTATGGGTGTGCTTTATGCAAAAAGACTATATACAACTCCCATTTAGCAGACCCATATTCAAAGGCTTTGAACTTTCAACAGAATATTAGCAAATATTTGTGGTTGTACATTTGTGTTTTAAGTTATATCTAATAGTTAATGTTATGATTGCATTATTTTTGTAACTCTAAGCTTTACCTGATTTATTTTGTTAACCAGCCAACCATGTTATCGTATTGCTTTGGGCAAACTCCTTGCCTGAAAATCCCTGCTTGAAGAGGCCATCCATTATTCTTTCTTACCATATGTTAGCTGAATTAATACCAGGGTTTATGTTTTCCAGTTAATAAATATGTATAGAAGGTCACATAATTTTTAGCAGAGTTTAAAGAAATCCAAATGCCCAAGTGCAATGTGGTAGCATTGTCACACCGAGTACCAATTATTATTAGCCATTTTTTAAAATGTTTATTTATTTTAAGATAGAGTGAGCAAGCATGAGTGACAAAGGGGAAGAGAGAAAGGAAGAGAGAGAATCCCAAGAAAGCTCTACACTGTCAGCACAGAGCCCGACGTTCGTCTTGATCTCATGAACCATGAGATCATGACCTGAGCCAAAATCAAGAGTAGGTCACTTAACCAAGTGAGCCACCCAGGCGCCCTACCATCCAGTTTTTAGTCTACCTTTAAATGTTCTTATTTTGCATTAAGAGAACCTTTAGCATTTTCACACACTGGAAGGCCTGAGCTTCTACAAGTCCTGTTGTAGTGTGTTGTCTCTGCCTGCCGAAGGTCTCAGAGGAGCTTGTCATCAGAATTCTGATCTTAGCCCCTCACACCATAGGAGAAATGACATTAAATGGCTCCTTATCAGTCCCTCATGACTGTCCCTTTGAGACTGGGATTCTTAAGAATTTTGAGGGTCTTTATAAATCAAGTGACAACTTTGGACCCTCTCTCCATCAGCTGCGTTGCACGCAGAATTTTACATAGACGTATTGGGCTGGGTTTTGGACTTCTTAGAGCTCATCCATGGATCCAGGCTCATCTCAGCTCTACAGATGATGCTCCTTGGGAAGATAGGAGGTCTGGGATATTCTTGGCTCTGTCAACCAGAGAATGACAGAGAATGGCCTAACTTAACTAGTTAAGTTGCCACCTTAGGCAAACCTATCAACCTCTTTGGGCCTCAGTTTCCTGATCTGTAAAGTAAGAGGTTTATCGTACATTAAGCTCCACTATCCCTTTCAGTTCTACTGTATAATTCTACTTGAGCTCTCTGGTCTTTTTTTCTGGAAAATAACCCAAAGCCAAAACCCAAAACAAACCCCTCGACGTTAGCCTTAGAAGAGGCCTGAAATCACGCTTTGTTTCTTGCAAAACAAAGAAAATCCTAACAGCACCACGTGGATAGTTGTCTAGACACATTATCTCTTTTTTTCTGATTCCCCAAACACGTATTGAGGGCCTACTATGGGACAGTTCTGCAGAGCACTGGTAAGTTTCACACATAAACAAACGTTCCGCCCTGGCCTCCCAGACAGGGTGGTTTCAGTGCACTTACACATACATTTTCTGTTGTCAGAAGTGAGAAAAGACCAAGTTAGGTGAATTTCTGTGTGCTTGAATAAAATCTGCTAAAATGCCCTCTATTCAGGCTTTTCCTGATAACTGTGCTTCTGATTCATCCCCTCCTTCAGGAGAAAAGCTGCTGTGTGGACAAGCAGGCTTTGCCCTTCTCTACTTCCCTGCTTGTCAGAGACCAGCTTTTAATTCTTAAAGGGACCAGCCCTTTCTTCCCTGAAACCTTCAAAAACCCCTCGCAACAGCGCAGTTCACAAGCAGGCAGGCCCCTGTTTCCTCACACCCACGTTGCTTTCCTGACTTCTGAGCAGGAGGGACAAAATCTGTGGGGTTGAACTGGTTTATGGGTGATACAATAGAGCATTGAGAAGTTCTCATTTTTATTTACTTATTGGATAATCTGCTACTTATTTTATTTTTGCTCCTTTGTTCAGTCTTTGTCTTTCTCCCTTTGATACTTACCCGATTCTGACAGCATGATTACTTAATACTTACCTGCCAAATTAACTGACTTATTTTACCAACTGGGTGGATATACAATACCTTGACACTTGCTATTTGAGTATTTTAGTGAATTTAAAAAAAATGTCCCTGATGATATCTTATCCAAAGGAGAAGCCCTATGGCTCCTTTTATTTAAAAAAAAAAAAAAAAAAAAAAAAGCTCTTTGTTGCTTTTGGTTTTATAAACTACATTTGGTTATAATACATGTTCCACTATAAGATAGAACCAACCAGTTTTCTCCTTCCAGTTACAGAGGGTGAAAGATACACATAGAAGCATATACTCCAGTTTAATTTTGTGGGGGTTGTTCTGTCCTCTTTCAACAGGAATATGGCTTTGTTCACAGGGACTTAGTTCCTGGATTGGGCCAGTTAAGCTCTTTTTTTGTTTGACAATTTTTTTTGTATATAGTCAGCAATGGATACATAAAATATTTCTCAAGAACCAAATAACTATCATTTTTTATGAGTAGAAGTGGGATTGATGACATCATTTTTTATCTTTCTAGAAATTAATATACTGTACATCTCCAACATACACATTTCTCCTCTATAGGTTAGTATGAAGGGGTAAAAGATAGAAAAGGGTAAATTATGTGCTCACATATATATTTTTTAAATGTTTATTTATTTTGAGAGAGAGAGTGAGAGAAAGAGAGCAAGTGGGGGGAGGGTCAGAGAAGGGGAGAGAGAATCCCAGGTAGGCTCCATGCCATCAGCTTGGAGCCCGATGTACAATGAACAGTGAGATCATGACCTGAGCCAAAACCAAGAGTCAGAGGCTCAACTGACTGAGCCACCCAAGTGCCCCTCACATATATATTTTCTCAAACATTCAACTAAACATTGAGTCTTGAGATAATTTTTTAAAAGTTTATTTAAGTAATCTCTACACCCAGTGTGGGGCTCAAACTCATGATCCTGAGATTAAGAGTTGCATGCTATACCAACTGAGCCAGCCAGGCTCCCCTCAAAATAATTTTTAATGTCTTAGGGCCATAGGAGATTGGCATGCTTTGTTCTACACTGTGATACAGATATTCTAACATAACATTTGTAGCCTTTTGTGAGAAGACAGGAATTTGGTTTCAGGGTCAGAAAAGATCATATTACATAAATTTCCCTGGGACTGAATAAAATCTGCTAAAATGGTCTTAAGTAAAAATAAAATCTTAAGTAAAATAAAATAAAATTCAAAATAAAATCTGCTTAAATTGAGCCTTCCTTGCCTTGTTTGATACCTTGTAGCCATTTGTCTTTGGGATTCTAGGAACAAGGAAGGAGAGGGAAACAGGAATATATTAGGCTGGAAGAAGATCTAGAAATCATGTTGTATGCCCTAAGAGGCAAGGAGACTTTCTCTTTAATCCAGTGAAGACTAACCCTCAAAGTGAAATGAAAACAAGGCTTGAATAACGCTTAGTGATCTGTGACCATCTTGTTGGCAGTCCTGTTGCCTCTGAATTTGATATGATTAGTTTGGTTTTAAGCACAGGGCATTTCACAAACAGGTGGAGTTTACTTTCCATGATGCCTGGAATCTGTAGGCTTTGTTCTTATTCAATTCAGTTTCCTAGAAATCATTTCAGTCCCTACAACCTCTACTGATATTACAAACCTGTTTCCTGGGGCGCCTGGATGGCTCAGTTGGTTAAGTGGCTGACTTCGGCTCAGGTCATGACCTCGCAGTTTGTGCATTTGAGCCCCGTGTCAGTCTGTGCTGACAGCTCAGAGCCTGGAACTTGCTTCGGATTCTGTGTCTTCCTCTCTACCCCTCCCCTGCTCATGTTCTCTCTCTCTCTCTCAAAATTAAATAAGCATTAAAAAAATTTTAAGAAAGTCTATTTCCTCTTTTAATTCCGAGGTTTTGAGTATATAGGGGGCAGTTTCTCGAAGCTATGTGACATGCTACCACAACAGACTGCATGTAAGCAGATATATGAAAGTTGTTTTTCACTAAGTCAGACATTAAAGAGACTTGCAAAAATAGAAAAACAATGCCATTTGCCTCATTGGTTTTTGTTTTGGCAAATATGGCTATTTTTCGCAAAACATGTAATGTATATTAATGTGTAATGGGTCTATTATTTTTACATGAATTAATAGATATTTAAAAAATTCTCGGTTTTCATTTCTATTATGGTAAATATTAATAGCTATAACCCATAAAACCCAAAGCTCTATGGAGTTTTCAATAGTTTTTTAAGAGCGTCAGGGGTCTTGAAGCCAAAAAGTTTGGGAATTGCTGCTCCACAAACATACACATGGTCCACTGTTGAAAGAACATAAGAGAAACGCTGTAAAAGGCTCAGAAAATAAATTAATGTGGAGTCTGAGGATTTTTTTTTCATAATGTAGCAAAAACCCATTTAAATTTCAATGGTATTGCAATTGTGTGCCTCACAGGACTTACTGGTGTGATGTTACACATTTTCTGTCCTACGCGTCTGCTTGAATTTAGCAACTCAGGGCTAATTGCTGTTGCTCTTTGTAATTTGGTCATTGTCATATAGGTGAGTGTTTCTTCATTTGCCACTTAAATAGAACATGTAACCATTGTTCCATAGGTGAAGTTAGTGGCATTTACCATTTGCTCTGTTTTCCCCATGTTTTGTTGGTTGTGGAAGATAAACAGTATTTGGTGAACTGTGTAGTGCAATTATCTATGATCATCTGAAATTCATAACTGCTGTGTATTTGTTAATTAACTTAAAAAGGTGGTAGTTTCAAAAAAATAATTGTTAACGGTGTTGATGAAACTGGAAAATTTGATATTCGCACTGGCACTGCATAATTCTTTATAATTATATTTCCTTTACCCCATCCTTGTATGTTTTTGTTCTTCCTGTTCTTCAGAGAGGACGGTACCCCATCATGAACCACTGAAATGGGAATGTAGGAATGTGGAACGTTGAGAAAGAGATTTTATAGAAGAAAAGCTTAAATTAATCGAGACTGTTTAGCCTGCAGAAGAGGACTTACCAGAAGTCACTAGGCATAGGAGAGGCTTGTTTTGTAGAGGATGGAAACCAGCTGTCTTTTAGCACCAGGAGCCTGGAATATGAGGACACGGTCTTACAGTGTAATCAGAGGGATTTAGTGAAGATACACTGAACATGTTTCTTCACAGTCGAGGCTGCTCCACTCTTGAGTGGGTTCCCAAAGGCAGCTGTGGACTTTCTTTCTCTGGAATCGTAGGAATTCAAAACTGTTTTCATGTTGATCAGCTGTAGGCAGAAGTAAGGCAACTGCTTCTTAACTTATTGAGGCTTTGGCACCTCGATATTTAAAATTTTTTCATTAGAACATCTGGATGTGGGTGGGCAGAAAGGCCTTTGTAAAGTCACATCTGAATATTATCCTGGAGAGGAGAAAAGAGAGGAAAGAGTCTGTAAATGCATAGAATTCGGCACCAGGGGTGGTTCTACCAATCTGCCTGCTTCCTCTCTTCCCTCTGATTTTCTTCTCCAAGCTCATCTCATCTTGGGGGCCTGTTCCTTTGCTGGACTGCTTTTTCCCTAGATCTTTGATGGCTACATCTGTCTCAGTATTTGTTCTCAGCTCAGGCATGACTCCTTTTTTTTTTTTTTTTTTTTTTTTTTTTTTTTTGCCTCACGGTACTTAAAACTGCCTGGAATTACTTTATTCACCTTCAAGATAGACCCAGAATGTGGCCACTTCTCACCCCTCCACACTTACCTCCCTGGTCAGAGCCACCATCCCCTGTTACCAGGATGGCCATGGTCGCCTCTGCAGCTGTGTCCTTGTTCCACTGTCGCTGTACTCTCACCAGCCTTTTCTTAATGGATCGGCCAGGGAAACCTTTTAAAACAGGAGTCACATTGTGTGAGTCTCCATTACTCTCTGAGAGGAAGCCAAGGTATTTTGTAAACAGCCTCCAGGGCCCTCACCATCTGGCCCACTGTGACCGTTCTGACTTCTCCCCCTCACTTATTTTATTCCCACAACATTGGTCTCCTCACTGTTCGTCGAGCAAGCCAGACTTGGTCTCGCCACAGTTAGTGGCTCTGCCCTGGCTACTTCCTTTTTAACTTTCTATGGAATTTATTTATCTATCATATTACTGCCTCTTACCCATTTCCAGAAGATATGGTCCATAAGGCAGAGATTTGTTCCTGTTTTACCCACTGCAGCATCCACATGCCTAGAACAGTGTCTGGCACATAGTAGATGCTTGTTGTGGGTTGAGTTGTGTCCCTCAAAAAGATGTGCTCAAGTGCTGACCCTCAGTAGCTGTGAATGTGACCTTGTTTGGAAATAATGTCTTTGCAGATGTGATCAAGTCAAGATGAGGTTATGGGTTGAGCCCTAATCCAGGATGACTGGGGTCCTCATAAAAGGAGGAAAATGCCATGTGACAACAGGAACAGCTGTAACCACCACTAGGAACTAGGAAAGGGCAAGGAAGGATCTCAGCCAGAGGCCCAGAGGGCACCTGGCCCTGCTTATACTTCTAACCTTGATCTCTGACTTCTAGCCCCCAGAACTGGGGGAGAATAAGTTCATATTGTTTTAAGCCACTCACTTAGTGGTGGTTTCTTACAGCAGCCCTAGGAAATGAACACAGTACTTGATAAGCATCTAGTGGAATGAATGTGCCTGCCGTTTACCTATTTATGCCTCATTTCTTCCCCGGGAATGAAAACTCCTTGAAGGTAGTGTCGCAGAGTAGGTAGAGTACTCTGTATTGTAGTCTTCATCATATATTTGGTATCTAGAGCAATGCTTGGCACAAAGAGGCGCATCCGGTGTTGTGGAAAAGCAGCATATAGTGACAATAAAGCACAGGGCTCTGGTGTCAGGCCACCTGGGTTCAGGTTCCAGCTCTGCCACTCCCTGGCTGTGGCCATCGGGCACTACTTCTGTACCCCGCCCCTTCATTTATGGGTCAGCACACACAGAACGCTTAGAACGGTGCCCGAGTTGTTCGGCATTCGATATCTGTCATCGGTTGTTCTTATTAGCTAGTGTATATAGCATGATGACACTAAGATTAGCCATGAAAAGCCTCATGAACTGCAGACTCAGGAGGCCAAGAACTCACCGTGGGACCTCAGGCAGGTGACGTGGCTCCCTGGACTTGTGTCTTCTTATCAGCAGGGGAAGATGTTGGAGGAGCACACCCAAGGTAGTTTCCAGCTACAGCCTTTTGCGGGTCTGAGCGGTGTATGTCTTGCACAATGCGTGCGATTGATGCTGCCCTACAAGGCTAGATTGAGGATGTCGTGCCAGGCCGTCAGGCGCGTCAGAGACTGACTGCTGTGTGCCTTCATTTGAGAGGAGGAAATGTGGAGGAAGGGAAAACCTGGCTTTCCCTGACACCCCATCCTCCCAAGCCACCCTCAAGTGCGTTCTAGTGTGCCTGATGGAAATCCAGGTGGCAGAGCCTGGGGAGTCTCTGTGAGCCCACGGAGGCCATTTTATGCCGAAAATCATCATCTTGTCAGTCCCTTCTTCTTTCACTGATATGGACCCAACTTAATAAAGAGCCTTATTTCTCATTATCTTGGAGCAACTCATGCTACTGCTTTTACTTGCCAACATGCCTGGCCTCTTATTATTGTTGTTGTTATTATTACACTTGCAAGACAGGTGCAGTAAATAGGTGCCAATGAGATTATGAATCACACACAAGTCTTGTCAACAGCAGAACAAAAGTAAAATGCAGCACCTGTCACTTCACTTCAGGCTGAGACTACTTACATGTCAGGCAGAAATATTAACTGAGCTGGTTAGTAATTGGTTAGTTACCACTCAACTCATTCAAACAGTCAGATCTTTTTGTGTGTGTGCATAGACACCGTCTCAACGTTCTAGACTTTAACTGATCCTCCCACTGTCCCCATTGTCATCACCGATTTTGTGCTGAAGACTTATGAACGAGTGCTAAGTTCTTATGTCATGAAATCAGGGAAGAAGAGAGAGAACAAGAAACAGCCAGATCAGATCCCATTAGGACCCCATTGATTGTCTCAGAGGGGTCCACCGAACTGGAATCAGCAAGGGATGGGGAGTGGAAAGAGCATAGCCCTAGGGTGTGGAGGCCTCAGTGTGAAAGTCCTGCCACTTCTGATGTGATCTTGGACAAGTTCCTTCTGCTCACCTGTCTGTTAATAAGATAGTGAAACTTGCTTTATCCAACTTACAGAGTTGTTACAATCACAGGTACAGCAGTATATGTGCAAATGCTTCATAAAGTATAACACATTCTGCAAAAGTTAGTTGTTATTATGGGTTATGGTTACTGAATGGACATCGTGCAGGAAGAAGTGTTTCTAGTGTTTTTTTTCCCTACTAGTGTAAAATAAAGCATTTATTTATTTATTTATTTATTTATTTATTTATTTATGTTTATTTCTGAGAGAGAGAGAGAGACCGAGCGTGAGCAGGGAAGGGGGCAGAGGGAGAGGGAGACACAGAATCTGAAGCAGGCTTCAGGCTCTGAGCTGTCAGCATAGAACCCAATGCGGGGCTCGAACCCACGAACTGCAAGATCATGACCTTAGCCAAAGTCAGACACCCAACCGACTGAGCCACCCAGGTGCCCCATAATCAAAGCATTTAAAACCAACAATGTATTTCGCAGTTTTGTGACTTTAATGTCAGGCTCCAGGGCAACTTTAGGTGCAATTGAGTGTTTGGAAAATTTGTGAAACGATTAGTGAAGTAAAAAATGATAACTCTGGGGGCACCTGGTTGGCTTGGTCAGAAGAACATGCTACTTTGATCTCAGGGTTGTGAGTTTGAGTCCACCTTGGGTGTAGAGATTATTTAAAAATAATCTGATAATTGTTGGGACATCCAGGTGGCTCAGTCACTTAAGCATCTGACTTTGGCTCAGGTCATGATCTCATAGTTCATGAGTTTGGGCCCTGCATCGGACTCTCTGCTGTCAGCATAGAGCCTGCTTTGGATCCTCTGTCCCCTTGTCTCTTTGCCCCTCCCCTGCTTGTGCACTCTCCCTCCCTCTCTCTCTCAAAAATAAACATTAAAAATTAAACTAAGTAAAATCTTAAAATGAAGCAAAAATGATAAATGTCACCAATTCTTCCCTCTCTTGCTGACATAGGATTATGTAACTGTGCTCTTTATTGTGTGACTTTGGTTTTTTCCCCCAGTAGAGTATGGAGAGTGTATTTCGCTGCCTTAATGATGTTGGTTTGGCCATGGACTTGCTTTGGCCAATGTAATGTTAGTGAATGAGATGCCTCAATGTCCTTCGAATGCCTTTGATGATTCGCCTTGCTCTTTTGTGCTTTTGCCATTAGAAGAACATATCTCAAATAGTCTCTGGCCCAAACAGAAAGCAGAGACCTGTGGAGCTGACCTGGAGTCTGCCTGCTCTCTACGTCAATCTGCAGCTGCAGGAACACCCCAGTTGACCCTCAGAGCTGTGAACAAGTAAAGGAAACTTAGTGTTGTGAGTCACTGAAATTTTGGTTTGTTATGCAGTATTTTTGCAGCAGAAATCTGACTAATACCCAGTAATATAATATATACGTTTTGTAGCATGCATAAAGGCATCACTCTAAAGCTGCCTTCATTGGTTTCATTTTTCAGCCAGTCAACCTGGATCTTTACTGTGGATTTTAATTCTCTCTCTCTCTCTCTCTCTCTCTCTCTCTTTCCTCCTCCCTCCCTCTCTCCCCCATGAATTCATGGTCATGGAGGATGCTGTCACCTTGATGGATCCACTGATTACATATTGGCCTCCCAGCTACCGTCTTTCTTGTTTCCTCCTTGTTCCCTTAAGGATGTCTTAGGCTCAGGCAGAGAAGGACAAATATCATATGTTTGCACGTATAGGAGGATTAGGAGGAACTTGACGGAGGAACAAGGGGGAGAAGAAGGGCGGAAATGGTGGGGGAAAGGGAGAGAGGCAAACCATGAGAGACTCTTGAATGCTGACAAAAACTGAGGACTGATGGATGTGGGGGGGAGGGGGGATGGGCATGGAGGAGGACACTTTGGGGATGAGCACTGAGTGTTATGTAGAAACTAATTTGACAATAAACTATTTGTAAAAAAAAAAAAAAAAAAAAAGGATGTCTTAGGCTCTTTCCAATTTTGGCAGGCCAAGTGCTCGCTGGCTCCGTGGGTATCATAGCTGGGCCTTGCACAATCATAGCACCCCTATTCTGGACCCTTCCCCCATTAGCCCTCAAAGCAGTTTTCTTCTGAGGCATTGATAAATCAGTGTGTGCTCTGGCAGAAAGGGGAAAAGAACTCAAGGCAGAGCTTACTTTTTTAAGCTTTTAAGCTCTAAGTTATCGAATTCAGTGCCAGACAAAGGATGATTATAGTTATGTTGTGCTGGTTATCTATTGCTGGGTAACAAATTACTCCAAAGCTTAGTGGCTTGAAACACATCATTTTATTTTGCCCACAGTTTTGTGAATTAGTAGTTCAGGAAGGACTTGGCTGGGTGGTTCATCTCTGATCCACGTGGCATTTTCTAGGGGGCTGGGGTATGACAGTCCACTTCAAAGATGGCTGCTTCATTCACATGCTGGGCACCTGGGCTAGGATGGCTGGCAGTTGATGTTGACCATCAGATGGAAGCCGAGTTGGGGCTGTCACTTGAAGTGCTTATACCTGGTCTCCCTATGTGGTTTGGGCTTCTCATGACATGGTGGCTATCTGTATTCCGAAAGACAGCATCCCACGAGTGAATATTCCAAGAGACAGGAAGTAGAACCTACCAGTCTTTTTTTTTTTTTCCCTAATGTTTACTTTTGAGGGGGAGAGAGAGAGTGAGAGAGAGAGCTAGCGAGCAGGGATGGAGAAACAGAATCTGAAGCAGGCTCCAGGCTCTGAGCTGTCAGCACAGACCTCAACTTGGAACTTGAATCCAGGAACTATGAAATCATGACCTGAGCCGAAGTCAGACGCTTGGGTGACTGAGCCACCCAGGTGCCCCAGAGCCTACCAGACTTTCGATGCTGGGGTCAGGAAATTGGTAAAATGTCACTTCTGTATTTTACTGATCAAAGCAGTCACAGAGCATTCCCATATTTAAGAGGAGGGGACATAGAAACTCCCCATGAGAGAGGTAGTCAAGAATTTGCAGCTATCTTTCATCTCCACATATGTGGATAGTTTTTTCTCAGAAGGGTTTAAGAAACAAATGTGATCTGGATTGAGGGTTTGGGACTGGCAGTGTTCTTGCGAATGTTTTACACATCATTCAGTTTTTGCTTTTTTCCAATGAGAGCCTTGTGAACTGATAGTAAACTCTGGCCCTTGTCAGATAAACTAAAGTGACCTGCTGATCACTTCATAAGCTACACCAGTCTTTTAATATGTAAGTAATGGAATGGTAATAACAATAATGGTAGTTTTCTTTGGGCCTCATTTAGTTCTAAATGCATCTTCTGTATTGATTCATATGATCTTTATAACAAAGCCATGAGGTCAGTTCTTTTATCAGCCCTATTTTCATAGGAGAAAACTGAGGCACAGAAAGGCGAAATAACTTCCTAGAGTCACACAGCTGGTAAACGGCATTTGAACTGCATTCAAATAGTAGTTCTACTACCTAAAGGGAAATCATCTGGTGGACTTTTACATTCCTCCTTTCACACAGAGGAAGATCAGCTGGTGTATGAGTTTGCTGCTATTAAATAGTATTTTGTGCATATATTATACGAATATGTTTGTATTAGAGCTTGAGGCCAGAAGTGGAAAAGTGGAAACAGGTTCTTTCCTCTATAGGTGATCTTTAGAGAGGCTATGTCAGGAAAACATTTCAGTATTTTTGTCCTCCCAACTCTATCCCTAGTCAACTTGTTTTGTCTAAAGTTAATAATGCATTTATTGATTCCAAGCTTGTTTTTATCAATTCTGTCTTTCTTTCAGATGGAATTGTTTATTCTACAAGAGTCGTGTGTGTAAAAATCCTATCGCTGTTGTGAAAAAAAACCAGGAGTTACAACAGACAATTTTAATACAGTCCGTCTTCTTGAAATCCCATTTTCTGAATTGTTTCTGAGGAGTCTTTAACTTATATGCTGATATAACCTGTGTTAGTTCATATTTATTAACTCACACTGCAGTTTCCTATCCGCTTGCGGCTGGGAAATTTTAGCATTTCAGGACAGCTGGCCACCTTTGCTGAGGCCCCAGAGCACTTTTTCATGATTCACAAAGAAAGCCGGTGTGTGGCCAGAATGGGCAGTGACAGGTGGAAGGCTCAAAGGTTACCCTTTGTACAGGTTCCCACCACAAGTGTACACTCGCCACTCTTGTTATGTTAACCTCTTAATTACCCATAGACGGCCACGGGTGGTGACAGAAATTAGCTAGGCTCTGTATAATTTTCTGGTCTTGGGGCAAACCTGAAATAGACTTCAGAGGATTTTGGAAATTCTGAAATCACCCAAAGGTTGGGGGATCATTTCTTAGGGCACAGCTGCGTGTTAGGCAGACAGGTTTGTGTGACCTTCCTAAATGATCGAGAATAATATTTGGATTTTCCTAGTCCCTGGGTCATATGTTCTTGGTTTAAGAGTGGGATGTCCTACTGGGTGTGTGTGTGTGTGTGTGTGTGTGTGTGTGTGTGTAAGGGCTGAGGTTTATTAATTAGCAAAGACTTGAGCCTGGCCGATGATCAAGTCTTGGTGTTAAGACAACATTCTGGTCATGAACATTTTTTTTTCTTAGAGTCCATTCTGTATTGAACTTTTTATCTGAGGCAGTCTGAAACAGCCTTTATTAAAGCTGACTAGTTGCAAATACTAACCAATGTAGACATTTTCAGAGGACTAATTTTTTGAAATTTCTACCTTATTGAGGAGAACTGTATTGTATTCTTTACAAATATTATCTCTAAATTTAAAAAGTCTTCTGAAGATCTGTTTTCATCTCACCAATGAGGAAACGAAGGTTCAGAGGGAGTTAGTAACTTGCCTAAGGTCACAAAACAAAGAAAAGCCCCAGTTTTTTCCATTGAATAGTGCTACTTGTTTGTCTGTCTGCATCACTCAATTTTTTATTGTAGTTCATTTCAGTACATTTCAGAAAAAGATTTAACAAGAGTTCATTTAACATGTCATCTGAGAAAAACATCCCTATGCTACATTTGGGGTGTGTTGAACTGTGCTAGTTTGCTAAAGGATTGACTCTCTAAACCTCCGATGTTGCTTCTGTGAACATAAATGAATGAGTGCTGATGTCTGGCACTATATCTATTTGACTTGTAGTTTCTTCATAGGATGGTCTACCAAGTAGGAAGGGTACAAAGTAAATTTTGCTTAATATATTTTTAGTTATCTATCCAACAACTGTCCAGTATAGGTGAGGAGACAGATTAACACATGGTCTCAGCCCTTGACGTGACCACAGACAGGTAGTGTGGGCTACTCCAATACAGTATAATAAGGACTAAGACAGAGATGCCAAGCCTTAAGAGGAGAGATAAGGGAGCAACTAACTTTCTTTGAAAGATTCATGGAAGGCTTCTCAAGGGAGGTGGCTTTTGCGTTGGGTCTTTAAAGATGAGGAGTTTGTTGGATCGAGACGGAGAAGAGTATTTGCAAACACACACACAAGGTGTATCACAGGGTGTGGAGTGTTTTGGAGCCATGAGTGGCTTGGTGTGGCTGAAGGGCAGAATACGTACATGTGACTTGAGATAGAAGAGCTTGGAGAGGTGAGATGAAACCTGATGGTGAAGGGGTCCTCTGAGCCATGGAAGGCCATAGAAGGATAGAAAAGTAGAATCAGGTTTGTATTTCAGGAAGTTAACTCCATATTCTGGCTGGGTTTGAGGAAGGGGGCACTGGCAGGGGATGGCTGGAAGATGGGTACTGATGAGAGCAGTGGCAGGGCGTGAGTGAGGAAGGGGGGGGACTGGAGACCGCTGTGGGGGACCACTCACTGTGTTTGAAAATAAATTGTTTAGTGTGGTTGAAGGACAGTGTGAAGTGGACCTTCAGTTTCAGGTTTCTCTTGTAGGTGGAGTGGTGCCATTAACTGAAATAAGAAATTCCAGAATAAGAAGTAAATTCGGAGATGAGCATGAAAAAATTCATTTTGAGATATTGGGTTTGAAGAATCTGTAAAATGTAGGGGTGGAATTGACCAGTGGAACGTCAGAGATTTGGGTCTGGAGCACCAAAGAAAATAGGGCTTCGATTTGGGGTTTGTCTACATAGAGGGGGCATTTCAAGCTTTAGAAGTAATGGGCTCATGTGAGGGAACAGGGAAGGAGTAGACAGAGATGAGAAGGGAACCACGAGAGACTCCTGCATGGAAAGCAGAGGGTACAAAAAGCCCGAATGGTGGGCAAGGCCAGATGATGGGGAGGCAAAGGAGACTAAACATTGGTAAGAAAAGCCTTAGGAAGTAATAAGTGACTAAGTCAGTTAACAGACTGCTTTTCAAAACAGTATGTAGAACACGCATCCAAACAATCTACTTTCTACCATTTTTATAGCACAGAGCATCCAGAACTCTGAAGGGACAGATTTCTAACAGTGGTTACCTCTGGTTGATAGGATTAGGAGTGTTTTGTTTTGTTTTTTAAAGGGAAGACTCTACTTTTAACCTCATTCAGGTTGCTTTCTGAGGTCCCATTTCTTGCTGGCTGTCAGCTAGGGTTAATTTCAGCTTCCAGATGCCGCCTACATTCCTTCCCTGTTGCCCTACTTCCTCTATCTTGAAACCAGCAATGAAGGATTGAGTCATTTTCATTCTTTAAATCTCTCTGAAGAGATAGTAGCTGAGCAGGGTACAAAAACTTGGCAATTCCCATCCATACAGCGGCAGCAGAGCACAGAAGAATGAGCACGTACTTTGTCATGAAAATTTCCTTGTTGTATTTTCATATGTGACTTTCTAGCCAGATGGTCTTTATCATGTTATTTAACTTCTTCTTTAGTTTTCTGATCTTTTCCAGCCTCTGGAGGCTACGTGAATTTCTTGGCTCCTGGCATCCTTCTTCCCAGTCTGATTGGGGGTGGTTTTTTTTTTTCTTTTATTGCTCTTTTATTGTGTGTTTTTGCTTTTACACATTTTCTAAATGTCCTACAGTGACCATACACTCATCTTGTAATCTTAAAATAATATGATAAAAATTCTTACAAAAGGATGTTACCGGTGACCTTGGTGAGCATAGTTTCAGTGGTGCGATGGGAAGCAGAAGTTGGATTCCTGTGGACTGAGAAAATCATTGGTGTGGAGGAAATGGAAACAGGGGCTGTTAGTGTCAAAGACAAGGAAGGAGAAAGTGAAGTATCTTGAGTGGGCAGCAGGACTGAGAAAATTATTTATTCATAGTGGCACTTCTTAAACCCTTTGCTTCTAGGACCCCTTTCTAGTCTTCAAAAGTTATTGGGGACTCCAAAGAGCTTTTTATGTTTTATGTGGAATAATATTTACCATATTACATATTAACACAGAACTTTAAAAATAGGTATTGATTTATTTAAAAATAACAGTAAAATAACAAAAAATGACCTTATCATATTTTAATGAAAAATAATTTTTTCAGAGCGAAAGAATTTAGTGAAAAAGCAGCACTGTTTTTCATTTTTGCGCAGGTCTCTCTCATATCTGACTTAGTGAAAAAACAGATTCTTCTGCATCCAGTCTGTTGTAATATGTTGTCATGGTTGAAGTAAATAAGAAAAATCTGGCCTTATACAGATGTGTAGTTGGTAAAAGGACCTCAGAAGGCTTCCACATGGGTTCCTGGACCACACTCTGAGAACCACACTGATCTATCGCGTGGGAGGAAATTTGAACGTGCTCTGACCAGAACAGAAGGAGCCAGGTGAGAGGGAAAACACCAGAGAGGGAGGTGTTATTGAAGGAATATACCAATATGGATGGAGAGTTCACCTTCTTAAGGAGAGGAAGTGGGTAGGATAGAGTCGTGAGGATAGATGAGGCTATAATTATGTGTGGAGGGGTGGAGGCGGTTGATAGATTTCACCTCCATTACTTTCAGTTTTCTCTGAAACAGGATTGAGGGGCTACAGAATGGGATGGGAATTTATGGAGTGCTGTGAAGGTTATTTCTATAGCTTGTTTATATGCATGTTGCAAGATGAGATGCTAGCTGTGTGAAGGTTTAAGTATTTCTGTGAGCAGGAACCTGCATCTCTAGGAAAATGCAGGGAATATCTTGACATGGATGTTAACCCCAGGAGCCTTTTCTACCGCACTTTAATCCCAGTGATTGAAAAGAGAGATCAACAAAAGTGTCCCGGACCTGAGATGTGTGAGTACGATAGGGGAGGGACATTTCTTTTTTACTTGGTTTTATAAGAGGATGTTTATGAGCTACTTGTATGTACGTGTACATATGACATAGTTTTGAGTATTTGAACCTTGGGTACTTTTAGCACTAATTAGCAGGGCTACTTGGAAGAGAAGCTCTCCAAAGCCCAGTGTTTGGGGTTGTGGCCTATGTTCGTGCGGTAAGCATGCCTCCGAGTAGGTCCCTGTTGCGCTAGACTTTATGTATTTAGTTTGGGAGAGTGTGTATGTATGTCCATGTGCATGTGTACGTAGGAGGCCGGTTCACTGCGTTGTTAGCAGCACTTTATTTGGAATGTCTTTAGGGTTCAAATGTTTCTTGAAATGTTCAGTAAGATTGGAACAACTAAAAGTAGAAATAAAGGAGAAAATTAAACTAGGAGTACCTTAGGTTCAGAAGAAAATTCAGTTTGAGAAAAAGAAGCATGATATTTTTTACAATTCCTGTTTTTTTACTTCATGTGATTAACACAAAGGCAAGTGATTTAATCAAAGCCTTTTTATGTGGAACATTTTAAACTAAGAACTGTTCCCATCAATCTGGAACATTATAGACCTTTCTGTCTCATTAATCTCCCCTAAAGATGAGAGCTTACTTTAGTACATTCTGGCATCTTTTCCAGATGCCAGAGGATGAGTCTGGGATAAGGAGTTCCTGACTCACAGGCTGATTCTTAGGATTAGCCTTTATTTAATTTATTTTTTTAAATTTTTATTTTTTATTTTTATTTTTTTTTGAGAGAGAGAGAGCGAGAGCGTGAGAGCGAGCAAGGGAGGGGCAGAGAGAGAGGGAGACAGAGGATCTGAAGAGGGCTCTGCGCTGAGAGAGGAGAGCCTGACATGGGGCTCAAACCCACAAGCTGCCAGATCATGACCTGAGTTGAAGTTGGATGCCCAACCGACTGAGCCACCAGGAACCCCAAGCCCTTAATTTAGAAAAGGCCTTTAACTCACTTGCCAAATGCCATGAAAGTTTACCATATCTTGATAAAATCTTGGACCTACATTGAAACTTACAGGACATCTGGTTTGTCTTCATTTTATAGTGTAAAAAATGAACACCCAAGATTCAGGGGAGCTCCTGAAGTGCACAGTGGTGGCTTATTGCAGAGATTGTTTTTTCTTCCAGTCCTGTAACGTTAATCTTCTTTACACCAGAAATCTAAACTTCTCATGGTTACAGAATTGCAACAAGGTTTTTGAGTCTTCTGTGGCACAAAGTTACAAGTATCTCTTCACATTTGAGGAGTCTCTTTGTTTTTTTTTAATGTTTTATTTTTTTTTTAATTTATTTCTGAGAGAGAGATAGCATGGGCAGGGGAGGGGCAGAGAGAGAGGGAGATACAGAATTGGAAGCAGACTCCGGGCTCTGAGCTAGCTGTCAGCACAGAGTCCGACGCGGAGCTCGAACCCACGAACCGTGAGATCATGACCTGAGCCGAAGTCGGACGCTCAACCGATTGAGCCACCCAGGCGCCCCATTGAGGAGTCTCTTTAAGTCTCAGTGAAATTGGTTCATTTAGGTCTCTGTGTGTGGTTCTTGTCTCTCGTGGGAAATCTCCTGCTCACTTATGTTTTCACAGTGTGTTTTATTTTCTTTCCTTTGGTATCTGTCTTTGTCTTCGTATCCTTTTTTTTTCTCTGTATATGAGTGTGCATGGTTCTTTATGTTTCTGTCAGTCTCCTCCCTTCGTAATCTTCTTTCTTAACTAGTGCTAAAGGGTTCTATAAGGACAGCTCTCTGCTCTCCCTTTTTATCTTTCATCTTCTTTCCATCTTCTTAGCTTTCTATCTCCCATGAGAGATATTGATTGTAGTTTTCCTGTTTTGTTTTTTTTTTTGTATTGTCTTTGTATAATTTGGTATCAGGGTGCTTCTGGCCTCATATAATGAGTTGAGAGTGTTCCTTCATTTCTTTTTTTCTGGATGAGATTGTGTAGAATTGGTGTTATTTCTCCTTTAAAAATTTGGTAGAATTCTCCAGTAAAATCATCTGGGCATGGAGATTTATTTTTTGAGAGTTTTAAAATTATGAACTTAATTTCTTTGATAGTTATAGGACTACCTAGATGATCTATTCCATCTTTGTGTAATTTTAGTATTTTGTAGTTTTCAAAGTATCAGTCTCTTTTTCTGAAGTTTTCAAATTTATGAGTGTAAATTTCTTCATCATATTCTCTTATTATCTTTTAAAAATTTTTTAAATTTATTTCTATGAGAGAGAGAGAGAGACAGCGTGAGCAGGGGAGGGTCAGAGAGAGAGAGAGAGAGAGACACAGACTCTGAAATAGGCTCCAGGCTCTGAGCTGGCAGTCAGCACAGAGCCCGACTCGGGGCTCGAACCCACGAACCGCGAGATCATGACCTAAGCGAGAGTCGGACGCTCAACCGACTAAGCCACCCAGGCACCCCTCTTATTCTCTTTTTAACAGCTCCAGGATCTTTACTAATGTTCCATTTCATTCCTGATTTTGGTAATACATTTCTCTGTTTTATGTTTTGTCAGTCTTCCAAAGATTTATTAATTTTGTTGAATTTTTTCAAGAATCAACTTTTAAATTTAATTTTATTATTTATTGATTTATTTTTAATTTTTTAATGTTTATTTATTTTAGAGAGAGAGCGAGAGAGAGCGAGAGAGAGCGAGAGAGAGAGCAAGCACAGAAGTGGCAGAGAGAGAGAGAAATGGAGACACAGAATTGGAAGCAGGCTCCAGGCTTTGAGCTGTCAGCACGGAGCCCCACGTGGCATTTGAGTTCACAGAGCATGAGATCATGACCTGAACTAAAGTCAGACGCTTAACTGACTGAACCACCCAGGTTCCCCAAGAATCAGTTTTTAAAAAGTTTTATTTATTTAAGTAATCTCTACACCCAGCGTGGGACTCGAACTCATGACTCTGTGATTAAGAGTCGTATGCTTTTCTGACTGAGCCAGTCAGGTGCCCCAAGAATCAGCTTTTTAAATTGATTTCCTCTATTGTTTCTCTGTTTTCAAGTTCATTGATTTCTTATCTCATCTTCTGCTTGCTTTGAGTTAATAAAGGAAATTATTGTTTTTTAAAAAATATTTTTAATGGTTATTTATTTTTGAGAGAAAAGAGAGAGCAGGGGAAGGTTAGAGAGAGCGGGACAGCAGATCTGAAGCAGGCTCTGTGCTGTCAGCACAGCCCAGTGTGGGGCTTGAACCCAGGAACTGTGAGATCATGACCTGAACTGAAGTCAGACACTTATCGGACTGAGCCACCCAGGCACCCAGTGGGGATAACTGTTTTGAGACCTTTTCTCTTTGGTACTATAAGCATTTGGTGCTATAAACTCCCCTCTCAGCCCTTCCGTAGCTGTATTTCTGCATGTTTTGTTATGTTTTACTTTCATTTTCTTTCGGTTTCATGTGTAATTTATTTCCTTTGACTTCCTCTCTGATCATTTGGAAATTAACCAATACACATCTAAATAATTATTTTCTTTCTGTTTGGAGAAGTTCCTTTAGCCATTCTTTAAGGTTTATTAGTGACACATTCTTTTAGTTTCCCTCCATCTGAGAATGTCTTTATTCCCTCTTCATTCTGGAAGAATAGTTTCATCAGATATAGAATTCACAGTTGACATTTCTTTTCTTCCAGCACTTGGAAAACGTTGGGCCACTTCCTTTTGGCCTCTCTGGATTCAAAGGAGAAATCTGTTGCCATTTGAATTGATTTTTTTTCCTATAGATTGTTTCTCATTGGCTGATTTCAATATTGTTTGTCTTTAGTTTTTATAAGTGTACTAATGACATATCTTGGCATAGCTATATTTGTGCCTGTCTAATTTGAGGGGTTGAGCCTTCAGTCTGTAGGTTCATGTTTTTTTTTTCCCCCAAATTTGGGAAGTTTTTAGCCATGATTTCCTTAATTATTCTTTCAGCCTCATGTTCTCCATTTGGACTTTTCTCTTCTTTTTTTGGACTTCAGAGACTTTTGGGGGGGGGGTTCTTTGCTCATAGGCCCACAGGTCTCTGAAGCTCTGTTAAATCTTTTAGTCTATTTTTTTCTCTGTTGTATAAATTGAGTGAATTCCATTGATATATCCTTGAGTTCTCTGATTCTTCTGCTCTCTCAGTTTTTTGGTTTAGCCCATTGATAGAATTTTAAATTTTGATTATTGTGTTTATTCTGTAATTTCCATTTGGTTCTTTTTAAAATAACTTATATTTCTTTTGCTGAGATTTTCCATTTTTTCATCTTTTCCAAGAGAATATTGGAAGTAGCTTATTGAAGTATATTTATTATTTTTAATGTTTTTAAAAATTTATTTTTGAGAGAGAGAGAATGAACAGGGGAGGGTCAGAGAGAGAGGGAGACACAGAATCTGAGGCAGGCTCCAGGCTCTGAGCTGTCAGTACAGAGCCCGATGCGGGGCTCGAACCCACGAACCGCGAGATCATGACCTAAGTGAAAGTCGGACGCTTAACCGACTAAGCCACCCAGGCTCCCCTTTTTAGTTTTATTTTTGAGAGAGAGAGACAGCATGAGCAGGGGAGGGTCAGAGAGAGAGGGAGACACAGAATCTGAGGCAGGCTCCAGGCTCTGAGCTGTCAGTACAGAGCCCGATGCGGGGCTCGAACCCACAAACGGTGAGATCATGACCTGAGCTGAAGTTGGACGCTTAACTGACTGAGCCACCCAGGCTCCCCTTTTTAAAAATTTTTTTTTAATTTTTTTTTTTTAATTTTGAAGTATATTTATCATGGCTACTTTTAAATTGTTGTCAGATAACTCCAACAGCTGCTTTGTCTTGGTGTTGACATCATTTGATTGTCTTCCTTCATTCAAATTGCGATTTTCCTTGTCCTTTAATGGGTGATTTTTGGTTGTATTTGGGACATTTTGGCTATTATGTTAGGAAACCCTGGGTCCTATTAATTCTTTGATTTTAGTAGGCAGTTTTCCTGTTTTGATTTATCATACAGATTCTTTAGTGTAGGGCTTTCTTCTCTACTTTTAGAAACTTTTAGTTTGTCACAACTAAGACAAAATGGATAATTTTGTTAAAAATACAAATTATTAAAGTTGACTTTAAAGGAGATGTTAAACATGAATAAATCCATACTTATTAAAACGATTTATCAGTAGTCAAAAAAATTTGCCCATAACATTTCCCCCAAGAGTCCACCCTTCACACCAAACAAAACACACACACCCAGGCTGGATGTTTTTACAAGTGAAATTTACAAAAATTTAGAGGAATGTAACTCTTAACTTATAAGAAGTTTTTAAAAATTTTATTAAAGTATAATTGACATACAATATTATATTGGTTTCAGCTGTACTACATAGTACTTCAACCTTTTACAATGTATACTCTGTGAAATGATCACCTCAATAAGTCTGGTCACTGTGTGTCACCATACAAAGTTAATACAATGTAATTGACTGTGTTCCTTATACTGTATGTTACATCCCCGTGATGCCTTTATTTTATAAGTGAAAGTTTGTACTTTTTGGTCTTCTTCACCTGTTTTGTCCTTCCTAACCCCACTCCCCTCTCCCCATTTTTAATGGGAGTGTTTGTGTTGTTGTTACTGAGTTGTGTGAGTTCTTCATAATTGGGATAGTAACTCCTTATCAGATATATGATTTGCATATATTTTCTCCAGTTCATTAGGTTGCCTTTTTATTTTGTTAATAGTCTCCTACAGCTGTGCAGAAGCTTTTTACCTTGATGTAGTGTTATTCATTCATTTTTGCTTTTGTTTTTCTTGCCTTTTGACTCAGATGCAAAAAAAAAAAGAAAAGAAAAGAAAAGAAAAACCCCATTGCTTAGACTGATATCTGGGAGCTTACCATATTAGCTTTGTAAGTGATTTATCCACTGCTTTTATTATATATTCAACTCTTTCAGTGAGATTTTTACTTTTGTATGTTGTTAATAGTGCTATTTCTGTTCAGCTTAAAGAAGTCCCTTTAATATTTCTTGTAAGGCTGGTTTAGCGGTGATGAATTCTTTTTGTTTTGCTTATCTGGAAAACTTGCTATCTCTTTTTCAATTCTGGGTGATAACTTTGCAAGGTAGAGTATTCTTGTTTGGAAGTTTTTTTGTTTTTTTGTTTTTTTTTCTTTCTAACACTTCAAATATGTCATGATATTCCCTTCTGGCCTACAAAGTTTCTGCTGAAACATTAGCTGATAATCTTATGGAGGTTCTCTTGTATGTAACAAGTTGCTTTTCTCTTCCTGCTTTTGACCTTCTTGCTTTATCTTTAACTTTTGACATTTTAATTATAATGTGTCTTGGTGTGGATCTCTTTGGGTTCATTTTCTGTGGAACTCTCTGGGCTTCTGGGACCCGGATATTTCCTTCTCCAACTTATAGAAGTTTTCAGCCATGTTTTTCTTCAATTAAGTTTTTTTGTCCCTTCTTCTGTCTCTTCTCTGGGGTCTCTACAATGCAAATGGTATTCTGTTTGATGTCCCATAGATTTCTTAACTTATTTTCATGTTTTAAAATTGTTTTTTTATTTTTGCTGCTCTTTCTGGATGACTTCCAGTGCTTTGTCTTCCAGGTCACTGATCTCTTCTTCTGTTTCATCTAGTCTGCTGTTGAACTCCTTCAAGAGTGCTTGTCTGTTTATTGTATTCCTCAGGTCCGTGATTTTTATGTGGTACTTTCTTACTTTTTCTATTTTTTAAAGTTCTTACATCCATATTTATTCCATGTTGGTGAGCATTTTTATGATCATTACTTTGAATTATTTGTTAGGTAAAGTCACTTATTTACATATCTCAAAGGTACTTTTCTGAGGTTTTGTTTTGTTCTCTCTCATTTGGAATATATTTTTGTTCCCTCATTTTGCTTGACGCCTTTTAATTTTCTTCTGTGTTTTAAGTTGAAATAGCTACCTATTTCAGTCTTTTAAAAATTTTTTTATTTAATTTTGAGAGAGAGACAGAGTGTGAGTGGCAGAGGGACAGAGAGGGACAGAGAGAGGGAGATACAGAATCTGGATCATGCTCCACGAGCTATCAGCACAGAGCCTGACACAGGGCTTGAACCCATGAACTGTGAGATCATGACTTTAGCTGAAGTCAGATGCTTAACTGACTGAGCTACCCAGGCAACCCAACCTATTTCACTCTTGAAAGAATGGCCTTGTGGAGGTGATGAACCTTCTCATTCACCCTTGCCCTAATTCCAGGTCTTTCTCAAATCTTTGTGATTGTCTCAACCACTGAATTTATTTTTAATATGGTCCCATTGTTAGTGTGGCAAGACCTGTCAGTGATCCAAGAAAGAGGAATCTCATTTAGTACCTATTTTCAGGCTGATTGGAAGCCTGACACAGTACCTTTTAAGGTATGCGAATATATATAGTCTTGTGGGCGTGCAGTTGTAAAACCCTGCTGGCCTCCAGAGTGGGTGACCTGGCAACAGTGACAAAATTTGGGGCTCTAGATGAATGTATAAGCTCCTGTCTCCTCAAGCTGTAGTGAGGCCAAGGAGGGGTGTTTCCTTGCTTGCATTCCCTGGGAGTGCCTCTTTAGTCTTTAGATTTGTGGGAAACCTGAAGCCTGTCCGTCAGGCAGAAGCTCTATGGTAAGTAAATTTTCCCAGAAGATGGGCTGTGTTTCTATTGCTCTGTGTGCAGTGCCCTGTGGGTGTTGGCCTGCTAAGACGTGTCTTTCTGGTTATTAGTGTTGCTTGGACCTCAGGAATGCCACGCTCCTTGGACACCAGGGCCACACGAACAGGGGTCATGCCATGGTGAGGTTTGCACATACCTGCTAGCTCTAGCAAGTCAGCTGGAAAGTGTAGGTGATGGGATAGGCCCGCTGTCTTCAGAAAGGCTGAGGTGCAATGCCTTGAGTTCACATGCCCCTAGGCTCGGTGAGGCTGCAGGAGAGCGCCATGGCTGTGGATGTGCACTGGTCCCACATTGGGGGCAGGAGAATTCTGGGACCGCTCCTGCTTGCCGGCCTCAGCCAGGGTATGCGGGAGTGTTGCAGTGGCCCGTGCTTGTTGACATCATCAAGGGAGCGAGAGTATGCTGTGGCCCTTTGTGTGCCTGCCCCAGCCAGGAAGCGGGGGATCGCCTTGATTGCCCTTGCTCTCTGGCCTCAGAAAGGCAGTGAGACAGTGCCAACACTGATTGCTCTGCTCAGGTCAGCGATGTGGAGGGCGCTGTGTCTGAGCAAGCCCGTCTGTGCTAGCAGGGTAGATAGAGAGTACACAAATGATGTCTCCCAGCACTTTCATCTCTGGAGAGAGCCCCAACGGCCCCCTGCCCATCCAGCAGATGTCATTGACCAGCAAGTGAAACTCCTTTACAGTCAGGTGCTTTTCAAATTGGCACTTCTGCACTGAATCCTGGGTTGAGTGAACCCTTTAAAGGGAGACTACCAGTTTTCTATAGCACTTTGGGTCCCTTGGACATTGGCCCTGTCAATTTTCTTAGCCAGGCATTTGCTTGTCTCACCCTGACTGGGAGCTCGTCTCTCCAATGCACATCTCAAGTTAGGATGCCTGATGTGGGGCACCGACCCTTGCTTCTGTGGGAAAAGTACCTGTTCGGTGAAATTGTCTGTTGTGTGTTGCCATGCTGGGGGTAAGGTTTTTTGCTGAGAATTTGTCTCTGCCTGACCCATATTCATGGGGTCCTTTCGCCCTTTTTTATGGAGAAGCAGTTCAGTTAGTTTTCCTAATTTTTTTTAGAGGGAAAGGATTCATATGTAGCTGTAGATTTGGTATGTCTATGAGGGGATGTGAGTTCCGGATCTTACTACACGGCCGTCTTGGGCCCCTCTGTACACACTGTTCGAGAGACTACACACAGGGAGAAAGTCCCCCAGTTCATTTTGTGTGGTTAGTAACAAAGATGGGAAGGAGTCTCCGTAGAAAGTAAAGAGCATGGGATTATATTTTGTCCCTGTTTCTCAGGTGATACATTAATTTCAACTCCCGTGTCTGCTCGTACTATCAGCTGAAATTTGCAGTGCTTGGAAACCCAGATCTCAGATGCCTGCAGGCGTGCCTCTGGCCTTGTCTCTTTTGGGCAGTTGGAGGTGCCTCTGGTGCTTGGACTGACCAGTGACTAATTGTGTAGCTGCCTTCCCGTCCTGCAGAAATACTCAGGCTTACGCAAACAGAGAGACTCGGTGCTTCTTCATGACCGGGTATGTGTATCTATGTGTTTTCTTGCCAGCAGACTATTGGCTTCTGTTTTCTTATATCTTCAGTTAATGCTCTAACAATATATTTGCTATTGTGCCATCTGTGCATTTCATCAAAATAAATCTTCTATATGAGACTCGGGTGGCTGGGATTGTTATTTTTGGTTTCAACAAATCCATTAAGAGGAAATATATTCTATAGAATATATACAGAAGACTGAAATGGAAATTTGAGCGTTGGATAATAAATTAACCAAAGGAAAAACAACTTGAGCCAAATGGAGAGGACACAGGAAAGAATCAGTGAGCTTAAAGAAAGAACCACAGAAATTACCCAGTCTGAACAACAGAGAGAAGATAGACTGAAAAAACTGCAGAGGCTCCGAGACGTGTTGGGTTATAACAAAAGCTGTAACATTTGTGTGGTTGGAGTCCCAACAGGAGAGAAAAAAGAGGGTGAAGCTGACAAGATACCTAAAAAACAATGGTTGAAAATTCCAATTTGGCCAAGGACACAGACCTACAAATTCACAAAGCTTAGGGAATCCCAAATAAGATCAGCCCAAAGCCATCTGAACCAGGATACATCATAATCAAACTTCAGAAAGTTAAGACCAAGAAAATATTGTGAAAAGAGCAGAGAGAAATGACACATTATCTGTAGGGAAAAATAATTTGAACGACAGAGGTTTCTCATCACAAATCATAGAGACTAGAAAGAAATGGCACATTTTTCAAGTGCTGAAAAAGAGAATTGTCAACAACAAATTCTGTATTTGGTGAAACTATCTTTCAGGAGTAAAAGGGAAATAAGGACATTCTCAAAACAAGGTCAACTAAAAGGATTTGTACCTAGCACACCCACCCTTAAAAAATGTCCAAAGGAAATTCTTGCTTAAGGAAATGAATCTTGAAGCATCAGAAAGGAAGATATAACAAAGGAAAAGGTAAAAATATGGGTCCTTACAGTAGACTTTCTCCTCTTGAGCCTTCTAAGTCATATCTGGCAGGTGAAGCACAAAATACACAGTTTCATGTGATTCTTAGTGTGTGTAGAGGAAATATTTCAGATAATGTCAGTGGAGGAGCACAAAGGTTCTTGAAGGGAGGTAGGTCTTCACATTTCCTTGAACTGGTAAAATTGTAACACCAACATATTGTGAAAAGCTTTGAACGTATGCTGTAATACCTAGAGGAACCACTAAATATTTACGTATGAAACAAGTTTTCATGGACCTCAAGGGCATTCTGCTGAGTGTAAAAAGCCAGTCTTAAAAGGTCACACAGTGTATTACTCTATTTAAATAACATTTTCAAAATGGTACACTTAAGTTGATGGAGAGCAAATTAGTGGCTGTCAGGGCTAAGGATGGTGGGGTGAGTGGACCTGACTCTCTACAGGTAGCATGATGGAATCTTTGTGGTTATGGAATAGTTTTATCTTTTTATTTATTTTGAGAGAGAGAGAGAGAAAGAGAGTGGGGGAGGGGGAGAGAGGAAGAGAGAGAGAGAGAGGAGTGAGCAGAGAAGGCAGAGATCTAGGGAGAGAGAGAACTATCAGCATGGAGCCTGGAGTCTGACTCGGGGCTCGAACTCACAAACCTTACCATCATGACCTGACGTGAGCTGAAATCAAGAGTCTGATGCTTAACCGACTGAGCCACCCAGGTGCTGTGAGTTTTGTATGTTGATTACAATGGTAGTGGTACAAATCAACACACGGTAAGAAGGCATAGAACTATACAACTGTATTGAACCAATGTCTCTTTCGTGGGTTTAATCTTGTAGTGCAGTTCTAGAAGATGGAGCCGTGGGGAGAAACTGGGTGTAGGGGACAGATGGATGCTCTACTGTCTTTGCAATTGCCTGTAAATTGTGATTATTTCAAAATGAACACATTTTAAAGAGAGAAAAACCTCACTGTTATTTGCCGAAACTATTTTATTTTTAATTTAATGTAAATTTAGTAAGTATTTTTCACCCTGAAATGGAATGCTATTTTTAGGTTTCTCCATTGTTGTGAAGTTTGACTGTCCCACAGAAATATTGGGTGGCATTAGGAAATTCAAGCCGAAATTTTCTTTCCTGTTACTTTAGCCTTTGAGCCAGCAGGGTTTTGAGTTGGGAGTTGTTGGTGCCAGGATTTATAGAAGAAGATAGGACTGTCTCACTCACATCTTGCTCCACTGTAGCAGGACTGCTTTGTGGGCTTACTTTTTGGTAGGAATGCTAAAAATCATTCAGATTCTTCATTATGCGTGCCTTTACCCAAACACCTAGTTTTATGAATTGCTTGGCTGCAGTGAGAGGTAGATTGATTAGTGGCTGAGGAATGGAACTGTCACTATACAAGGTTAAGTAGCCTAAATCATTTCCCTCTTTATAACCTTGACTAACTGAACTTGGATTAACTGCAAGTTTTCGCTTGTGACTATCATATTTTCCCCTAATTAATCAAATTTTCCGGAAGCTCTCGCTATACAACGAACTAGACTAGATCTTTGTGCAGAGGTGGGAATAGAAATTACTCTGAGAGTCTTGATTGTGTTGCTGATTTGCATAGTGTTAATGATTTGTATGTTAATGGGATGGGGAGGCCAAAGGCTTGCATGTCAGTATAACCTGTTTCCTGTTTTCAGTTCTGGATCCAGGGGCAGGGGTGCTTTCTCTTTAGTTCCTTTTTGTTTACACTTTATTTTATGGCCAGAATTTAATATCAACTAGTATTTATTTGGAATATGACTTTGAGCTCCCTGCAGCTGTATCAGGTATTTTACACACATCATTTCATTACTCTAAACAGCAGTTCTTTATTTTAAGCAATAATTTAGCATTTCAGTATTTCCTCATGTTGGAGATATGTTTAAATGCCAAATTAAATATTAAGACTTTGATGAATGCTGTCAGGTGCATTCTGTCTGACACATGGGACACTTACAGTAGTTTGAGACAATGGAATTATTAAATATACCTTAATAGACTTAATATCCTTTCAGTGTGTACAATGAAGGAAATGCAGGAACCACAATCCAGAAACTCATCTGTTGAAAAAAAATTATACAAGATAGAATAAACCTGACATAGAAATTTTCTTATCCTACCATTTACTTTATTCCCTCAGTGTTTATCTTTGAAGAAGTTTCCATTTCAAGTATTAGTACGGATGTACAAATAAATATGAGATGAACGCTAGTATATCCCAAGGCCTATGTAGTGGCTAAATCATAACAAAACCACTACAGTTCATCCTGGTAAAGCAAACACACTTGGAAATGTATTATTGTTATTATTATCATTATGACAGTGTTGAGAGGGGCTCAATTAATCAATCAAGAGTGTAACCATCTGATAGAAAGATGGGATTTGTAATAAGAGGTTTACTATTGGGTGGCAGATGTGGCAGACAGCCCAGACGACAAGCTTGGAATGGTGAACCACGCATCCCCCGGCAACATTTGTGGCACCGGAAGTAGTATCCATATGCACATGTTTACTTAGAGGAGTGGAAAAGGGGAGAAAAAGAAGAGTGCATGTGTGAATGAGATGATAAAGGAGTGGACTCCCAAACTATGAGCCAGCTTTCAAAATGCACCCACAATTTGAAATCTGGTTTTGATTCCTTACACATACTAGTTATGTAACATGTACTGCTTGTATTGTAACATATACAATGGTAATAGCGTAAGTATAGAAGCATTTTTATTTAATAAATTGGCTCATATATAGTGTGGCAGGCAACCTTCAAGATGGCCCTCAGTGATCTCTGCCTCCTGGTATTCACACCCTTGGGTAATTACGTCCCCTGGAGTGTGGGCAGGATTTATTATAAAGAATAGAGTATGGCAGAAGTGATGGGATGCAATTTGTGATATTAGGTCATAAAAAGACTGTGACTTCCATCTCAGAATACTTTCTCTTGGCCTGTGTGTTCTGGGGTATATTTGTCTTCTTGGGCTGCCATAACAAAATACCACAGACTCAGTGGCTTAAACAACAGAAATTTATTTTCTCATAATCTTGTAGACTGGAAGTCCAAGATCAAGGTGCTCTATGATTCTCTTCTTGGTGAGGACCCATTTCCTGGTTTATAAACGGCCGCTAGCTTGAATGTGCTGGCATGTACTCTGTGTGTGTGTGTGGGAGGAGAGGGAGGGTGGTGAGAGAGAGTGAGCGAACAAGCGGTTGGTGTCTCTTCTTTTTTAATTCTTTTTTTAAATGTTTAGTTTTGAGAGAGAGAGAGAGAGAGAAAGTGCGTGTGAATCGGGGAGGGACAGAGAGAGAGGGAGACACAGAATCTGAAGCAGGCAAATTGTCAGCACAGAGCCCAACGTGGAGCTGGAACCCACAGGACCGCGAGATCATGACCTGAGTCAAAGTAGGACACTTTAACTGACTGAACCACCCAGCTGCCCCGGTGTCTCTTCTTATAACGACATTAATCTTGTTGGATATGGGCTCCACTCTTATGACCTCATGTGTCCTTAAGTACTTCCTTAAAAGTGCCATCTTCAGTTCCAGCCACGCTGCGGGTTAATGCTTCGACTTTCTAAGGACAACTGTTCGGTCTCCAATGTGGGGGCAGCAGACTGCCATGTTATGAGGCAAGCCCATGGACAGGTACATGTTACTGAGCTGGGAAAGGGATCTTCTTTGGTCGGAGACGGCCATGTGGGTGCTCTTTGCCGTAGCTTCTCCCTCAATGAGGCTAGAGACGACTACACACCCATCCACACTTGGTAGCATCATGAGAGACGAAATCAGCATCGTCCAGCTGAGCTGCTACTGCACTCTTCAACCAAAGAAGCTGCAAAATAATAAATGTTTGTTGTTTTCAGCTGCTGAGTTTGAGATGATTTGTTGTGTAGCTAATACATAATGATATTATTTAATATATGACTCTTCAATTTCTGTATCAGAAGCTTATCTATCAATAATAGAGTCTCATTTTCAGCAGGGAGTGAAAGAGTGGAGTATGTGGAAAGGGCCTACCAACTCTCTATTTATGGTCTTCTTCCCAGAAATTATATATATATAATTATATATATATATAAAATCTGTGAATATCCTGATGCGTAAAATGATTTTATCTGACTCAGGGAATTATGTATTTTATGTGAACTACCTCTAGGATCTTTGATTCTGCAAATGCATCCTGAATAGAATGTATGGAGATTCTTTGTTACTCCAGGATTTCACAGATGCATTTGTCAGAGCATAATTTAAAAAAGGATCACCAAATGCTCTACAGAGCAAGCGTTTGATAGCCAGCTGGAGGTAAGAGTTGGCAAATGAACCGTTTACAATTACAGTGCTGCCCAGCAACCCTCAACTTTCCCAAACGCCCAATGTAAGGATTCCTTTGCCTCTAGCCTCCTAAGACTGCGGAGTAGCCTGCGCTCTCCATTGGCATGCTGGACTAGTTACATTCGTAGCCAATTAGCAGGGTGGCGCACACTCCGCCAAGAAGCCCCAGTCTCTATAGACCCGGTATAGAGAGTGAAATTAGCTGAGACAAATACCTGTTAATCCCCCGTTCTTGGCCGGCGTGGAGCGCCTACTGTGCAGTGCTAATAGTTCTGGGAAATCCCAATTCCCAGTGTCAAGAGTTGAACAGACTAAGTCTGTTAAATGAAGAAATTTACAGCGCATTAGCTTTGATCAAGAAATTCTAGGTGCAAGTCTCTTAAACAAATGAAGGCTGCTTGGGAATACAGGTCACCCTTTCTGGGAAGCTGTTTTTCAGGGAGTTTATCTTCACTCCCTTTCCCATGCCAGAGCCAGGGGCAGAAAAGTGGCAGTTTGAGTGGCTGGAGCTGGGGGCGGTAGAAAATAGTCTTATTTGAACAAGAGGGGAGAACTGACTGACTATAGCAGAGTTTTGTCCTCAGGAGCTTGCATGTGGTTTCCGAAAATGCAAAATTTATGACAAAAATCGCGGGAGCCCTTAAGCAGCTTCCAGTGAAGGCTCGTTTCTACTTACATGTGTAAGCTGCGCCCTCTGCTGGTTGAATCAAGCCATGTCCCTGTCCTTCCTCCCTCCCCGCCCCCCTTCCTGGGAAAACCGCGTTGTATTTTCCCATCTAAATTATGTCTTCAGTTGCATTCTATCAGCCCGATGTTGCCTTTGCAAAGAATGAGGCAAGCGGAATTGAAATTGTGGCTTGCACCATGCCGCCTGTCACTCAAAGCTCTGCATAGCAGTTCTCAGAGAAGGACGAAGGATTTAGAATTCTTAGGGACACACTATAAATATTCAGATTCTGATTCCTGGACTAAATTTGCAGACATCCAGGTTCATTTGTCTTTGTGGCATATCTTTTAATATTAGTTCCACTGTAGGAGGCAGAAAAATCTTTCCTTAGTCCCTGGAAACGCTTTTAATTCAGACATGCTTTTAATTCTTGGTTACGGGAAATATAAGAGAGTTTGGCAATTGCCCTCAGCCCGGTAAGTCAATGGAGAGAGGATGAATAGAATCACAGTGAAAGAGGAGGGTGGGCTGATGAGACAGTGAAGGGAAGAACAGATGATCTTATGCTCAAGTGCTGATTTGCCTTGAGCCTTGGGAGAGAGATGATTTACATTTTGACATGTCAGTGAAAGAAAACCAAAAGAAGTTGTGCAGCTACCAGTTTGTTGAGAGAGCTTCTCAGGCATAAAGCACTCCCAATTTCTCCCCCATCCCCAAAATGAAGAAAGAAGTATCCATTCCAGGGAAGGCAGAAGAGTAAATACAGTCCAGTCCCCTGAGATGAGTTAAACTTGCCATAAGGAGTAGAGGTGGTAGATGGTGCTGTAGAATTTCATTTCTGGAAACACACATTCAAAATGTACTCCAGGATGTTTGTGAAAATGAGCCTTACATCATCCTAATCCTTCTAGACATCGATGTGTGTCGTTTAACCCTCTCCCCGCACCCCCTGCACAGAGGTTGGCCTTGTTTGGTGTAGTTGGGCAGGACTAAGACCCATGACAAATAACACAGGTGCTTTTATAAACTGGGATTAAGTCACAGTTAGCAGAGACGTAAGGCTGAGCTGTTTGGATAACCCTCTCCCTCCTCCAGTCGGCTTTAGTTGATGAAAGCATTCCCTAATAACTGTGGTTACTGTATGCTCATTCTGTTGATCCCAATTCATAAAAATCAAATCTACAGCAAAGAGGTTTCTATTGATGTCAGGCCTTGGAAAACTCGCTTTCAGGCCAGGTCCATGTGTGGGGGATGTTAAGCCCTTCCAACAATGGATTCCAGCTACTCATGTTTACCAAGAGCTAGGGATCAGGACCTATGCTGTTATTCTGCAATAGAATATTATGGCGACTGCATGGGGACACTCCATGGACATGTTTAATCTGCAATTTGTATGCAGTATAACATTGCTGAAGCCTGTTAGCTGCTCTAAGCCCTGAGTGATATGCAATCGAGCATTTTGCTTGCCATTTTTATTTTAAAGATTGTATCTTGGTAATTTTTCCTGTATGTGCAATCTGTTTACGTTTGCAGTTGTGTGATAATCCAGTCCTTATAATTTGAGAGTCGTCCTTACCAAACCAAAGTGTTTACCAGTAACTCACCAGAGTAATGGTTCAAAACATGGGTTTTGGAGTCAAACAGACCTGGATTTGACTTTAATGGATGCATGGTCTTAGATAAGTTATTTCACATTTCTGGACCTTAGTTTTCTTTAATTACAAAATAGGGATAATTATAGTACTTACTCATGGGGTTGTAAGGACTTAGTTAAATTATGCATAAAAAGTTTAGCCCAATTCTTGGCCCATGTAACTTACACACATATTAAGCTGTGTAACTACATCAGATGGATAGGAATCTTAGGATGAACTCAGAAAGTGCCAGTATGTTGTTTGTTTGTTCCCCATTGTCCTTTTACATTTGTTTTGTGGAAAGCATCCTTCTCTAGGTTTCCTGGGTACTAACAGGAAAAATGCAAGTTCCACGATGACTTTAACTTGAATACCCAGTCTCAATTCAGTTAAACCGGTCCAGTCCCAGATATTCCACGCCTGACTGTAAGTGAAGTTTCTCTTTGTTCTCTGCTGGTCTTCCGCAGCTTGCTGCCTAGGGTTTCTGACCCCTTTGGAATCAGAGCATGGGAAGGGAGGAAAAGAAAGAGGAGCAGAAGCATTCTCATTTGCTGGCCCTGTTTCAGAGTGGCTTTGCAAAACTCTGGTCAATGTTTGAAGTTGATTGTCTCAGTGCATTTGTTTTCGAGTTTTGCAGAGACCCTCTGCTGGGCCTCCATTGATTTGGGCAGCCGTTCCTCCTTCAGCCAGCTGCCCTCACCCCCTCTCCGTCTCTGCCCTGGTGACGCACGCCACAGCCTCTTAGTCCTGTGTGCTCCACACCCTGGCAGGATGCCTTCTTGGGCAGGGTCCCCGTCTGGTCCCTGGGATTTATACAAATTTGACCTGTCACTGAAGGGAAGTGTAGTTACTTCCACGAAGTAGCGATGTAGCCCTTTAGCTGATTTGCCCAGCTGCATTGGCTTTCTAAAGTAGGAGGCAGCCATCAGTTCACTATGTGCCCTCTTCTTTTGAGCACCTGTTAAGCTCTCCAGGTGGTGCCTGAAAGCGCATCTCACCTGGCTTGGGGACAGGAGGTAGTGCCGCCCCCCTCCCCCAACCCAGCCCCTCGGAGGGCCCAGTGGTGAGACCTTTCCAGAAAGTCAAAAATTATTCTCCTTACAGATTCTTTTAATTTCCAACAGTCTCCTTTTATATACTTGATGTGGATAAACTATCCACTCTTTCTACTTTTATGAAATTTCCATGTGGTCGCCTGTCTTACAAGTCATTTGTTACTGGATGTCCTAGTATCTCAGTCTAAACTCCCAAGTTTTAAACATCCTCCTGTAGTTTTGCTGTATATGAAAGACATTTGATTTGCTTTGTATTTTTCTTTTATCTAGTCCCCATTGTGACCAAGTAGTGTATGTTTAAAGGTAAAAACCTAACCCTTTTCTGAGAAACTTAACCATCTAATTAATTTCCCAAATGCTATTGATTGGCCAGGTATTTTTAGTATTAACCAGAGATAAATGATGCATAAAGAAAATGTACTGGTTTGATAAATTTTAAAGATATAGTTCAAAGAGCTTTATAAGATTGAAGTGTGTCAGAAATATGGAGTTATGCAAAGATTAAATCTACAACTGTTGTTCAGGGGCACCTGGGTGGCTCACTCAGTTAAGCATCTGACTCTTGATCTTGGCTCAGGTCTTGATCTCAGCTCCGTAAGTTCAGGCCCTGTGTTGGGCTCCACCGTGGGTGTACAGTCTGCTTAAAAACCTGTTGTTAATAGTAATGAAAAGTGAAGACCTTATAAATATCTACATCTAGGTTAGGGGATTGGCTAAATTGAACAATGGAATCTGTTGCTATTTTCAAATGATATAACAAATACTTAATGCCCTCAAAAGATGTTCATTGATCATAATGCATTGTAAATAAAAAATGAAAGATAAAAGGTATGTACAATATAATCTTGTTTTGGTGAAAATGTGTGTATATCTACACATAGAAAAAAAGACCATCAAGATATCACCAAAGTGTAAATGGTGCTATTATGTAAGCGGTTCCATGTATATATTATGCTTCAATGAAAACTTTAAAAAGTGTACATGGACTGGGCACCTGAGTGGCTCAGTTGGTTAAGCGTCCAACTTCAACTCAGGTCATGATCTCATGGTTCATGGGTTTGAGCCCCATGTCGGGCTCTGTGCTGGCAGCTCGGGAGCCTGGAACCTGCTTTGGTTTCTCTGTGTGTGTCGCTCTCTGCCCCTCCCCCACTTGTAGTCTGTTTATCTCTCTCAAAAATAAAAACATTAAAAAAATAAAAGTGTACATGGACCTGACACCTTAGTAATGAGATTATAGGTAATTTCGGTATCTTCTCTCTGACTATATTTTCTAAACTTTTAAAATAAATACATGTTTTTCCTGGTATATAAAAAAATGTTACTTAAAAGTAATTCTTGGGAAGTTCCACAGTGTCCTGGTACAGGATATCCAGGCTGATGGGGGGTGGGGGGGGGGCATGGTGAACCAAGAAAGGGTCATTACAAAGGCTTTGGTCTTGCTGTGGGCCACTCTTGGCCTGTTGGTAGACTTAAACCCTTCAGGGTAGGCTCAGATCTTTCACAATCACCATTCTAGGGTAGAACCTTTGTGTTAGTGCCTGGCCCTGATGTACGGAGCTTGTGGTTAGGTTTTCACAACTGGGTGAAAAACAGAAGCTGCTCTGAGCATGCGCAGTAGCTCATGAGTCAATTCCTCATCATTGATTTTCAGCTTACGCGAAGCAAAGCCTGAGAGAAAGGCGATGATTTAGCCAATTCTTTTGTTACTTGCCCAAGCCTGATTCTCTGGCTCATGGCTGCCAAAAATAGCATACTTCAGCCTTTAAAGGAGCTGCGAGGGAGGAGACTAAGAGAGATTTGGTGGAAGAGGGAATCTGGTGTGGCTCAAGCCTTCATGCGCTTTTTATGCTGTGCTGCTCCAAAGCTCTGTGAGCTCTCTTTTCACAGCCCCAGAAGGAGAGGGAAAGCCTCAAGGGTGGGAAAGCCTCAAGGGTGGTGACAAAGGGGGATTTAGGCCCTACTTAGGATCTAGGGATTTATAGAACACCCTTTGCTTTGAGGGATTTTGAGTTGGGGAGTGACATGTTCATGTTTGCCTTTTAGCTTGTCATTCTGAGTTTAAGGGGAAAACATGAAGATGTGAAGAGAAGACTAAGAGGTGGTGGTAAGTCCTCGCCCAGATGTGAGTGGTAGGAATAGAGATGGAGAGCAATGGGCAGAGCTAGATAGTACTTAGAAGATGATGTTGACAGGACTTGGTGACTGGGTGTGGGACTTGAAGGAAGACAATGGATATTGGAAGATTTTATGGTGAAATGTGGAACAGCAGCCACCTTCCCTGGCAGAAGTTTTCTCCGAGTCTTTGAAAATAGGGAATGGCTGCCATTTAGCAGGTGTTAGGTAAATATTTGTTGACTCTGTGAATGAATTTTAGTCTAGTAAAGGAGTGTAACTAGGCTGTTCATATAAATGTGTTGCATAGCATAATTGTAACTTGGCTATAAAGCTGAAAGGACTATTTTTAAAAACCAGCCCCCTTTTCATCACAGTGGGTTTGGTGTGCTGCCTTAGCTGGTCCACGTAGGAGAGTCCCTAGGAGTTGGGGGTGGTGATCCTAGTGCATGGATGACAGGGAAACACAGTGAAAGAGGTTGTCAAAGTGACCACTTTCTTGGCCCATGTTTAGTTTTGTTTCTTTGCAGTCACATTCTGTCCACAGAATCACTGTGGAAATGTGAGTCTGGCTAAACGTGGCTCTGTATGTATGGGCCGGGGAATAGAGAAAAAGAACACATTTCTAGGATGCTGTTTGAACCATGTAAATGAGTACTTGCTCTTGTACCTGAAATTTAAAGAAGATTCTTTAGTTCTTTCTGTTGAGTTTCTTGAGAATTATGGTTTGCAAGGTACATGAGTGAATCATCTGGATCCATAGCTCCATGTGGGAATGTGAGGTCACTGTCACTAGGTATGTGCTTTGGAGCCAGAATGATCTAGTTTGATTGCATACATTTATCAGGATAACCAGGTAGCTATCAAATCAGCAGGAGTGATGACCTTTTCTATATATTCTATATCATGGCAAATATTTGTTGGCCTGAAAGATTATGACTTAGTTTTAACTAAGTGATGGTGCATGAGCTTAGAAGAGTAAGGGAGTCCAGTGTTTTCACAGGGAGCTACCGTCTACAGGGAGCTACAAACACGTGTGATGTTCAATTAAAACATTAATCTGGCTGTAAGCTCTGTCACTGAATATAAGAGGAAACAAATTGACAAGGTGGCTCATTTTTGAACAAAGCAGCTGGCCCATGATGATATTATTTTGATGTATCTGGAATTATAATAGCAAAGTCCAACAATAAATAGAAAAATGAATGGCAGTGAGAATCCAACAGAGACCATTTTTCTAAGAATAGGAGTCAGAATATGCACCATTGTATTCACAGTATCATTAAAATATGAATAAACAGCAGCAACTTTTTATTATACAGTGAAAAAACCTCCTACAGGGCACTGAAAATTGAGTGCTATGTGTTTAATAAATTAAAATCAACAAGAAATGGCTATTTACCAGGATGCAGGAAGGACTCAGAATAATGGGGGCTTAGCCAGGGACATAAATGAAACTGATATATTATTAGGTAGGGTTTTAAAGGTTTAAAACTGTTAATCATATGGCAAAAGTTGGCAAGGGGGAGAGAATGGTGAGAGATGAGACTGTAGGGTTTAGCTGGTGCTAACTGGTGAAGGGCCACATTTTAGTAAGTTATGGTGTTTGGGCTTTATCTTGAGGGGGTCTATTCTGGGATTTTAATCAGGGGACACAAAGGTCAGTTAACTTGGGCTGTATGACAAACTACCCCAAAACTCAGTGTGGCTGAATATGATAGTCTTTTATTATCTGTCATGAATCTGTGGATAGGCTGGGCTATTCTTTTGGTCTAGGCCTGCTCAGCTGAGGCTGAGCTCAGTAAGAAGGCCTCATAGATGAGGGACTTCAGGTGAGAGGACTGGGATTGCTCTCTCCATGGTTCCTCATCATCTGTGAGGCTCCCCTAGGCTTGTTCTAATGATGGCTAAAGGGTTCCCAGCAGCAAGAGAGGACAAACACTCACATGTGTGAGCACTTTTGAAGTCTTTGCTTGTGTCCTTTCTCTTAATGTCCCAATGGCCAAAGCACGTCACATGGTCAAGCTCAGATTCGAAGGGTAGAGAAACAGATTTTCTACCTGACCATCCATGGTGTGGGCAGATTTTTCCTGATCTGTCACGATTTAATTTGCATTATGGAGAGTGGGTTGGAATGCGACAAGCCCTCAGCAGGAAGAGGTAGATGTCAGTTGCAGTCATCTAAAAGAGTGGCACTGATGGATCATGGCACCAGAGATAGAGGTGTAGACAATTCAAGAAATATTTAGTTGTCAGAATCAAGAGACCTTGGTAATTAAGGATGTGTGTGTGTGTGTGTGTGTGTGTGTGTGTAGTGTAGTGTGTTGAGAATCATAGATTCTATTCATGTTCTCAGCTTGAGCTTCTGAGTGAAATGAGATCCATAAAATCCTTCCGTGGGCATTCTTTATTGATATATTCATATATTTGTAGCTGAATTAGACTAGCCTAAAAGGTTTAATCTCTACATGACCCTACATACAGGTAAACGTGAGAAAGGGAACTAGAAGTACAGACCTTACTAGGTAGAGAAGATGCAGACAGCTTTTACCTATTCGCACAAACATGGTGATTTTCAAGTCACTAATAAAGTTCTCTATACATCGCTTGTCCATCTGCTGTGGATTGAAGGAGTGGGTCATTATGTAGACTAGTTCAAGTAGTCAGATATTTGTGGGAAACCCTCAATTGCCCAAGTTACTAGGCTACATCCTTAGGGCAATTTGAAGGGACATCAACCCTGACTTGATTCCATTTAAATGGGAGAATGAGCTGTATTTACAGTCCCTAGAAAAAGGTTTGTCCCAATTCAGAGCTGTAGGTAAGCCTTGTTGAATCACTGAGAATGACGGTAAGGTCTTCCTTGAGAGGCTCTGAGGAGGAAGCAGGATTCAGAATTCAAGCTGTTTGGGAAGTAGTTAAATGGGTAGAATGTATACTCTGGAAGGTAGTTCAATTTTAAGTCAGGGTCTTAGAAACTTCTTGGGCTGAATTACTTTTACAGCTGAGTTATGTAAAAACAGACCCCAGTAGGTTTCTTTCAATGTAGGATATTTTATTGCTGGTTCTTCTGGTTTTGGCAAAACTCCTATACTATATAAAGGTTTATTTAATAGTCTTAAAATGTTTTGCCTTATAATACTATAATACTTGTTTATTATAGGGAAAATGTAGTGCCACCCCTCCCCTTTTAAAAAAATTTATGTAAAATGATATGGAGAACTGAAACAACTATCTGGGTAATTCAGATTTCTATACTTTAGGTAAAAAAGTGTAGGTAAGATTTTATATAAAATATCCACATAACCAAGGCACATATGGATTTTTTCATTTGATTTTTCTAGATCATTGTCATAAGGTTAGCATTGTGTCAGAGCTTTTAACATGGCCTTGGTTGTCTCTCTCATCTTCCTTTGTATTAATGTAGACATTTTCCATATTGTGAAGGAGTTTGGAGTATCTCCTTTAGCCATTTTAAAAATACTTTGTTATTTACATCTCATAATTAGGGAACTTTGTCTCACTAACTAAAGAAAAACAAAGTCTGTATAATATTTAGATCATTTTTGCAACTGCTGATGCTGGTGATAATCAAATAATGATTGCTTATACTTTATGTGAATTTCCTTGTTCACTCTTTACAACAAGCCTGTAATGTAAGCACTGTTTTATTCCCCTTTTACAGGAGATTAAAGTGGGGAACAGAGTGGTTACACTTTTCCAAGGCTACATAGCTGATAAGACAGGAGGTTGTGGAAGATTGGATTACTGATAAAAAAAAATCCTCATATTCTCACCCACAACTCCAAGGGAAGAATATATTTGCCTGTCCCAATGGTGTTGGGCTTGGCTATGTGACTTCCTCTGGTTTCATGGTTGATAGAGTGTACTTTACCACATGTTGCCTTTGAGATTGGGCATAGACTTGAGTTGGCCAATGGGCTGTTAGCAGAAATGATGTAAGCAGAGACTTGAAATGTGCTCCTGTGACTGAGTTCAACCTCTTGCAGTTCTGCCATTGTCATGAGAAGAACATGGCCCAGTTAACCCACTGATCCGAAGAGAAAGAGTGACATGTTGAGCAGACCTATACCGAACCCACAGTGGGAAGCCGAGCCCAGCAGAGCCCAGCCTAGATAGGCAGAGCCACCCCAGCTCAGCTGTGGTGAGTGATGGGTGAGTAAGAATAAGTGGTTGTTGTTTTAAGCCACTGAGTTTGGCGCAGTTTGTTATGTAGCAAGAACTAACTGATAAAGAACCTAAGCAGTTTAAATCTAAGAACCTGCACTATTAATCACTATTAATGCATCGAATTTGGAATTATTCCTAAATTGACATTTCTGAAACAACTACATCAATATATGCCAGTAGGGGCACCTGAGTGGCTCCGTCGGTTGAGCGTCTGACCCTTGATTTCAGCTCAGGTCATGATCATACAGTGTGGGGGATTGAGCCCCAAGTCAGGCTCTGTGCTCACAGATTCTCTCTCTCCCTTACTCTCTCTGCCCCTCCTCCGCTTGTGTGTGTGCTCCCTCGCTCTCTCTCAAAATAAATAAATAAACAAACATTAAAAAAAGAAGTGCCAGGACTCTCAAATGATTAATTCTGTAACAGTATGTGATAGATATGATTATAGAAATATTCTTGGGTGTTAATATGTCTTTATACCCTTTTCTCTCATTTCTTTTAAAAATTAAGAATACAGATATTTGGGTTTGCTTAATGTCCAGTTTATACAGCTCATTTCTATATTTCTTGATCCTCAGCTTCAAGATATAATCCACTTATGAGTTAGGGAACATGTCTGCCACTGTGAAACAATGTCTGAGATGGATAAGTGAACACATTTTGAATGACACAAATGGTTCCCATCTGCAGAAAAGCTATGACAGGGAAGGAAATGGAAAACTGGATACTTACAATAAAAATAACTAACAATGTGAAGAGGTTTGTTCTGCACTGATGGTCCAGAGATGTAAAATTTAGATAGAGATGTGGACAGTAGCTATCTGAACAATGACAGACTTTGTTTTTCACCTTTTAAGATGTTGATCTTATGCATTTAAAAAAGGGCCGAGAAAAGTGGAAAGCAGGTCAAGGTCTTGGTTTGAGCTTGGCTATGTTCAATCCCTGAAGCTTTAGGGCATAAAATAGCCTAGGAGATTATATGGTTTAGAAATACTGAGTGACTGTCAAACATCCTCCTGTGGACCATACATTTATTCTTTGTGGTATTTTCTTTTTTTTTTAATTAAAGAAAAATTTTAAATGTTTATTTATCTTTGAGAGAGAGAGAGAGAGAGAGAGCGAGCGAGCATCAGCTGGGGAGGGGCAGAGAGAGAGAGAGGAACACACAGAATCTGAAGCAGGCTCCAGGCTCTGAACTGTCAGCACAGAGCCTGACACGGGGCTCGAACTCATGACTTGTGAGATCTTGACCCGAGCTGAAGTTGGACACAACCTACTGAGCCATCCAGGTGTGCCATGTGTGGTATTTTCTAAAATAAATTCTGAGATTTGGGATTTTTTGGGGTATATAGGTTTTGCAAATGCATGATCACTCAAAAAGTTAAGACAGTTTTTAAATTTCAGGAATTCTGGACTTGAATGTCCTGAGATGCATTATGACTGTCCCAGAGAGGGGTGGGACATGCACATTTCCTAGGCAGTTTCTCTCACTGTTCAAGGAGTAGAATGATATAGGGCTAAAATGATAATACATTGGGGAAATTTGCTCTAACATATTTGTCTAATGAATCTGTTCCTTCAGGGACCTTGGTCTACCATATTCTTATAACATTCATTCAGATAAGCAGAGAATAAGTGTTATTGGCCAGATTCATCTTGTTGCAGAAGGGGAGCCTGCCCATGTAAATTGTGGTAATAAGATGTGGGTCCTGGCACCTAACTGCATAGCATCAAATTTTTGCTTTACCACTTACTAGTGGTATCTTGTCTTTGGGTCTTTGCCTCAGTTTTCCCATCTGTAAATGGGTCTTGGGTGTCTTTGCCTCAGTTTTCCCATCTGTAAATAGGAATGATAATTAAAGTACCCGATCTCATAAATTGTTGTGAGGATTTAATGAGATAATAACTGGGGAGCAGTTAGTATAGTGCTTACCATATGGTAGATGCTTAGTAAATATTATCTTAAATTATAAATATTATATCTGATAGGCAATTTGTATCCAGAATAAATTAAAAAAATATTGGAAGTCAATAACAAAAACATAATCCAATTACCCAATTAAAAGAAGGGCAAAGGATTTGAACAAACATTTCTCCAAAGAAGGTGTACAAGTGGCTAGTAAGCACACGACAAGATGCTCAGTATCATTAATCATCAGGAAAATGCCAGTCAAAACCACAGCGAGATACCACTTCACTCTTACTAGGATGGCTATAATGGAAAGCCACAACCAATAGTATCAAATGCTTGAGAGGATGTGGAGATATTAAACCCTTATCTACTGGTTGTGGGGATGTAAAATGATGGTGTGGCCTCTTTGGGAAACAGTTTGGCGGTTTCTAAAAAAGTTAGAGTTACCTTAGGAGTCAGCGCTTCCAAGGCATATATCTAAGAAAAACAGACACATGCATTCGCGCAAAAACTTGTACATGCGATGCCGTAGCAGCATTATTCATAATGGCCCAAAAGTGAAAACAACCCAAATGCCTAGCAACTGATAAGTGGGGAAAGGTAATGTGGTCCATCCATGCCCTGGTATATTGTTGGGCCATAAAAAGAAATATGGTACTGATAAATGCTACAACATGGATGAACCTTGAAAACATTCTAAGTGAAAGAAGCCAGTCACAAAAAAGGCCACATCTTGTGTGATTCCATTTATGTGAAATATCCAAAATAGCCAGATCTAGAGAGATGGAAAATAAGATTAGCGGTTGCCTGGGATTTGGTGGGGATGGGGTTTGGAGGGCAGTGACTGCTAATAGGTTTTGTTTCAGGGGGATAAACACGTTCTAAAGTGAAGTTGTATGGACTTGTGAATACAGCAAACACATTGCATTATACACTCTGAATGGGTGACTTGCATGGCATGTGAATTATATCTCAATAAAGCTGTTAACTATTATAATTATTACTACTAAGCACAATGGCTGGCACTTGGTTGTAGGACTTCCCAGTTTATAGAAGTGTCTAGTATCCGTTGGATCACTCCCGTAGCTGCTAATTGTGCTGTGGAATGAAGACTTTCCAGTGAGGTCTGAAATATGAGTTGGAATGGCTGGGAAATTGCTCCCCTAACTGTGATTTTGGTAGAGCTTTGTGCTGAGCCCTTTGTTTGATTAGAGTCTTGGTGTCTGGTTGCTAAAACGGTGAGGAAAGATGCGGATGAGGCCAAATTCACAGCCCATGGAGATAATCATGACCAGGTGTTTTTGCTTCCCACTCCCCAGCCAGAGAATTCCTTTTCATGCACACATTGGCCTTAGGAGGATTTCTCTTGTACAGTCCACATCTGGGAAGTGATTCTCTCCTTCAGTTCGGTTATAAGGTCTTTTCCCCTTTATGTCTTTGGAAGTGGGCTCATTTTATCTGTTTTATGAAACAGAATGTAAAATTACTTCTTTTCAACAAGTTAGCAGCATAGCTCGGCAAAGTATGATTTCAGATTTTGCATTCAGGACTAGACTGAGAATTTTTTTCTTTTTGAAAGAAAATTGTCTTGTCTCCCCCTAATGGTTCCCCCTTTCTCTCTATCCCACCCCCTCTCAAATGCACTATTTTATACCTAACGATTTGAGGGGTTGTTGTAGACATTATGACATTTTTACCCCTAAATACATCATCCTGAGAACAAGGACAGTCTTCTGTATAAGTACATTGTAACTATGACCTCCAGGAAGCATAACATTCATAAAACACTATTACTAGTATACAGAGTATATTCAGATTTTCCCAATATAGTTTTGGAACATTTCCTTTCTGTTTTGATGGCTTTTCTAGAACCTCCAAGTCTTAATTAGGGGGGGCTCTCTTTGTGCTTATCATACAATATTACCATTTTCTATTCACTTGCTCTCACTCCACTAGGCTATGAGTTCACAGCTTTGTTCATAGTTGAGATTCATCATAGACTTACGTACCACCCACTCCACTACTCTCATTGCCACCCAGTATGCTACCCGTAGTAGATGCTTAGTACATGCTTGGGGGTTTGGATTGAATTGAATTCTGCCAGTCAGGGTCCTGTTATAGAGATATACACTGGTTACTTTTATATTTTTTTAATGTTTATTTTTGAGAGAGAAAGAGAGAGAGAGGTGCAAAGAGAGAGAGAGAGAGAAACAGAATCTGAAGCAGACTACAGGCTCTGAGCTGTCAGCACAGAGCCCGATGTGGGGCTCGAACTCTGTGAGACCATGACCTGAGGTAAAGTTGGACACTCAACTGGTTGAGCCACCTAGGCGCCCCTACGTTGGTATTTCGGAGTGTTTCCTTTTAAAACTCACTGAGTTGCCGCTGACTGCTCTTGGCCTTTTGCCATTACTCTTTTGTACACTGCATCTTCCTGCTATGCTCATATTATCTTCAGTGTAATTTTTGACAGCTCATGTAGCAGTGGGGGCAGAAAGGGAATAGGGTGATGATTTAAGTGCAAGAGAATGAGATGCCAGCTCCACTCAGAGGGAGGTGGTACTTTTGAGCTGTTTCGGTGACAAAACCAAACAGTCACCAGTGCTTTTGAACAGCTCAGGTTGCAATTCCCCACCCTGTTTCTATTTTTTCCCTAATGGTTAGATATCGGAATGGTTTTGGGATGAGATCAAACTAGAAGCGAAAGATCCCAAAGGCCTTAAAATTTAATCTTGGTTGGCAGGAAGATTTGCCGCGGGTAGTCAGTACATCTGTTTTGCCTTGTTAGGAAGCTTGCAGGACTATGACATTTTATTTATTTATTTTTAAAATTTATTTATTATTAATTTTATTTATTTATTTATATCCAAGTTAGTTAGCATATGGTGCAACAATGTTTTCAGGAGTAGATTCCTTAATGCCCCTCACCCATTTAGCCCACCCCCTCTACAACCCCTCCAGCAACCCTCTGTTTTCTGTATTTAAGAGTCTCTTATATTTTGTCCCCCTCCTTGTTTTTATATTATTTTTGCTTCCCTTTCTTGTGTTCATCTGTTTTGTAGCTTAAATTCCTCCTATGAATGAAGTCATATGATATTTGTCTTTCTCTGAGTGACTAATTTGGCCTAGCATAATACCCTCTAGGTCCATCCACATAGTTGCAAATGGAAAGAAAAGGCCTGTCAAGTTTACTGATCCAAGAGCCTTGGTTATGTCATTTAAATTATGCTTTAAAGACAAAGGTGAGGAAGGAGTTCAAGATAAAGAAACACTTTTGTCAGCACACATTCGGGATCACATAAGTATCTCACGTAACTCACTTTGACAGGATACTCCAGAGTAAAGTCAAGGAAAAGAATGCATAGAAGTTCAAAAGCTCTGAGATATCAGAGTCCAGGTCAATGGAAACTAGAATCTAGTGTTTTCGAGATGTTGGCTACAGCTTGAAGTAGAGTGAGGCCTGTTGACTTACTTTGGTGTTTATATATGCATCCTAAGACCATGCTTGGTACAATTTATTTGTCTTCACCAAGTGGTTATGATGTGATAGAGATTTGTTTCCTATTTTAACTGGAGAACTTAAAGTATATGAGTTGCTAAGTAGATACTGAAAAATGAGAACTGAGAAGGCCTTTTGATGTACTGTGGGGAAGCCACACTTTTATCAGCATATCCTTGGCTTTTTCAAATCTTGAAGAAGGGAACATGATGAACATAGGGTCAACATTTATGATCTCTAAGCATCTGTAGCAGAGGAGTCTCTGTTGACTTATGTTCAATGTAGGTCATTGACGTAAATCCTGATCATATTACTGAACAAGTGTGATGTTCCTCTTTTTTATCCCAGGGACTTTTACAGAGATGTCTGAAAACATGGGCGATAAGAGTCTTTTGGCCTTCAGAGGGAATCTTGAGCTGCCATAAATCTAGCAGCAGAGGGAAGTTGCTGTACATGTGTGAAATGATGAAAATAGCACTCCTATGTTTTCATCCTCCTTCCCTTTGGAGTTTTCTGCTTATTCTGCTAGCTAGGGGCCCTGAAACTCTCCTGGGGCAGCTCACCTAGGTCTGGGTTTGGGAGGTTTTCTTAATCCTTGGGAAATTGCTTGGCTTTATTGCCACAACAACACTGGTTCATTTTTCCAGTGGAGGAGCCTGGCTTTGTGACTGGTTACACAACTCAGTGAGTGAATTAGCTCTCTGGTGTAAGTGACTCAGTTGATGTAATGTATTACTTTTCAAGATCACTTTAAAAAAAAAACTCTTTAATTTTTACCCTAGAAGTTTTAAGTGGAATTTTTAAAAATATTTTTATTTATTTCTAGGAGAGAGAGAGACAGTGTGAGCAGGGGAGGGTCAGAGATAGAGGGAGATACAGACTCTGAAATAGGCTCCAGGCTCTGAGCTGGTAGTCAGCACAGAGCCCAATGCAGGGCTCGAACCCACAAACCGCGAGATCATGAAAGTCGGACGCTTAACTGACTAAGCCACCCAGGCGCCCCTTAAGTGGAATTTTAAAAATGTATCCAGAAGCAGACACACTGTTGTAAGGGACTCATCTTCAAGAATTATTGGTACCCGGCCAATCTGATTTAATATAGAGCCCGATCTACCTTCCGCCCCTAATTATTTTGATGAACATCCCAAATAACATAGAGTTTTGTCTATAAGCAGTTTAGGGGAGGGAGTTTATTAAAAAAACATTAAAAAATTTATTTTTAAAGGATAGAGACGTAAAAATACATAACCGCCATACCACCGTCATATCTAAAAATTGACAGTAATTCCTTGATATCATCAGCTATCTAGTCATTCACATTTATCTGGTTGTCTTATAACTTTTAAAAATAGTTTATATACTTTATTTGCATTTGGATTTAATTATGGTTCATTTTGATTGGCCGGTATGTCTCTTAAATATCTTTTAATCTGGTTTTCCTTTCTCTCTCCCTGTCTCTTCACCTGCTTCCTGTACCCCACTCATTTGTTGAAGAAGGTGGTTATTAGACCTATATTCGTCTGGATTTGTTGATTGATTGAAGCCTTGTAGTGACATTTAACATGATTTTCTGTCCCCTGAATTTCCTTTAAGTTGGTAGATTTGGAGTCTCTATCAGATTTATATTTGAAGAAATCTTTTTTTAAAAAAATTTTTTAATGTTTTATTTATTTCTGAGAGAGAGAGAGAGAGAGAGAGAGAGAGAGTGGGCAGGGGAGGTCAGAGAGAGAGGGAGATACAGAATCTGAAGCAGGATCCAGGCTCTGAGCTAGCTGTCAGCACAGAGCCCGATGCGGGGCTTGAACCCACGAACTGCGAGATTGTGACCTGAGCCGAAGCCGGGAGTTTAACTGACTGAACCAACCAGGTACCCCAATCAGATTTATATTTGATTTTGGGGGACATGACAACTTCATAGATGGTTTGCATGTTTTTTCCTTTTATATAGGTTTTAGCTGTACTACACATATTTTGATATGTTGTGTTTTCATTGAAATTATTTTGAAGACAATTTTCCAATTTTCCTTTTCTCTAATCTCCTTATTTTTTGAGGTTTCATAGTTCTGATCTATACTGCTCTTTCATAGCTTCTGTCATTTTCTAAGAAGTTTTAGATTGTGTGGAAATATCAGGTTACAGTTTTAATCAGTTTCATGGGCATGACTTCCTGGATTGTCTTCTTGGTAGGAATGCTGTTCTCTCTTTTGTCACAGTAGGTGTGTAGGGAGTCAGCTGTGAATGAATTTTCCTTTACTTTTATTTATTTTTTTTAAAGTTTATTTATTTATTTTGAGAGAGAGAGAGAAAATGCGTGAGTGGGGGAGGAGCAGAGAGAGAGAGAGAGAGAAGATCCCATGTAGGCTCTGTGTTGTCAGCACAGAACCCAATGCAGGGCTTGATCTCACAAACCGTGAGATCATGACCTGAGCGGAGCCCAAGAGTCGAACGCTTAACTGACTGGGCTACCCAGGTACCCCTCCTTTACTTTTAGAAGGGAAGGGTGGGCCTGGTAGCTTTTCTGGCCTCACCAATTTATAGATGCTGTTTCCCAGGCTTTTTCACAGTGAGAGAGAATATGACCTCACTCTTTATGGGATCTTCCTCTTCTGGTCTCCTCCTCCGCCTCTGTCTGACTTAATTAGCAACAGCATTTATATTGTTTCAGTCTTGCTCAGTCTAGATTTTCTTCTTAGCATTTTATCCTCATCATGGGCTTTCATTTGGGGAGGGAGACATGTTCTGTTAGTCTTGAAGTATATGGTGCCTAAAGTGCTCCTGCCCCGTCGTATCTTACTGCATCAGGATCACCTTGGTGAAAGCACCCTTTTCCAAATCAAATCAAGCAGGATCCCTTCCCAATTTTGGTGGCTGTCAATACTTGCTGATTTGGGGGTTCCCTGTACTAAGGGACACCGGAAGCCCAATTATCTTCCTTCTGCATCCTCCTACCCAGATGTTTAATGTCTCGGGTTATGCAGCTCTTGGAGTTTGCGGCACTTCTTACTGGTTCCTTGCCTTCATTACCGTGGCCTTTTCATGCCTGCCGGGAAGTCCATCTGACATGCAGAATGCTTGCTTTCTTTTTTTTTCTTAAATAGTTTATTGTCAAGTTGGTTTTCATATAACACCCGGTGCTCATCCCCACAAGTGCCCTCCTCCATGCCCATCCCCCACTTTCCTGTCCCCCCCCCCCCATCAGCCCTCAGTTTGTTCTCAGCATAGAATGCTTTCTTTTTCTCCCTTGCGTTTGGGATGCAGACCACACTGTACTGCACAGCTTTCTGGGCCTCCTTACTTTTTCTGCTTCCTCTGTCTCATCCCTTGCCATTTGCTTTTCTTTTTTTTTTTTTAATTAAAATTTTTTTTTATGTTTACTTATTTTTGAGATAGAGAGAGAGAAACAGAGCATGAGTGGGGAAGGGGCAGAAAGAGAGGGAGATACAGAATCAGAAGCAGGATCCAGGCTCAAAGCTGTCAGCACAGAGCCTGATCTGGGGCTCTAACCCACGAACCATGAGATCATGACCTGAACTGAAGTCAGATGCTTAACCGACTGAGCCACCCAGGCTCCCCATAATTAGCTATTTAAGGACTCTTTAGCTGAGCTCCTGACTTGCCAAAATCAGAGTTTGTCTTACAGTCGGTTCCTTGGTACTTTGCTAAGAATTCTTGATTCCCTGTAAATACTTGTAGAATAGATGAATGAATAAATAAATGAATTACTAGTTGGATATTTTAGGTGAAGTGTGAGAGGTACACATAAAAAGGATGGGTTTCATGGATGGAGCTAGAGAGTATTATGCTAAGTGAAATAAGTCAGAGAAAGACACAAACCATATGATTTCATTCATATGTGGAATTTAAGAAAAAAACAAACGAGCAAAGGAGGGGGGCGGGAAATGAGAGAGAGGCAAATCCAGAAACAGACTCTTAACTATAGAGAACAAACTGATGGTCACCAGAGGGGGGTGGGTGAAATAGGGGGTGGGGATCCAGGAGTGCACTTGTCAGGCCGATGCACCGGCTGATGTATGGAGGTCCTGAATCAATGAATTGTACATCTGAAACCAGTATTACACTGTATGTCAGTGAACTGGAATTTAAACAAAAACTTACAAAAAGGATGGGTTTCCAACCTGTCTGCAGTCATGGTAGGTAGGAGTAGCCCCTGAAATGTTGCCTCTCTGTAAGAGATTATGGCACAGTTCAAACTTCACTTCTCACCACATTTATAGTCTAGCAAGAGCAAGACCACATGGCCTGTGAATGTTGTAAAGTTGTCTGTTACTGACCAGTACCAAGGTAAACATAACATTATAGAATAGATCAATGTGGGGCGCCTGGGTGGCTTAGTCGGTTAAGCGTCCGACTTTCGCTTAGGTCATGATCTCGCGGTTCATGGGTTTGAGCCCCGCGTCGGGCTCTGTGCTGACTGCCAGCTCAGAGCCTGGAGCCTGTTTCAGAGTCTGTGTCTCCCTCTCTCTCTGACCCTCCCCTGCTCACGCTGTCTCTCTCTCTCTCCTAGAAATAAATAAAACATTAAAAAAAAATAAAAATGTATTTATTAAAAAAAAAAATAGATCAATATGAAGCATTGGGAAAATAGTGCCCAACAGGAAGCCTCTGGGTGCCTGTGTGTGTGTGTGTGTGTGTGTGTGTGTGTGTTTGTGTGATCACAAATGGCTGAAGCCAGAGGAAACAATGGCCTAAAACTGGCAAAACTGAGCAGTGCTCAAACATGCACCAGTTATTTGGAGAAATGAATTTATATTTGTGGAAGTAACACATTCAGTACTTGATAAAGACAAGGAAGAGAGAGGAGGGAACAAGCCTCCTCTCTAACCAACTTTTCTTTCCAAAGAAATAAGGCTAGCCAACATGTGCTCTAGACAGTTGGCACATGGCCTCACGGTAGAAATACCAAAGATGGAACTTCTCTAAAGATCAGGCTTCAACTGAAAATGAACCTGTTGGAGGGTAAGGTCCTTTCTTCATCCCATTGTGCATGAGATAGAGCCTTGGAAAGGTGGTATCACACAAGATGAGGAACATCTGAATGAAGGTCCATAGACTTTGTTGGAGTCAATGAACAGACAATATACTGAATAACTAGAAGAATATATATATATATACTTTTTTTCTTTACATTGCTGTGTGCAGCTGAATCTCTTTAGGCAATCGTAGTAGACTAAGCCAAAACTATGGATCTAAATAAATAAAATGGCAATTTCCATGCCCTTTCAGTACATCATCTGAAATTTGATCTACTCTGTCCACTACTGTTAAGGCACTTTAATTTTGTCCCCAAAGGTAAAACTTTGTGCAGAAATTTCTATTCTACAAATGGTTTGGAATTCTAGTTTGTAACAGCATGAATAGAAGTTAAATTATTTAACTCTGATCCCAACTTAATTTTATCAGCATCTTCAGTGAGATTCAAAGTTATCCTGTTTCCTAGCTTTTCAATTTCTTGGTGGCGGGTAAGAGGTCGAGCTTAATTTTAGCTGCGGTGGTTCTTCAAATGCTTCGGCGCAGTGGTTGTCCTCATGTTTGGCTAGGCCCCGTGCGCTATTTGCAGTAGTAATCAAACCGTCACCTAAAAGTCATCTAGTCTATGGAAGTTTCCCACAGCTGAAGAGAGCGTAATCTTAATGCTCTGCTAAGGTTGTATGGTGTTGTTAGGCACTGCTGTGTATTTTTCCAGTGACCCAGGCCTTTAAAAATTTTTTTAATGTTTATTTTATTTTTGTGTGGGTGAGAGAGAGAGAGGGAGAGAAAGAGAGCGGCGAGTGAGAGCATGAGAGAGCATGAGCAGGGGAGGGGCAAAGGGAGAGGGAGACACAGAATCCGAAGCAGACTCCAGGCACTGAGCTGTCAGCACAGAGCCCGATGCAGGGCTCAAACCTGCGAACCTCAAGATCATGACCTGAGCCAAAGTCAGCTGCTTAACTGACTGAGCCACCCAGGTGCCCCATTCTTTTAAACATTTTTCCCCCCAGTGACCTAGCCCTTTTAATGTGTGTTAAAGAGGTCACTAAATCTTCATTTAAACCCACCTTTTTGTACTCTCTTTCCATTTAGGTGTATTTCCATTTAGACTTGCCATTTAGTCTTTGCAACCTTCAACTTCTTGTTTAGTCATATGAGAGGAACATTACATACATACATACTAAGAACCATTACATACATATTACATACAAGAAATATTAGATAGTCAAAAAAATCATCCAGGCCATTTGGGGTCTTTAAAGCAGCATCGTCACTTTATCCAGGGATAAAATAAAAATGCTGTGCTGGTAACATTGCTTGGACCTGGTGCGTTGTGTCAGATGGCCAGAGCAGTAGCAAATCTGCTGACAGGCTTGGACAGGAAAAAAAACTAACAACCCACAGCCCTCCATGTTGAAATTTCTATGTAATGCTGCTTCAGGGAAATGCTCTTTTTAAAGAAATGAAACACATTATTTAGGGCTTGTGGATATAATCCAGGCCTTTGAAGATGGGAAGAAGATCTTAATTGGAAAGAAATGGGAAGATTAAATGCTTTTATGGAGAACCCAACGTTAAGAGGTATGTTTATAAAAGATTCAGATGATATATATCGCGTACTGGCTACAGCCCTTCTTTGGCCAAACCGAAGCCTTTAAAGTTACTGGAGTGCATCCGTCTACAAGTTTATTCAGCATCTAATGAGCCGGCATTAATCACGTAAAACTTGGAGGCAGTTCATAAAAGGACAATAAAGACGATTTAAGGCTTGGAAAATAAAACCTAGAAAGAAAGGTTAAAACAATTCACATTATTAGCTTGGCAAAAAGGAGATGAGTGAGGATTTCCTGTCACTACAGGGTCATGCTCGGTGGATGGCATGCTCAGTGAGAAACGGTTCCCCAGGAATTCGAAACTTTCTTCTTCTGCTGGTCTTACTAGCACACTACATTCATAGGAGAAATTGGGAAGCAGAATATAGCCTAAAGCCTTTTCGCCCACTTCGTAAAAGTGAAACAGAGAGGCTGCACAGAATGTCTGGAGCTAGGGTTTCTTAGATGGAAAGAACAACATCCTGTTTTTTTCTACCAGTTTTCATAACTGCGCTGAAGCGATGGCTTGGGTACTTAGTTCTCTCATGTCTGTCTTCCTGGCCAGACTGTACAAGGGTTGCGTTGGCACCACTGTATCCTCAGAGCCTGGCACGTAGTAGGTGCTTGATGCGCATTTTGTGCACACGTGGGAAATATATATGCTTACACCGTGTCGAATAAGAGTGGAATCTCCCTATATATGCTGTTCCGTAACTCCCTTACCTTTAACAAATTATTGTAACAATCTTTTCAGGTCGTTAACATTCTACATTATCACTTGAATGGCAGCAAGCTGTCCTGTCATATGCATGTGGCCTTAGGTATGTAACCGTCCCTCTCTTGGGGGAACATTTAGATGGTTTTCAGTTTTTCCCATTTCCAACACTGTAGCAATAGTCACAGGTATAACGAAATCCTTTTTCACAGGAATTTTAAAAAGGAGACATGGCAAGATGTTCTTCACTGAAGGTTTTGAAAACATGGCAAATATTGATTTAGCCAGTTTTGCTGCAGTCCTGTATGGAAGCAGGGAAGTGGATTTAATGATCGCAGGATCAGATTGTTTCATGGAAACCTTTTATGTGTATTTATGACCGTCTTAGTCTGTTGGGTCTGCTGTGACAAAAATATCATCCACTGGTGGCTTCAACATTATTTCCCACAGTTCTGGAAGCCGGGAAGTCTAAGATCAAGGCGCCGACGCTTCAGTATCTGGTGAGGGCCCGCTTCCTGGTTCATATGTGGCCTTCTTGCTGTGTCCTCACATGTCAGAAGGCATGAGAGAGCTCTCTGGGGTCTCTTTTATCAGGGCCTCATCTCATTCATGAGGGCTCCGCCCTCATGGCCTAATCACCTTCCAAGGGCCCCACCTCCTATACCATCACATTGGGGGTTAGGATTTAGCATTCGAATTTTGGGGGACCACAAATGTTAAGTCCATTGCACTGTCTACTCTAAGCTTTTCACATACTCATATTACTCATTGGAGTGGTGAGTTTGTAACAGTTATGGAGGAGAGAAAGAAATCCTTTTGTGATCGGAGAGCAAATTCAAGTATTTTAAACAAAAATCAAAGTATCTTTGTGTTTTTATCATTTAAAATTTATCACCTTCAGAGTAGCTGGCAAATTGAATCATGATACATAGGAAAGTATGGACTATTTTCTGAGACTTAGCTGAGTATAATCTTTTTTTTTTTACACTGAAAAACTACAGGCAAGTTCACATTTTTCTTCTCCAAGATGACAGTAGGGATTTTTAGAGGTGCCTCTCCTCGTGAGGTGGTGACTTATTTAATTTTAAGGAGATGAGTTTTTTCTAAGGAGTGATTCATAATGTGAGTGTCTGTGTACAGAATTCTGTCTCTCCAGGGACTTTCATGATCAAATTGGAGATGTGTTCTGAAAAAATTTTTTAAAATGCATTCACAGGTGACTCTTAGAATCTGTATACCAGATGCTGTTTTGTTCAACTCCCATGCTCTTTGTGGAAGTGAGGTTGTCCTTATTTTTTCCTCCATTGTGATCATGGCTAGCTTCACTGTGATTTGTCATGGCTTTGCCCATGAAGGAGAGATTGAGACTGAGCCCTTCCTATTCGAGGATGTGTTTCTACTCTCGGTTTTTTTTTTTTTTTGAGTTTTCCATTTTTCCCCCGTTGAACTCTAGGTTCCCAGCTGCTCCCTGGTGGTGCTGTTCACTGTCCCCCTTCTTTGCTCTCTGTAGTGTCTGTTCTGGGCATTCACTAGTCTTTCTAGGACTGTTTTTCTCAAGTCAGAAATTAAATACATTTCAGGAGTTCCTGGATTCGATATGACCCGTTTTAGGACTAGGAGTGGGGGTGGCATGGGAGGTGTTCCCCCTTCCTTCCTGGACTGGCAGTCACTGACCTTGCTGCAAGAAGTGGTGGCATCCCCAAAGTCAGGGTGAGGCAGAATGAGTTGAGTAAGAGAGAGTCAATTTATATAGCCATCAAGGGCCAGGGCAAGGCACAGAGGACAGTCTGGCTGAGGGAGACCATCATTCACCTCAGGGCATTTGCACTTGCTGGTTGCCTCGCATAGATCACCCTTTCCTTATTCATTCTTGTGGCTGTCACGAACTCTGAAGGGCCTGACATTTTACCTTGCTTGCAGGCTATCCAGTTAGCCTGCCCCAGTTCCATGGATGCTGGCAGAAGGCATGACACTTCTGGGTCAGAGACAGAGGACTTTATTATTCACAGCAGTGTCTGTAGCCAGAGTATCAGCATTTTGTTGTGCTGGTTCCCTGAGTCCCAGTTCCCCCAAGGAGATAGGAAGAAGGCTGGGCGACATCAGCACAGGCAGTGGGTTGTCTTACAGGAGAGGAACCCTGAGATTCAGAAACGGGCATCACGGAAAATGAGCAGTAAGCATGGCTGTGCTTCCCTCCCCTGGAGGTATATTATTTTTATTGTACTGGATAGTAAGTGATTCTGTGATTAACTCTGGAGAGAGGAATTATCTCTGTCTTCCATGGAGGTGTGCTATATGAGCATCTTTGAGAAGCCATCCAGAACAAAGGCAGTCAGTGCCTTTGTTCCCAAATTGTGCAAAACTGCATGAGACCCAGGGAGAATTGTCTCCCCAGTATGACTTGCTTTCTCACTTCCTTTGGGCCTCTGTTCAAAGGTCACCTTGTCAGTAGAGCTCACCCTAAGCATCTTATATCAAATAACCACTTAAGATCACTTATATCAAATAACTCCTTATCATCATTGGAATACTAAACTGTGTATACTTAGATTTATGTTGTCTGCAAGCTGTAAGCTCTGTGATGGCACAGACTTTGTGTTAGTCACTGCTGTATCATCAGAGCCCAGCACAGTGCCTGGTATAAACATTCAATAAATATTCATGGAATAAATGAATGAATCAATACATCGCCACCAGTCAGAATTACCATAATGGTCTGTTTTCATGTTCCAGATATAAAATTGTATTTTATATATATTAAATATTTATTTATTTATATTTAGAGAGAGAGAATAAAAGAGTATTCGCAAGCATGCGCATGCAAGTGGGGGAGGGCCAGAAAGAGAGAGGGAGGGAGAGAATCCCAAGCAGGCTCCAGGCTGTCAGTGCAGAGCCTGACCCTGGGCTCGAACTCAGGACTGTGAAATCATGACCTGAACCGAATTCAAGAGTTGACACTTTGCTGACTCAGTCACCCAGGCGCCCCTACCTTGTGAATTTTTACCTCTCACTGCCTTATGTCCCCACAGACTGTAGCAAACCTTTTAAAAATCATGGGGCAACTGGGTGGCTCAGTCGGTTAAGCGTCCGACTTCAGCTCAGGTCATGATCTCACAGTTGGTGAGTTCGAGCCCCATGTCGGGCTCTGCGCTGACAGCTCAGAGCCTGGCGCCTGCTTCAAATTCTGTAAGTCCCTCTCTCTCTGTCCCTCCCCTGCTCGCGTGCTCTGTCTCTCTCTCTCTCAAAAATAAATAAACAAAAAAACCCAGCCAGTGGCGTGCTGGTAAACTGGCTTTCTGAATAAAAGCTCCCATGTGTAGCGTGTGCTGATTGCTGTGGTGTAAATCCTCTCGCCACGGTGGACTGCAAGATACCAGTGGTGTAACAGCTGGCTTATAAGCCGCCCGAATGTTTAATAATTAGCTTTCACGAGCTGGTAGGAGCATACCATACCACTATAACAACATATATGTAGTTGGAAGTAACAACATATATGTAGTGTCTGGGTTAGTTTCTACATGGCAGAATAACATAAAGGCTCAAAGAAAAATATGCTCACGGGTCGAGAGAAGTCGTTCCCCTGAGCCGGTGATGTTTCTTGTTGCTTCGACCTTACGCTCACGTTCTCTGCTAACATTGTTTCTCACCCTCTAGCCTGCATCAGAATCACTCAGGGAGCTTGTTAAAACACAGGTGGCTGCGCCCCCACCCCACAGTTTCTCAGTTTCCCAGTTTCTGGGTGTGTGGGGCTTTAGAATCTGCGTGTGTAACAAGCTTCCAGGTGCTGATTTGAGGGTCTTGGGACCATAGTTGGAGAGCCAGTGCCCTAGTGACATCTCATGCGAGAGATTTTGTTCAAAATCTGTTTCCAAGTGCTAAGCGGAAGAGATACATTTTTGTAAATAAACAGTGTATCTGGACCAAAGAGAGGAAAAGCCACAGAAATGAAGGAAAAAGTTCGAGAGGTACTTCTAAAATAAGTAACAGATGGTCGCCCTAAGTAACTACAGCTTGTTGCACCAGGTCTTCAAGATGGTGAAAAGTGAGTTTCCAGGTGTGTGCCAGGAGACAATCCCGCTGTTTGTAACTCGGCTCTAGCTAATTTTGTAGTACTGGGTTTCTGAAGGGTGAGGTCGAGCTGGAAATGGTTGTGATGAGGGCCTGAATCTTGAGGCTTGCTGAGTAACCTCTCCGTTAGCTGAAACCGAGCACTAGATCACTTATTTACGGGCCTGCATCTCAAACAACCTTGACAAAAATTATTTCTCCATTACCATGTGGTACTCGTGCAAGTAAGAGGGCTTGGGCAAAGAGGGAACACTTAGCCTTGATTAGATGGGACATATTAGCTTCCTGAAATCTTCTCACCTGTTTAAGCAGCTCTCAATCACCGATCCTGACAGGATAGACACTCACCGTAGGAAGGATTAACAAGGCTCTGCGAAATCTAAGGGGCGTCAGACGTACCCTAGATGTCCCGGACAGTGGGCTGTTCCCCGTGGCCCTCCAGCTTTTTGGCTGCAGAGGCCTTGTGTGGTGGCCTCTCCCTTTGCAATTGTGCAGACGGATGATGCTGTAAGACACACTAGTCCAAGCCTGGCACCTTCGGGACTGATTTAAGCCCAGGGCTGGTTAATTCACCGCCAGGGGCTTGCTGGTAGAACAGGGTGGCGCTAGAAGCCTGGTTTTCCTGGGTTTAGTTCTTCTGTTGTTTGCCAAGGACCAGACCCCTTCTCGGCACTCAGAGCAGGTTTGTTTGGACAAGCTCTGCTTGAAAGAGGTAGAGAGGAAAGGTAATTAGTTATCAGACACCTTCTGGGCCTAGTAGCGTCTCTGACAGAATGACTCTTTTTTCCCTGGAGGAAGAAGAGAGGCCGGATCTTTGTGTTGCCGGGTTTCTCTGTGTTACTTAGAAAATCATCTTGATTACTTAGGATTCTTATGTAACAGCTGTAATTCAATGAGGCCGCTTTCCCCTTGGTGGCCTGCTGTAATCACCGGCCTTTATCTAGCCCGAAGGGTTTCTTTACCTTTGTGGAAGGACTGAACCCCAGGGTATTGTAGAATGTTGGGCCTCCAGACGGAGGCAACTCACTTTCTATCTGAGGGACCTGAAGCCTTCATGATGACATCGCCCCTCAAGTCAAAGGATCTTCTCGTCCAGAATAGTTCTAGTCACCTTCTAGGTTTAACTGTCAGCAGTGCTAATGGGCTAGACTGAATGCCTGCCCCAGTGGTTCTCGAAGCGTGGTACCCGGATCACCAGCAGCCCAGCCCTTGTCAGAAATACCAGTGGTCAGGCCTCACCGCAGACCTGCTGGATGGGGAACTCTGGGGGTGGGGCCAGCATTCCTTGCTTTCCGGAGCCCTCCAGGTGATCGAGCCCTCCAGGTGATCGTGCTGTGCCTCATGCCAGAGTTTGAGAACCGCAGGGCTCTCTGCAGGGTCTCTCTTGCAGGCATTTTCTGCAGCAGACAGTGGGAGCCTTGAGGCATCTGGGATGAGCTGTTTCTTGGCAGTCATCCTCTACACTCTTTTTGCATTTTAAATAATACGCACTCATTTCTTCCCCGGCATCTCTGCTTAATGATAAAGTGGCACTCCGGCTGTTTAAAAGGTAAGTGAAACTGTTGCTTGGTAAGTATAGCTGTAAAGTCATATAAATAAAGGGAGACAAGCTCCGGTATCCATCTTGTGGCTGCTGTGATTGTGTGGCTGGAACAGGCGCTCTGATGAACTCTCTCCTCGGCGCCAAATCAGAACAGTTCACGTCTGTTATTATGCACCCTTTCAATTGGTTTGGAATCTCAGCCTGTACTTTGTAGAATGCTCTGTGATTGCAACAGGGTGGCAGGGCCTCCTTTCTGACGTGTCCTTCAGTCTGAATGGATTTAATGACCGTGTGGCAGGAGCCTAGGCCTCAGTGTGCCCCAGGTAAAGGTGTTTTCGCAGAGGTCAGCCCACCACTCACCGTGTGAATGTGAACACACACCAGTGAGTGGAGGCCTCGGCATTTATGACCCATCTGAGGGTACACGCCACTTTTGTTTTTCTTTAAGGGGTTGAGCACGCCAGACCTGTAGGTAATGATGTTGAAGTAAAAGTGTGGTTGGCGGGAAAATGAGTGGGACTACTAAGGAAAAGAAATGCTTTTTGCAAGAGGTGGATGGTGAGCCAGGCTTTGCTGAATAGCTGTGTGATGGTGAGCAACTTCTTGAACCTCTTTTGTTTCCTCATCTGAAAAGTGGGTATAATAAAGGGAATGTACGTCTCAGGGTCCTTGTGAAAATGAAATGAAATTACACATACAAAGTAGTTAGCAGAGGGGCGCCTGCGTGGCTCAGTCAGTTAAGCGTCTGACTCTTGCTTTCGGCTCAGGTACATGATCTCACGGTTTGTGAGATCGAGCCCCATGTCAGGCTCTGCGCTGACAGTGACAGCAGAATGTCTGCAGCTATGTGTGTGTGCTTAGTGATCAGGAGCCATTTAAACATTGATAAATGTGGCTGTGACCACACACACACACTCACAGCCATCCACTTTCATATATGCTCTTGTGTGTGTACACACATATACACTCATGCACGTATATTTGCAGGTCTACATGCATATACATACACACTCACATATACCAATATATGATGGAATAATACATGACCAGGAATGATCACATCGGGGTATATCTCCCACTCTTCCTTTCTTTCCCTCTGCATTTGCCCTTGCCTACTGATTGTCGCTTTTACCTCAAGATGGGCGGTCATCCCCATCAAAGCACTAATGTCTTTGGGATTGGTCATTGTCTACCATCTGAGCTTCACTGTGATTTGGGGTGGGAACGGGGTGGAACGTTGAGAGCAGTAGGCTCTGGGGCACAGTGAGCATCTGAGAATAGGAATGGGACACAGAAGCAGATTCCTTTTGGTGCTTACCTCCTTCACGTGTGCTCAGGGCTGTGCAGAGCAGAAGGGAGGCCTCCATGTCCTATGATATGTGTGCACTCTTAGCAAGCTCATTTCTCTGTCCCTGAAGAGTCTTGTGTCCTGGTACATGTTTGGGCATGAGTCTTCAGTCATCGGGGTGGGGGAATGCACACAGAAGGCTTCACAGACCTCCACAATCCTGCCCCTGCCTACCTCACCCACCTTGGTAAAGTTCCACTCTCCCTTTTGCTTATACTATACTCTTACGCTCTACACTTATATCATGAGTCTCATTTCAAGATCCTGCATTTTCTGTAAGCCCAGGGCCCTTGCACATGCTGTTTTTTTTGCTGCCTGAAGTACTCCTCCCACTCTCTTGGCCCAGCTATGCCTCACTTACCCTTCAGGCATTAGTCCAGATATCACTTCCTAGGAGATGGTGCCCACCTCTTCCACACTAGGTTTGTGTCCATGTGTCCTGTAATACTCTGAGAAGTTTTAACCCTTACATTCCCAGAGCTTAACACAGTGCTTATTAGCGCATGGGTTGTGTTAACATTTGCTGTTGAATAAGTAAGTGTGGGTTAAGTGGGTGGTGAGAGCTCAGAGGAGGGAGGAGGAAACTGACATTGGGAGTCCTTTCTTTGACTCCTCTCCATCCTCGTTAAAATTCATTCCTGGACCCCTGGGATAGAAGCTGTTCGAGGAGAGAAACTGTTACAGTTGGAAAAGGGGAAAAAAAGACGTTATCACAGTTCATGTGATTTTCCTTCAAATTCTATGGCATGACAAGAATCTCTTATCCTATCAGCCCCAGGGGCTCAATTGTTAGCCTATGGCTCTATGAATGTGTCTTCCCCATAACCCTAGTTGCAAAATGGGTACTTTATAAATCATAGAAATAAACATGCACTTTACCTTTTCCAGCTTAGTAGGTGGGAGCACCAAGAGTTTCTGGGGATTTGAACATTTCTTTCACAACACTGTGCAGGAAGTGGTTTTACTTTGAGTTGATGTTCCTGGTAATAACATTCACATACTAGGATGGAGGCAATTGTTTAGCTGTCACCCCCAAACTTAGTCATACCATTGATCTGACATCAGAAAGTACTTATCCTATTGATCTGGTGTCAGATGGGTGGAATAAGAGTAATAATGGGCTTTGACTGACAGCTCAAGTTGACAGATTATCAAGTCACATTTTCCCACAGCCAGACCGCTGACAGGCTTGGAACTTTTCCTTGCCCACACAGATCCCCTTGACCTTTAACTTCTTGTTCCATGTGCTAAATCCAATTCTCGTTTGGATTGGAACACTCCCAATTCAACTTATTTAAAACGCACAGACGGAGAGTCTAGGTGATCTAAACTCAGCTTGAGGGGCGCCTGGGTGGCTCATTCGGTTGGGTGTCCGACTTCGGCCCTGGTCATGATCTCGCGGTTTGTGAGTTGGAGCCCTGCGTTGGGCTCTGTGCTGACAGCTCAGATCCTGAAGCCTCCTTCAGATTCTGTGTCTTCCCCTCTCTCTGCCTCTCCCATGCTCTGTCTCTGTCTCTCAATAATAAATAAAAACTTAAAAAAATTAATAAACTCAGCTTGAGAGTAATACACATACGAGGCAAACAGCAAATATTTGTTTGCTGAATAAATAGGCAAATTTAAGTTTACGGGTTGTGTACCAAGAGAGGTGGTCAGGTGGTACCACGGCATCTCAGGGATTTGGAGGTGGACTGTCACAGCAGCTGGGACTGACTTGTGTCAGCTGTAGCAGCTTAGCTGGATCACGGGTCAGGATTGGGGCGGAGGTAGGCCCTTATGTGGCCTGAAACAGGGGTGCCTGCAGGAACCCAGGCCTGAGGCCCCACCCCTGGCACCTTAACTCTATGGTTTAAGGTCTTAATCCACTGTGTCTTCTTGGACCAGCAGCAGCCACAGGGAGCTGGTGAGAAATGTATGATTTCTGCCTCCCCTCAGTCTTACTGAATCAGAATCTGCAGCTTAATAAGATCCCCAGGTGATTCTCATTAAATTTTGAGACGCACTGGTTTAAGAGTTTCATGAAACCCCGTTAAGATGCAAATATCTTAAAGCAAAATTCTTCCTAGGACCCGAGGAGTTTAGACTCCAGGTCTTTGGTGCTTAACCTCCAGGTGTGACCTTTAGAAAGAAGGTCAGCGTTCTTAGCTGTGAGCAACAGAAATATTCTTGGGCCGATCAAGGACGGAGAATGGGTTCAGAAACTGCAACAAAGGCTGCTGATCCGCTAGGACCCCAGCCAGAGCCATATCATAGAACCTGTCTGCCGGAGTCCAGCTGCAGCCGGGTTCAAGGGTCCCTGAAGGACGGACGGTGTCCAAGGGAGGCATGAGAGGAGCGCGAGATTTTTTCTGGTCACCAGCCAGGCCTCTCTGCACTGTCTGAGACTCAACTTTATTTTCTGATTTAGTGTTTGGGGGATCGAACATGAGTGTCCTTCTGATGATAAATCCTTTTATCAGTAAAGGCTTTTCAGAACATTGATCTGCAAAAAGATGGGGAACAGCTCCAGAGGTGGCATTAGCATAGTAAAGGCAAAAGTTCTTGTGAGCAGAGGTCAACAGCCTGCTCATCACTTAATGGGAGGTATTAAGAAAAGCAGTGTTCCTCCCATAACTATAAAAAAAAGTCCCTTTAGTAAGTTCCTTCACAAAGTGCAATCACCATATCAAAGCCAGAATGAGTCACTCCTAATATCAATTTACCAGGTGACTTAGAGGTTGGTACTCAAGCCGAAATAATTGGGTGGGGGTGGATATCAGGGTCGCCATCTGATGGTAAGAGTCCATGCAACTTATCTTAACCTCATAAGGAGTTCTTACTCAACTTACGAGTTCAGAAAAAGGCTCCCAACACCTGTCTGGTGAGGGCGCCTGTCATCGACGCCACCGCTGGTACTATGAGGCTGTGGAGTGCTGGAGCCAATTTGTACCAGCTTGGGAGGGGCAGTTACCTTCCTTTCTTTCCAATTGGGCATTCAGTGGTTTGGAAGCTTGATATTAGCTATGCTGGGAGTCTTTGCACCATGGAAATCCACAAATGCTGCAAATCAGTGCATTTTGGTGTTTGTTTTTGAGAGTGGGGCCATCAGTACATCACTGTACTGCATCCAGTACTGGTACCACTGTCCTTGCTTCCCCTGAAAACTAGGTGTCGTTTCTATAGCTGAACCAAGGTGGATATTTACCTGTCTACTGACATTTTTTGTACAACTGGCTTGAGGAAAATGTCATCTGATGTGGATCTAGAGCAGTATCTCCTATCTTTGGCTACACAGTGGAATTAACACCCGCAGGAATCCTGATCTAATTTGTTGGAGGGAGTGATGCTCCAAGTGTAGTCCCTGGACCAACAGTGTGAGCATCACTTGGGAAGTGCATTGTTAGAAATGCACGTTCTCAGGCTCCATCCTAGACCTACTGCCACGGAAACTCTGGAGGTGAGGCCCTGCATTGTAAAAAGTCCTCCAGATGGTTCTGATGGAGCTCAAGTTTGAGGCCCCCCAAGTCTGGGGTGAGATGTGGGCATTTGGACTTTAAAAAGAATTCCCAGATGGTTTAGAACTGCAGTCAAGGTTGAAAACCGGTGGGCTAACAGCTTTTACTTACTTAATTAATTTATTTAAAATGTTTTATTTATTTCTGAGAGAGGGAGAGAGAGAGAGACAGACAGACAGACAGCGTGAGCAGGGGAGGGTCAGAGAGAGAGAGAGAGAGAGATACAGAATCTGAAACAGGCTGTAGGCTCTGAGCTAGCTGTCAGCACAGAGCCCGACGTGGGGCTCGAACCCACTAAATGCAAGATCATGACCTGGGCTGAAGTTGGATGCTTAACCGACTGAGACACCCAGGCGCACCCCCCCACCTTTAAAAAAAAGGTTTTTTTTTTTATGTTTTATGGCTAACAGCTTTAAAAAGGACCCCATATGTCTGCCTTTGCTTTGGAGACTGCAAATGATTCATTCAGAGGGAAAGACCTATTCACAGGTTGGGAGGCTGGGGTAAAATAGAGTCTGTAACCCATATTTGCAGTGAAGATCAGTAAATTCCAATTTGGACTCTTGGAAGTCAAACATATGGTGATCACCTATGTCTGATGACCCTCTTCTGTAGGGTTGTCAGTGAAGTGCTGCCATTGGAAAGTATGTCACTTGGTAGTTTCCAAATACTGTGACTCTTAGGTCAGAACCACATGCGATACTGGTGAGAGCACAGAGGTTTTGGCCTCACCTGGTACTGAATCAGCTTATAGGGGGGTGGCATTAGGTAGAGGCGGGGCAGATGTCTTTATAGCAAGTTCTCCATAAGGCTGTCAGCAACCACTCTGTCAATCTGGGGAGAAGAAAGGGCTTGACATTTATCACTTAAGTGCCAAGAGAGGCATTTTTGGTCTGGAGCTGATTCTGTGTATACTGCTCATAAAGCCCTGACAAAAATAAAAACCAGTAGGTTCTAACAAACTACAGAGAGGATAACAGAAAACTTGGGAATTCCAGAGGAATATTCCAAGTGCTCCTGGATTTGAAAACAGCAAAAAGCTATACAAACCGGGGATCTTTTTGTTCTATCTTTCCTGAGTGTATTTGACCTTGTGTTAAGAGAATAAGGAAGAGAAATGTAAAGAAGCAACTTTATTTTCACTTCAGTTTTTATTGGGTTTAGTAAAATTATCATTAAAGTTTATGTTCTGGCTACTTTTGGATAATAGAAAAATCCTATGGCAAGACTCATTGGAGAAAGTTGTACTGGGTAGATCTTACCATTGTTTTAAAATTAGAAACAGTACATCCCTGATTTTGGAAACATTGCTTCCTTTGGCTCTTTCTGACAGTTTTGAGATATGTACATTTATAGCAAGATGAGGAAGTCAAGAAATTAAGTACATTGCCTATAATCCTAAGTGTTGGACTTGGGATTTGAATGTAGGGTTTTTTTTTGTGTATGTGTGATCTTAAAATAACTGTTAAGCTCATGATTTCCTCCCTCTACCATTTTGTGATTGAGAAAAAATAACATTGGAAGTTTTTTTATAGTCAGCTGATAGAAATCACACCGTAGGAAGGAACCGGGTGGGAGTCACACCGTATGAAGGAACTGGGTGGAAGTTACTCCGTAGGAAGGGACTGGGTGGGAGTCACACCGTAGGAAGGGACTGGATGGGAGTCACACCATAGGAGGGAACTGGGTGGAAGTCACACCGTAGGAGGGAACTGGGTGGAAGTCACACCGTAGGAAGGAACTGGGTCGGAGTCATACCATAGGAGGGAACCAGGTGGAAGTCACACCATAGGAAGGAACCGGGTGGAAGTCACACCATAGGAAGGAACCAAGGCAGCACGAAGACAGTAAAGATGAGCTAGTAGATCAGAAGGCCAAATGAGGTTATTTTGTTCTCCAGTGGTTTAAAGCAGAGTCAACAAACCATTAGTGACTGTGAAAGAGATGAGCTGACAGCTGTGGAAATAATCTTGGATGCAGTTTTTTTTTTTTATTTTTTTTATTTTTTTTATTTTTTTTTTTACAAATAGTTTATTGTCAAATTAGTTTCTACATAACACTCAGTGCTCATCCCCAAAGTGCCCTCCTCCATGCCCATCCCCCCCCCCCCCCACATCCATCAGTCCTCAGTTTTTGTCAGCATTCAAGAGTCTCTCATGGTTTGCCTCTCTCCCTTTCCCCCACCATTTCCGCCCTTCTTCTCCCCCTTGTTCCTCCGTCAAGTTCCTCCTAATCCTCCTATACGTGCAAACATAGGATATTTGTCCTTCTCTGCCTGACTTATTTCGCTCAGCATAACACCCTCAAGGTCCATCCATGTTGCTACACATGTCCAGATTTCATTGTTTCTCATTGCCATGTAGTATCTTGGATGCAGTTTTAAGGCTAACTGGGTCCTGGTTCCTGGAGGTACAGGGTCCAGGAAAGGTTCAGGCTGAGTTGGTCAGCTAAGGCCTGGGGAAAGGATTCTATTTAGATCAAACGATGACTGACTGCACTTGGAAGGTATGAAAAAATGAAGAAGCTTTTTGTAAAAAGAAGTTTGAAAAGTTTTATTTGACACTGTTTTCTCTGTGAGTTAAGTAAGATAAGTGTGATTTTATTTTACAGAGAGGAGAGTAAGCTATTTTTTTATATTTGTTTTTTTATTTTTATTTATTTATTTATAAATATAATTTATTGTCAGATTTGCTTCCATACAACACCCAGTGCTCATCCCAACAAGTGCCCTCCTCAGTGCCCATCACCCATTTTCCCCTCTTCCCCTACCCATCCACCCTCAGTTTGTTCTCTGTATTTGAGAGTCTCTTATGGTTTGCCTTCCTCCCTCTGTTTGTAGCTATTTTTTTCCCCTTTCCTCCCCCCATGGTCTTCTGTTAAGTTTCTCAAGATCCACATATGGGTGATAACATATGGTATCTGTCTTTCTCTGACTGACTTATTTCACTCAGCATAATACCTTCCATCCATTCACGTTGTTGCAAATGGCATGATTTCATTGTTCTTGCCGAGCAGTATTCCATTGTATATAAACCATGTCTTCTTGATCCATTCATCAGTTGATGGACATTTAGGCTCTTTCCATAATTTGGCTCTTGTTGAAAGCGCTGTTATAAACATTGGGGTACATGTGCCCTATGCATCAGCATGAGGAGAGTAAGCTTTAAGAAGGTTCTGGAATTTACCCAAGGTCAGAGATGATAGGGTAGCAGAGCTGACTGGAATTTTCTGACTCTTTCTCACACCACAGGACCTAAATATATGTGGGGATTTGTTAATAGTTAAATCTTAGTAGAAATTGTGTATTTCTTTTGTATGATCTGGTGCTCATGCTGGTTAATGTTTGTGCTTAGTGATTTAAATAAGGCTTTAGTGATGCCTGAGGCCCAGCCCAGAGATTCTGATTTAGTTGGATTGAGGTATGGCCTGGGATTTGGGGTTTTTAGAAGGTGATTGTGATGTGTAGTAAAGTGAGAGCCAATGGACTAGAAAACTCCCTCTCTTGTTCTATTATCTTGTCCTTGCCCTCTTTTGGGAACTTTTTTGGAAACATGAGGCTGTAAACAGTTCACCTTCATTAACTTGTTAGCATAGCAGTAGGTCAGGGAGTGGTCTGGCTAACTCATACTTCTAAATGGGAGATATAAACTTAACACTCATTCAGGCAAATTTGGAGGATAGCCTTGTCTTTGATTCATCCAGAGACTATCCTGGGCCTGCCCTCCCTAAAGTTCAAATGCTGGCTAATTTTCACCATTGCCAATGAGACTTTTATTTGCTCTTCTCATACCATGGTGGTTGAGACCTTGTCTTGGTGAGAGATATTAGTGGATGCAATAAGAAGTTGTTCTTGAAGTTTTATGAATATGTTCATGCTTCCGTTTCAACACCTTATAAAATGGAGAGAACAGCATCAACATGTTAAAGCTAGTGGGAAAGTTAGATGGGATGGATTTAGGTGAAGCACCTCGAGTCCTCGGTGACACCTAGTAGCCCTTCATGAGTCTAGCTGTTACAGCTACTCACCTGACTTTGTTTTCCCCCTTAGGATTTAGGCTCAACTGACACATTCAAGAGCTCAAACATCAGTCAGATTGGAAGATCTTATTCTAACAAGGTGGTTCGTGTGCAAAAGAATAGTAGAGGTCATTGAGTATTTGTTGAATCGAAATGACTTTATAGCCAGAGTTGCGCTTATTTACCCTCACATTCTCAATATGAAATCCACTTGCACTCTACATTTACAATAAAAAAAAGAGTAAATTTTTCATTAATTTAGGTCTGTATTAGGCAGTTAAGCTGAGTAGACATCAGTTTAGAAGCCTAGTATTTGTGTTAACTTCTAGTCCTTTCCCTTATAGGATTTTTGCCCCTTCCTAGAATATCTGCTCACAGCTGTCAGATGACTTTTAGTTCAGTTCTACTAAGGTGCATTATTACTGTTTTTCTAAGTGTGCTTTTTTTTCCTAGTGAAAGAGGGCTGTTTTAAATGTGTCCTTTGACACATTGAGTTTTCATCTACTAAAAGTAAGGGCAGGGAGAATCGAGAAATATTTTCTTGTGGACTTGCATGCTTTTCTTCTAAGACTCTATGGCAATAAATAAAGAACCTTGGAACAAAAATAAATAAATAAAAAGGCACCACTGCAACATGTCTTGTCACGTTCAGCTCACCCCTACACCTGATTTCAAATGTAAATTGCACGGCATTTAGCGCTAATGAAAATACTCTAGTGAAGGAAATTGTTAAGATTTTCTGGCGCTCCCGTAGGGGTAATATTAAAACCCCCGTTACTAACATCTCACTCTGCGAAGACAAAAATGTGCACTGAGAATACAAAAGCCCTGTTGGCATCTAAATGTGGGCCAATTAATTTGCTGTTATCGACGTATGGGTTTACGAGGAGATGTAAAAGTAGGACCCAGGAAAGCTATTGAGATCCCCGTATAGTGGGACTCCTTGACCCTGGATTTTTCAATGCTTGCTTAATCATGGCATTCTGCTTTCTATTTATTTATACAGTTGCCTCAATGAACAAATTAATAATTATACAGCACATTGACAAACATGCCGGGTAATATTTGCCAGATTTTAAATTAATTTAATTCAAGGGCCACTTCATTTACAGGATTCATCCGCACATCAGGAATCAGCCTTACCTCGTTGCTATTCATACTACACCAAGATTTTTCATCATTTCCCCCCTTCTTTTCTTCTCTGCAGACAAAGACAGCACAACTTGCCATGCCAAATAGATACTAACAGGCAGGTGGAAGACAGATAGATGCCACACAAATAGAATATAGATAAATGCACAGATGACATAAATTGAGAAGGAAGGATAATAGCTTCATACCATGATATGTGGAAAACAATTAGATTCAACTAAACTTTTGTATTTATTTTCTGTTTAGCTCCAGTTTGCAATTTATCTTCTCTTGTTTCACACCCACAGACCTTCTTCACAGTTTACAGACTGAAAATTCAAACAAATAGTTATAGTTCCAGAAATGATCACTCTCCCTTGAAACAGAAAAACCATGTAAGAATGGAACTTCAAGGGATTGGGAAGCTAAGCAAATGTCTGGGTTGCTTTGTGTGTTACTGAGGTTTGAGTGAGATTGAATTACAAAGAAGGTGTCACTTGCCTTTATTTTTTTTTTAATATTTTTATTTATTTCTGGGGGAGAGAGAGAGAGAGACAGCATGAGCAGGGGAGGGTCAGAGAGAGAGGGAGATACAGACTCTGAAATAGGCTCCAGGCTCCCAGCTGGCAGTCAGCACAGAGCCTGATGCGGGGCTCGAACCCACGAACCACGAGATCATGACCTAAGCGAAGGTCGGACGCTTAACCTACTAAGCCACCCAGGCGCCCCAAAAATGCTATATTTTCTAATTCCAGCTGTCTTACAATGTTTTGCTCTGTGCACAGTCATGTTCTAAAAAGTCATGTTCTAAGTGACTTTTCTCTGTTAAGACTTAATCTTACCCTACTTGAGAGAGGTAAATATCNAAACCCACGAACCGTGAGATCATGACCTAAGCGAAAGTCGGACGCTTAACCAACTAAGCCACCCAGGCGCCCCAGGTGTCACTTGCCTTTAAAAAATTGCAGTTGAGGGGCCTCTGGGTGGCTCCACTGGTTAAGCCTTCAATTTTGGCTCAGTCACGATCTCACGGCTCATGGGTTCGAGCCCTGCATTGGGCTTTGTGCTGACAGCTTGGAGCCTGCAGCCTGCTTCGGATTTTGTGTCTCCCTCTCTTTCTGCCTCTCCCCCACTGGTGCTCGGTGTCTCTCTCTCTCTCTCTCTCTCAAAAATAAATATTTGTCAGTTTGTAAAAAATAAATAAACAGTAAAAAATATTAAAAAAATTGCAGTTGAGGGGTGGCTGGCTGGCTCATTTAGTTAAGCCTCTTACTCTTGTTTTCGACTCTGGGCATGATCTCACGGGTTCATGAGTTTGAGCTCTGCGTCCGGCTCCATGCTGACAGTGCGAGAAACCTGTTGGGGATTTTCTCTCTCTCCCTCTCTGCCCCTCCCCTGCACCTGGGCATGTGCACACGCTCTCTGTCTCTCATAAATAAATAACTAGGTAAAAGAATTTAAAAAATTGCTTTTGAACCCGCAGACATAATCAAGTTAAAGTTCATGAGAAAGAAAATGTTTTTAATTAACTTAGTGGTATTTGTCATTTCTGCAGTTGTGGCTAAGGATGCAACCTTGGCTAATAGGAAGGAATAACACCATGGATATCAATGAATCAGTTTTCATGTATATGCCTTTATTACATATGCTGGCATGAGAGAAATACTCACTTCGTCTGGGTTTCTACCATTAAAGGAAGGCCTGGATGTCCACGATGTTATCTTATATTCATGGACAATAATGAAATTTAATGCAGTCATAAGAGGTTAGCTCAAGTAAGAGAACTGCAAACCAAATCCCATTTGAGGGTTTGTAAATTATTTTTCATGCTAGTCATATGGTAATCTTTGGGGCATTAGTTGGTCATAGTTGGTTTACAGGCTTTATAAATGCATGTAAGCCAGTTGGCAGTTCATGCTTAGAGGAGGTGAAAATTTTTCCCACATAGTGTTCATAAATTGTTACATATCCTGGGTGTGGATCAATATCTATCAAAAGACTATCCTAAGATTGGTAAGCAGTTTGCATGACAATAGCACAGGGTATAGTTAATTATATCTTAATAATATCTACTACCCAGACTACACAGATTAGTCTTGTGTGTGTGTATACCACACTATCAAGAGATATTTGTTTTTTTTCTCATGAAAGTGTTTATTCATGACAATTGCTGTTGGTTTTTCTGTGTGTGGGGGGGCGTAGAGCCCACAGGATGGTGTTGATAAAGAGAAATCTTTTGGGGGGGCAGTAAATAAAGAAGCCTAGGGTTGTATTACGGAGTCCAAGAATACTCTGCGTGTGTGCACAGCTGTTTGCTTGTCCTGATTAGATTGTTCTTAGAATATTATATTTTCATTTTCTAAGCACTGGAGGATGCTTAGGTACAAGGCTATAAGATGGCTTTTTTTTTTTAAATGTACTAACCACTTACAGAAAAATCCGGCAAAGACTAGGCAGATAATTTTAGTGCAAGCTGCCTTTTGCTTCAGTACCCGAGATAATTGTCTCAGTCTCCTTTTTACTCTGCAGGGTCACAGATGTCAAAAGGCATTCCCACATGCAAGTGGAAATTGCGCAATATGTAGCCCAGAAATTATGTGTCTTTTGCTAAAAGAAAAAAGAACCCGGATAGACCTATATGCCACAATAATTATAAAAATTATGCTAGCATTTATTTGGTTATATTAATATGCTATTTGTATTAACTAGTTTTACTAATTACCTAATTACTGCCCGCTAGGGTAATTACTCATCTTGATGAAATGTATGTTGAAAGGTGAACTCCTAGGCATGAATTTGGTAATCATTTTCTTATCCAGAATAATAATGTTGAGGGCAGATGCTCAATTCATTTAATATTGTCATTGATTGCAGAGCTAGAAGGAGATTATAAGGTGTAGTCATAAAACTGGTGTACTTAAATAGGAGATTGAAGCAAATAGGTATACATTAGGAGCACTTAGTGGTATTTTCTTGATAAAAAGGAGCATTAAAATGGATGGTTTCAAAGTTATTTTATAAAGGTGTAGGGGAAAAAGCAAAGATGTTGGCACCAGATGGACTGGAGTTTGAATCTTAGATTCACGTGACTTAAGGAAAGCAGCCTCACCTCTGTGAGTCTCATTTCCCTATTCTGTGCAACGGTGACATGGTGGTCAGTGTCCCCTTCTAGTATTGCGGTGAGAAGCGGATTAGATGATGTTTGCAAAGTGCCTGGGACTGAGGGAGCAGCTTTTAACTCTATTTTCTCCAAGATTTGCATTTCATGATCTTGACGTACAGTTTAATTATTAGTAATAAATCACATTTTGAAATAGAAGTTATTGGAATGACTAGTTATGTGAAGAAGAGAGGATTCCTGTAACAAGTGTGTTTCAGCAGCTGAACCCCGGTATCACCACCCCAACGTGTTCTGGTCCCAGATATATAAGACAGGTGTAAATTTCGGCATAGGTCCCTCCTGTGTGAATATCAGCATCATGAAGGTAGCGTTCTTTTTTCTATTTTTTTTTAAGTAAGCTCTGCCCCCAATGTGGGGCTCGACCTCATGGTCCCGAGATCAAGGAGTTGCATACTGTAGAGACTGAGCCAGCCAGGCACCCCAAGACATGGTTCCTTTTGTTTAATCTCACATCTTCACCTCTTACCATGAATCTAGTATAGTCTGCTTAATGAATGTTTGTTGTATGACTAAAGGAATTAATGGATGAATGTCTGTCTAGATGCTTGTGTAATATATGGATTGTATCCTTTGTGTTCTCCATGGTTTTCAAGGTTGCTTTGGGGAGCACATCATATTCATCAGACGATAAGACATTATCTCTGTGGGCAACTTTTGCACGTGCTACCAGCTGTGATGTACTGGTGTGGTCTACACTGCCCAACTCTTACCAATATAATGTTCAAGGTGATATAATGAAATAGACCTCACCTCCCTCCTGTCATCACAGGTGTGCAGTTTCTTTCATATCCCAGCACCCTCTGCTTTAGTCTGTGGCTGCCAGCCAGTGTCACTGACTCTGGCATCAGGTGGGAGATGGGGACCCACTCATCCTAGAGGGCAGGTCAGATGAGCCTTTTTTAGCCAGTTCAAGTGCCTCTCCACTCACATTAAAGGGCTAGCTATGGGGATTCAAAGGTGAATAAGACAAAAATCACTCCCCAAGGAGTCCAGTGGGAAAAACAAATAGCCAAACGAGTGATTGGCCCCCTGCAATAAATGCTCACGAGTCCATGTTCAAGTATAGAAGAGCATCTGCCCAACCCTTCCTGAGATGATCTGTCAGAGGACATGAAGGCAACATTTGATGTCTCATAAGATGAAGGGCTTGTTGGGTGGACAAGAGGAAGGGCTAGTCTAGCAAGTACCCTGGAGAGAGGCTGCATCATTAAAAACCCTGCCAGCCCTGAGTCTGGGTGACTCAGTCACTTGAGCCTCCGATTGTTGATTTTGGCACAGGTCATGATCTCATGGTCCGTGGGGTTGAGCCCTGTGTCAGGCTCTGTGCTGGTGGTTCCAAGCCTTCTTGGGATTCTCTTTTACCACCCCCCCGCCCCTCCCCTACTTGTGGTCTCTCAAAATAAATAAGTAAACCATAATAAGAAAAAACCCCTTCCAACCCTGTCAAAGATGTTGATCATAAGAAATGTGTAGTTGTCTGAGCATCAGTAAGTGCAGATCACAACTCATGGCACTGGTGCAGTTAACTGCAGATGCCATCATCACCAATACTCATGCTGCATCAACAGTAGCAAATACCACCGTTCCCCATGGGTGGAAATTTGGACTAACACACAAATGAGGGAGGTGATTGCTTGGATAATTTTATGAGTGGATGAATTTTTTTCTTTTATGAAGCAACTGTTTTAAATAGCAAGGTGTTCCTTATGCATTTAGTGGGACTAGGGTTGCATGCAGCATTTCAGTGACACATTGAGACTCTAACGAGAGGTACGTCCACACAGTTCCTTACCTAAAGTTTTGCCTTACCAAAGGTCAGAGAGGGCCCGCAATCCATAGGTCAGAAACAATGCTGGCGATTCGTTTCTCTCTTAACTTTAATGAACGCTACTCAGTCTTTGTTTCTGGCTTTCACACAAACAAATAAACAGAGCAAGACCTTGTGCTTTATGCAGCACAAGCAGATGAAGAGTTCTTTTTTCTTTTTTTTTTCCCAAGAGCTTTTAGGTATGATTCCAATCATTTCTAATATCATTTAAAAGCCTTTTAAAGAACAGCCTTCCCTCCCTATAATTGACAGCCAAGACAACACCATGGGGGAAAGGGGGTGGAGAGGGACTGAGGTATAGATGTACTTGACTGAAAGAGCCTCTAAATTATGTTGTCAAAAAATTATAGCAACACTGTTTTAAATGCTTTTCCCCCTATAATGCTCTTTCCTCCAATACTAATGTTTCCAGTTTGTTTGTTTTGTGTGATCTACCTACAAGGTGACGTTATGTTATGTTTTGGGGGTCACTTCTTACAGCATTAAACCAAGATCCCAAAGCTCCGGTGGGAAGTGTTTGTGCTATAACAGCCTGTGGATTCTTGTTAACTCCTGACCTGCTTTTTGGAACTCTTCTCTAACCTCATTGAGTTGTCATGTGCTCCAAGTACTTTGAGCTCTTAAAGCAGTCCTGATTTGAAGTCTCCAAGAATACTTTCCTTGGAGGATTCCCTTGGAGAACCCAGGTAAGCGAGAGGATTGGGTAAACTAAGGTGGGAGGGGCTTCGGAATTCTCTGCATTTAGAGACTGACAGTACCTGAGAAGTCAAGGCACTCTTCGGTCTAGAATGAGCATCTTCATAGGGAGGTTTATGAAAGAAGCCATTTCTAGACTCTGTATGTGAGCAGAAATGTTGCCTTTCGTAGGGCCTTTAAGCAAAGGCATTAGGAGCCAGGGGTACATAAAAAGGTCTGGATGCTACCCCTGCTTTTCACATGCCTAGATAGTCCTAAGTGCACATTTTCTTAGGGATTGATGAGAGTCCTGTGGATTGCATGTCAACCCCAGCAGCAGCAGTTAAGGTTTTCTGAATCTGACCATCTATTCATATATCTATCCATTCAGCCAAGAAATGTTGAGCACCTACTGTGTGTCAGGCTTGGTGCTAGGTATTTGGTGCTCTGTGTTTTAGAGGTTTATAATTTGGAGGCTCATGGACATCACACATTTGATTGTTGACAACAGGCATTTAGGATTTCCAGTTTTGGCCGATCCCTCAATGCTTCTTATCAGTCCTTTCACCTAGTGGTTTATTCTTCTCTCAGAGTTGCTCCAGCCCTTATCCACTCTGCTCTCAATCTCTGAGTACATTTGTAGCAAACTACCATTAAATTCACCCTTCCTTCCTCTGTTCTTGAGAAAAATGAGGTCAAGAGGTTTGTGGCAGACACTGGTTAGTTTTTTAGCAAACCGTTTCTCTTTTCATATTGCAAACACACTTTCCAGTGTCATTCGGTCTGGTGTGGCTGTATGTCTGTTTCAAGCCAATGCATTGTGTGCAGAAGTGATGTATTTCTTTTTTTTTTTTTTTGCATGTAACAAAAAACTTTATTCAGATTACATAAAGGAATTTTACAACTCAATAATAAGACAAATAATGCATTTTAAAAATGGGCCATGATAAGATTTTCAAAGCTATTAATTAATATGAAAAATATTAAAAAATAAAACCCTGATGAGATGTCTTTTCCAATGTGAACTCATTAGAATGGCTAACATTAAAAGATTAATAATAAGTGTTTGCAGCAATATAAACAACTAGAACTCATATTTCATTACAATTGCAAACTGGTATGGCCACTTTGGTAAATATTTTGGAAGTTACTTATAAAGTTAAACATTTACTTATCTTCAAACCACTAGAGACTCCATTCTTAGGGATTTACTTGAAGAGATAAAATATGTCCAACCAAAATATTTTACATGATTATCCAAAATATCCATATTCAGATTTGTTAAAGGTCTAAAAATTAACCAAATGTCCATCAACAGATCCTGTTCAAATTGTTGTATATCCAGAAGTGATGTATTTCACTTCCAGGTCTAATTCATAAAACTCTTCCAAGCTCCATCCTCCATTCTTTTACTTGTCTCCCAGAGGAATGGAGAGGACTCTTGAGGATCTGGAAGAAGGCAAAGCCGCAAAATATAATACGCTCAAGTGCCCAAGTCACTGAAGAAGGGCTCCCTGGCCAGGGATGCCTACACTGGATACTGTGGAGGGGGAATTAACATTCACTGTGTCTAGCCACTGACATTTTAACATTTAACGTGTCCTTTCCTGACTAATTCAAGATATGACCTAACGTAATTTTTTCCTACATGTCCTAGTGGTTTATACATTCTCATCTGTTCTTCCTGCCTCTCCTTGTACTAGAATGCAAACTCAGTGAGGGCAGGGATTTTTATTTGTGTTATTTGCTGGTGCATCACCGGCATTTAGAATAGCTCCTGGCACACAGTGGATGCCCAGTAAATGTTTGCTGAATGAGCAAATACGTCCAAGAACATCATCTCTTCTCCCTCCCTAAGTCTACTTCTGTCTTCTCTGTGTCTTTTCACTGTCAAATATTCTTCCACTTTGTCATATTTCTTTCGTTTCCCCCTTTCTGTTGGCTATATCCCATCAACACTGGGTTTCTTCCATCCTCACAACATTCTCCTTAGATCTTGCATTCTTTTTTTCTATCTATTACCCTATATATCTGTCCCTCCATCTATATACTGTACTGATTAAAAAATTATCTATAATCACTGTCTCTACCTCTCCATATTCAGTTCCCTTTGCCAGATATGACACTAACTTACTGCAACTTCCTCACGAAGTCACATGAGCTCAGTTGCTTGTTTGCTGTCAGATCTTATTCTCTGTTTTCTCCTGCTCAGCTCTGTTTTGTAGGGAATGACTGCTTTTGCCCTCTGATTTCTGGTCATATTCAGCTTTGGGTACACTAGCAGAAGATTGGAGGGTGGGAGGAGGAGAGAAGCCACTTCTCCCTTCTCTCTCTTTCTCCTTCAAGTGTTATCTCTCGTGGTGACTGTGTCTTTTCTTTGGCTCCATCCCCCATACAGGGTCTCTCCGTCAATGGCATCAGTGACTTTAGGGCAGCCCACCGTTCTCCAACTTCAGCTGGGGTGACACCAGATTTGGGCTAAGGTAATACCAGTCTTACCATGATCATTACCCTGCAGCCCTGTTGACAATTTCCAGGATAGCTCATCATGTCCTATTTGGCATCTCAGGTTTCCATCACTTGTGACTACTTTGTTGTATTATATTGCCTTTGTTTGTAATATCTAGCACTATGGATTCAATTGTGCTGCTCCCCAATTCATTTGGTGAAGCTCTAACTCTACTGTGATGGTATTTGGTGATAGGGTCTTTGGGAAGTAATTAGATTTAGATGAGGCTGTGAGGGCAGGGTCCTAATGATGAGATTTGTACCTTCATGAGAAGAGACACCAGAGAGATTGCTTTCTTTCTCCCTCTCTGCCATGTGAGGTCACAGCAAGAAGGCAGCCATCTACAAGCCAGGAAGAGAACCTGGCCTTGCATGCACCCTGATCTTGGACTTCCAGCCTCTAGAACTGTGAGAAAATAAATTTCTGTTGTTTAAAATAAATTACAGTTGCCCAGTCTGTGATATTTTGTTATGGCAGTCTGTGTGGACTGGTCTCTCCTTTCCTGGTGAGACCCTGACTGATAAAATCATCAGTAACTTACAGTTCTTTATTTTACTGCAGTTAGCCTTATTGAACAGAGTAATTTTTTAACAGACTTTTAAAAAAATGTGTATTTTTTATTTATTTCTGTATCAGGAAATAATTTATTAGGTGTGCTATTAATAATCTTTTAAAATTACCAGTCATCTATATGGCTAAATGATTCCACTATTAACTAGTTGTGCAACCTTGGGAAATTTTTTAAAGTTTTTTATTTTTTCATAGTTTATTTTCAAGTTGGTTTCCATATAACATCCAGTGCTCATCCCCACAAGTGCCCTCCTCCCTGCCCATCACCCCCTTCTCCTCCCCCCCACCCCATTTGCCCTCAGTTTGTTCTCAGCATTCAAGAGTCTCTCATAGTTTGCCTCCCTCCCTCTCCCCAACTATTTTTCCCCATCTCCTCCCCCATTGTCCTCTGTTAAGTTCCTCCTAATCCTCCTATACGTGCAAACATATGGTATTTTTCCTTCTTTGCCTGACTTATTTCGCTCAGCATAACACCCTCAAGGTCCATCCATGTTGCTCCACGTGGCCAGATTTCATTCTTTCTCATTGCCATGTAGTATTCCATTATGTAGATGTACTACATCTTCTTGATACATTTGTCAGTTGATGGACACTTAGGCTCTTTCCATGGTTTGCCTATTGTTGAGAGTGCTGGTATGAACATTGGGGTCCATGTGCCCCTATGTAGGAGGGTGTGTAGGAGGGTGCCCGTTTCTCCACATCCTCGCCAGCATCTAGAGTCTTCCACGTAGAGTGTCATGCCATCTGTGAAAAGTGAAAGTTTGACTTCATCTTTGCCAATTCGGATGCCTTTTATTGCCTTTTGTTGTCTGATTGCTGGTGCTAGGACTTCCAGCACTATGTGAAACAACAGTGGTGAGAGTGGACATTCCTGTCATGCTCCTGATCTCAGGGGGAAAGCTCTCAGTTTTTCCGCATTGAGGATGATATTAGCTGAGGGCTTATCATCAATGGCTTTTATGGTGTTTCAGTAAGTTCTTTCTATCTCGACTTTCTCGAGGGTCTTTATTAAGAAGGGATGCTGTATTTTGTCAAATGCTTTTTCTGCATCTATCGACAGGATCATATGGTTTTGATCTTTTCTTTTGTTAATGTGATGTATCACATTGATTGATTTGAGAATATTGAACCAGCCCTATAACCCAGGAATGTATCCCACTTGATCATGGTGGATAATTCTTTTTATATGCTGTTGAATTTGATTTGCAGATATCTTGTTGAGGATTTTTGCATCCGTATTCATCAAGGATATTGGCCTGTAGTTCTCTCTTTTTGCCGGGTCTCTATCTTGCTTGGGAATCAAAGTGATGCTGGCTTCGTAGAATGAGTCCCGTTTTCCCTCCATTTCTATTTTTGGAATAGCTTAAGAAGAACGGGTATTTTTTTTAAATGAAATCTATCCATTTTATTTTTTTTTTTAGTTTATTTTTCAGAAAGAGAGAGACAGAGCATGAGCAGGGGAGGGGCAGAGAGAGAGGGAGACACAGATTCTGAACCAGGCTCCAGGCTCTGAGCTGCCGGCACAGAACCCAATGTGGGGCTCGATCCCACGAACTGTGACATCATGACCCAAGCCGAAGTCAGATGCCTAACCGACTGAGCCACCCAGGCGCCCCAGGAAGTGTTCTTTTAATGGTGTCCCTTGGTCTCTCTTGTTGTGCCTTTGGTTATTTTATTTCCCTACTCATAGTGATATTTGGGACTCTCCACCATGTGTACTTTGGCTTGTTTCTTGAGGTAGCCCTATGAGGCTGTCTTCTTAGTGGACTCTGTCTCTTTTCCTCCCAGACTCTTGCGGTTCAGTGTCCTATGGCTTCAGGCCTTCTTGTTTGAGAGATGTGGGCAGGTAAAAAGTATGGAGCTCCCTACTTCTCTGCCATCTTGCCTCATCACTTCAAGAGATTTAATCGTGGCCTGCTTGTAAATCTTTGTACCAGGATCTTTCTTCTGAGGGCTATTCTGGTCTCAAGGGGTTTGAATGATGAATTTATCCATTGCTAGGGGATTCCCAACTACCTTCACATGCTTGCAGCGTGTTCAGGAAAAGCAACCCTGCCAGCAGATGGACCCTTCCAGAGCGCACCCTCTGAGGACCCAAGCCTGGGGCCCTGGGGGTCAGAATTAAACTGACGCTTCTTTTCCAGACTGTGGTTTCTCAGAATTGGCACCGCCACCCAGCGAAGCATCTCTGAGCCACAGGAAACCACCTGAACAAATTAATTGTAATTGTTTGGAAGGTATTTTAAATATGTTTCAATGGTAGATATCTTTGTAAATGAAGATTTTGCTAATTTCCATGTAGTCTCTGTTGATTTAATTCTGAAATTAAGTCCCCTTTTGGGGCCTCATAGCTCATCAAAAGAATATAATTCTCTCCACCTTAGGTCACCCAGTAATTAAGTATCGGGGCTAAAGGTCATAGGAAAACACATTTTATCATTCAGATGGGAAGATGGCTATTAATAAAGGTAGCAGTTGCCAGTTGAGTAGGGAATGCATTGGGTTTAAAGGAAGCATCAGCTCACATATGGTTCTGAGTAGGGATCAAACACTGATGGATCGGGCTTCTTGGGTACCCAATTCCCATATCCTCCTGTAGGAGCCACCATGAGGACGGCGAGGGTCGCTGCAGAGGAACCAGTCAGTGATTGTCTCTGGGCCACAAGTACTCTAGGAGCTTTGAAAGAGTGATTCAACTGGTGCTCTTCAAAGGGCCTTCTCTTGTATTCTGAGCCAGGGACACATAGGTTAATGTAGAGATAGAGAATTAAGTTGTTCTCTAATTGCTCAGTGTGCAGAGTCTGCTCAGGTAGGCTGATAGAGTGGAAGTATGTCTATGAAGTATCATCATAAAATGTTTGACTTTAAAAAACTTTGGTTATTTAGCCTCATAGACACTTAAAGCCACAAAGGAACTTTAGAAATCACTTGGTCCAATGGTCTTCAAATCCTAATGCCCAGGGTTCTGCAGAGGTGGGTTAAGGGGTGAGGGGAGTGGGAAGAAAGAAGGGGACAGGAGTGGTGGATGGATCTGGGCTGCTAGTCTGGATATAGTTGTAGCAGCTGTCTTTTGATCACTTGGCATATTAGGATTCTGGAGAGTTTCTGGAGAATAAAGGGAAAAGGTATTGCTAAAAATGTGTAAAAAAAACCTCCTGATCTTATAATCCCTTCTTTTATAGGTGAGGAAACTAAGGATGAGTGAGTTAAAGTCACACAGCTGGTTAGTAGTGGAGTGTGTGGTGGAAACCAGATTCTCTGTTCCCCCAACCAGTGACTTCCCATGCTGCCCTACGATTCTCTATGTCTGACACTTAGAAGCAAAGTAGTTTATTTTAGGATGACCACATTACATATTTGCCCACAACATAGTCTTATTTCAGATCACAGGCAAAGTTGCAGCCAATGATGGGCAGAATTGAAGTCCTGGGAAGCCATGAGAAGAAAATGTAATTTGATTTGACGTGCCGCTTAGAGATTACATTTAACACCCTAACTTATGAAACCTTAGAAATCTATTGTGGAGAGCATGGCTCTGTCCAGTGAGTGCTCATTTACTGTACTCAGATGCCTGGGACTGAAGGGAGGGGTCTGCTTTGTCACTTTTGTAGTCAGAAGTGCTTGAGTTGCTAATCACAGGCAGTGCTCCCTTCAGCAGTTATCCACAAGGTGGCCACAGCTCACCTTTCACCTGCTCAGAAATGCTCCCGCCGCCTTCCCACCCCCCACTCCTAGTTTTTGCACATCTCCCATGCTAGGAATTTTAAGTACATTAAGCAGTGTTTGTAGAAGACAAGAATAAATATGATTTCATCTATAATCAGTGACTTTATGATTTTTTATGAAACTGCTGAATGAAAAAAAAAGCAACAGTTAATGTTTTCAGCTGAAGACGGATGTAGCAAGACTCTTGTGAAAAAAAGCTCACGGGCGGTTTTAGTAGCTTTTTTTTTTTTTTTTCCAATCCTGACATGAGGAAAGGAGCGGATGCTGCTATCTTAAAAGAGATCACATATACCATGAAATAATTTTGTGGGGATTTTTCGGTAAGTGGGTGCTACGCTATGGTAAAGCGTAGAGATAACAGGGCAGGTAAATTCAACTGTGACAATGTAATGCCTTGTCTGTGCACTTTGAAATTCTCAGTGTCACCAGAGCTTCGTGTGGTCTGCTTAGGGTAATGATGACATTGTGGGCACTGGTGTTCGAAAGATAAGGGTGCACATCTTGGTTCATAAACAGTGGCACTGAAGGTTATCTAACCTTGTCAAGCTTCCTCAGTTTTATCATCTGTGAAATGGAGTAAGAATACCTTCCTTACAGCCTTGTTTTAGAGATTAAAGTCATAACATATGTAGAAGCTTGCGGCACACTGCCTGGCATGTCATAGCCATTTAATAACTATGAGTTCCCCCATTTTTGAGTGTGGAGCATCCGTTTAATGTCAGGTTATTTTATTTTGTTTTATTTTTATTTATTTTATATTTTTAGGTTTATTTATTTATTTTGAGAAGGGGGGTCAGAGAGAGAGAGGGAGAGAGAATCCCAACCAGGCCCTGCACTGTCAACATAGAACTCAGCATGGGGCTTGATCCTACAAACCATGAGATCATGACCTGGGCCGAAATCAAGGGTCAGACACTTAACTGACTGAGCCACCTAGGTGCTCTGGTCAGGTTATTTTAATAGAGGTATAGTATGTAATGTCAGGGCTGTAGTGAATAAACCACACTGTGTTTGAAAAGAAGACTCAAGAGAGCTAGATCTTCTGGATTTTTCTTCCATGTGTGCTCAAGTGTGAAGACCCTGTATGTACAGCTGTATGGCAACTTTATTTCAGCTCCTTCCCATAGGATAAAATGAATTAGAGTTGAAGATGAAAAAAAGTAGTAGTAATTGACTTAGAGAAAAAGCAAATAATTTTTATAGAAAAAACCAAGATTGGGTATGAAGGTTGGGGGTAGGGAGTGGGGATGGGGAGGGGAGCTTTCCCAGACAGACAGCAGATGGCCCGGGTATCATTGTCACCAAAACCCACTATTTGGGTGCTGACTGAAGAGTCAACACAATATAGTGGCTTCTGAGAGCAGGACACAGTGTTGTTGAAGGGAATGTTCTTAGGTTGAACCACATGAAATTGCCCTTTTTGAAGGCTAAACTCAGATGTTAGCAATTTTGAACGGGTCACCTTAACATTTTGTCCATTAGGAAGTCCCAAACTTTGGGACGAGTTGCTACAGGGACACTGTGAGGCTTTTAGTCCTGAAAATATTTGATGAGAGACTAGACAATTATTTGTCCTGGGTGATTTAGACGTTGAGTTCCCTGAAAGCCGGGGGTAGATGAGATAATCTGTCAGGATTAATTTATCTGCCCGTCTCCTTGAGAACAACTCTATTCTTCTAGGATGCTAATAGAAACTGTGGGTAGAATCTGGGTCTTTATGGAAAAAAAAATCTGTCAATATTATCCTCCTCCACTGTTGCAGGGATATCTCTTTCGATCGGGGTTTCTCAACCTTGGCATTAATGATATTTGCAACCTCTTTGTTCTGGGGGCTGTCCTGTGTAGTGTAGGGTGTCTGGCAGAGTCCCTGCCCTTGACCCACTAGGTGCCGGTAGCACCCCCTCCCCCCAGTCTCTTGTAAAAAGCCAGATGTCTCCAAACATTGCCAGGTGTCCTCTGGAGGGGGAAGCAGAAGTGTGTATAGTTGGGAACCACTGCTCCAGAAAGCAGTCCCCAACCTGAGAACTTGTCTGCTGAGGTCCTGCAAGACATAAGGTGTGACACGCCGCCTGCCTTCCCCTCCTTTCCTGCCCGGGCATCCTCTCCTTGCGTGCTCTTGGGTTTTTTCATGGAGGCAACATGCTTACAGATTCTCAGGTGCTTAGAGGTTCTTCCAGCCTTTCTAAGGAATGCTTGATTGAGCTGTATGGAAAACTCAAGTTTCCGGTGGGGAGTCTGGTTACCACCATCATCGTTATGTATTTAATCTGTTACCTTCTGAGGCTCTGTGACAAGGCATCATTGCTTGTTCTCACTTGTTGTCTGTGTAACGGGAGCCCGCCCAGCCCGCTTGCCCCTCTGCCATTCAGTGGTGAAGCAGTGTCCGCTAGGCGTGCCACCAGAGGCCCCCGTGGGTGGCATCCGGGGACAATCTTGTTATAAGCTGCATACACGTATACAGACTCTTGTGTTCTCAGTTTGAATCTTTATGATCTTTACCTGGGGGCTTGTCCTTTCCTGAGTGTTCCCTCCCACCTGCTGGCCTGAGGGGACGTTGGTTCTGTGGACAGGTGACCCAGTTGACCCTGTTGCTAAGCCCTGGGGAGGAAAGGGTCATGTGCTCCCAAGCAGTAGAAAGCCTCTTTTGGGGTCCCTCCCAGCTGGGGTTGACTCAGTGCTTCCTTTCTTTGCCCCTGGAGACCTTCATTTACTTGCCTGGTCCAGGAGAAGACAGTTGCCAGAGAGTAGCCGAGGGGTCGTGTGGTTTGAAGTTGCCAGTGCAATACCTCCATTCTCAGTGCATCTGCCTGCATGTGCCGGTACCTGAGGGAGGTGTCGGGGGCAGATATGCCAGTGGCTCTGGGGCGGCTGCTGCCACCGCAGATGAAGCAAACACAGCCTCTTAATCCCTATCTCCCAGGGTGCCCCGTCAATGGAGGGCAGGGAAGGGAAGCGCTGCTCGTACGAGGCCGGCTCTGAGGGTGAGCCGGCGGCCAGTGAAGAGGGCTGGCGGCTGATTATTTTTTTCTGCGCTGCTGAAATGAAAGCAGCCTCCCTGCCCTGTGCAAGAGCAGAGCGGTGTTGACAGCTGCGAATTTATGTGTGAATACTTTGAGGGCGGCGGAACACCACATCAGGGAGAATCCAGCGTTCTTTGTGAGGGCATTTGTGCAGCAGGCTTGAATCAGGCCTCCCGTACTGCTTGACCTTTCAAGTCTGAGGTTCCCAGCCCTGGCTGCACATTTGAATCACCTGGAGAGCTGGGAAATAATTTGGATGCCTGGTCTCTACCTTACATTAGTTAAGCCAGTCTCTGGTGATGGGCCAGCTCAGGCATCAGTACCACGCAGGTCCTCAGCTCATTTTAATGTGCAGCCAGGGTTAGGATCATTAGGCTTCTCCCCCTTCAGCATCCCCACAAGATTCTTTCCTTTCTCTAGGTCAGTGGCTGTTATGTGTGGGTGTGCATCAGAAGTTCCTGGAGGGCTTCTTAAGACAGGTTGCTGGGCCCAATCTCCAGACTTTCTAATTCACTAGCACTGGGGTGAGGGCACAGAATCTGCATATTTAACAAGCCCCCACGTAATGCTGATGGTGCTGGTCGTGGGACCACCCTTTGAGAACCACTGTTTTATGACTAAGCTCCAGTGGCTTGCAGCACTGAGAATTTCTCTGATGTCCTTATTCTTGCTTTTCACAGCAACTATATTTTCCTCTCCTTTCTTGCTCTTTTCCAATGATAAAGCCTTTCCTTTTAATTCTCATTCATTCATTCACCTATCCACAGACAATTCCCAGGTACCTGAGACACGCCAGGAATGGTTTTCTTTTCTTTCCATTAAACTTTTTTTTTTCCCCAGTCTGGACATCAATGGCAGTAGTTGCTTTGCTGCCTCTGTTACTATTTCTGGTTTGGTCTTTGCCCTTGGAGTTTGTTTTTTTTAAATATTTTATTATTTTTAATTTTTAAAAGTTTGTTTTGAGTGAGAGAGCATGCACATGTGTGTGCATACACCTGAGTTGGAGCGGGGCAGAGAGAGGGAGAGAGAGAATCCCATGCAGGCTTTTAGCACAGAGCCTGAAGCAGGGCTTGATATCACAAACTGTGAGATCATGACCTGAGCCAAAATCAAGTGTCAGATGCTTAACCTACTGAGCCACCCAGACACCCCTAAAGATTTTATTTTGTTTTTTATTTCTTTTGAGAGAGGGATAGAGAGAGATAATGTGTGTGTGCGCGCGCGTGCGCACGAGTGTGCGAGCATGAGTGGGGGAGGGGCAGAGGGAGAGAGGAAGAGAGAGAGAATCCCAAGCAGTCTCCATGCTGTCAGCACGGAGCCTGACGCAGGGCTCAAACCCATGTACCATGAGATCATGACCTGAGCCAAAATCAGGAGTCAGATGCTTAACAGACTGAGATACCCAGGCACGCCCCCCCACCGAAAGATTTTATTTTTAAGTTGTCTCTACATCCAACAGGGAGCTCGAACTCACAACCCCAAAATCAAGAGTCACATGCTCTACTGACTGAACCAGCCAGGTACCCCTGGAGGCTGATTTTTGACATTGACATGTATTTTAATTTGGCACTCATAGTTTTGTACTGAATTGAGGATTTTCTTATTTCTTCTGAGGTGTATTTGGTTCTTCCAACTCTTTGCACTTAGGGACTGTACGTTTGGGCTTTTTGCAAGGAAAAGGTAGACACAGAATGAGGTCTGTAGTCAGCCAACATGGTTGGGGCAGGGAAAACCTTTCTGAACCACACCTCAGGTCTCTGTTCTAGATCCTTTGCTCAGAGACGTAAAGAGGGTAGATGATGGTGGGTGAGAATGGAATTCTTTGTTCTAATGTGTTGCTCTGGTTTCTTTGTTTCTCTGCTCACTGACTCTTGTGAGTTAGGGATCCACCTAGTGGAAGACTCCCATTCCATTGTTTATTCTTGATGACTGTATCAGTTTACTCTTACTGCATAACAAATGACCACAAATGTAGAGGCTTAAAGCAAAAGCCATCTGTTACCTTAAAATTTCTGTAGGTCAGAAATCTGGGTACAGGTTAGCTGAATTTTCTGTCATGGGTCTCCTAAGCCTGAAATCAAGATGTCAGCCAGGCCAAGTTCTCATCTGGAGATTCCACTAGGTAGGGATCCACTTTTCAGCATGATGTTGGGACAGAATTCATTTCCTTAAGGCTGTAGAATTTGTGGAAACTTGCTTAATCAAAGTCAGCAACTCAGAGAATCTCCACTGCTTCAGGTTTCTGATCTCCGGACTCTCTTTTAAACACATCACCCTATTAGGTCAGGCCCACATAGGATAATCTCCCTTTTAATTAATGTAACGTCAACTGATTAGGAACTTTAATTGCATATGTAAAATCCTCCACCTTTGCCATATTTTGATGGTTAGATGCAAGTCATAGGTCCTGCCTACATTCAAGAGGAGGGGATTTTAAAAGGTTGTGGGTCATTGTGATTCATCTTAGAATTTTGCCTATCATAGTGACTACAGTGCAATGTCTGTCAAAGCTGCAGAATTCCATAGGCACTCCAGAACTGTAACTGAGGCCGTATCACTACATTAAGGTAAGTGTCTTATGAATGAAGCTTCTTGAGCGTAGTTTGGAAGGCAATGTCTAGTCCTTGGGAAGCAGTTTTATAAGTCATGAAAAGTAATTGATTTGGCAAGGGCACCATTTTCCCTTCTACAATAAAACCGATCCTTGATTTATTCTTCTGTGCTGCATACCATTTTTTATTCTAGTGTATTTTCTAAATAAACCAATTACAAGTAATATTCTTTTCACCAAAGATGAGAAAAAGTGAGCCAACCCTTACTCATTTACTCCAGGAACAAATGGAGTCTTCAACCAGAAATAAAGCTATTCAGACTGAAACTGATCATAAATCACATCCCTTTGGGTGTGTGTAACCAGCAGGGTGAGCTGTTATATTTAAAACCAGTCCACAAATCCCAGTCAGGGTGCCATGTGAGGACAATTTTACCTAAACTAACTGAAGGGGTACCCGAGTGGCTCTGTTGGTTAAGTGTCTGACTTCGGCTCAGGGCATAATCTCATGGTCTGTGAGTTCGATCCCCGTGTCAGGCTCTGTGCTGACAGCTTAGAGCCTGCTTCAGATTCTGTGTCTCTCTCTCTCTCTCTTTGCCCCTCCCTGATTTGCATTCTGTCTCTGTCTCTCTGTATCTCTCTCTCTCGGAAATAAATAAACATAAAAAAATTTAAACCAACTGGAGAAGCAATTTAAGCCACTGGAGAAGTGGACCTAGAGTTTTGCCATTCTCTAGCAGCCTGAGAATCTCGTACCATTTTCCAGACCCTAGTGTGACCTGACCAGTGTGAAGTGTGATGGCCCTTTATACTGTTGGCACCGAGAACAGTGTCTTTCTTTGGCTTGTCCAGAAGAAGTTATCAGGAGGTCCGACTATGAATTAACTGTCGACAGGGATAACAGAGTGGTGAGAAGGAGTCGTGGCAGGTGTGTGGAGAAGGGGAGAGATGTGGTGACAAGGTGAGGATCGTGGACCGATGAACTCCATCCTTAATTCAGACTTTCCAGGGACCTACTTGAGATTTCTAGGTGGCACACTCTTCAAGAGATAGTTCTGAAGTGAGCAGCTTATCATCTTCTGTCCCATAGAGCCCAGGCAGCGGGCCAGTCATTTCAAATTACCTTTATCATGGATTTAGTAGCATTGTGTTTTTATTGTGTTATTTGTAACTGAGACATGAAAGCCGAGGTCCTATTTTATCATGAACTCAGTAATATGAGCTACATCTAGTAGTGTTTCCCATGAATCTCTGCACAAAGTGCTCTTCTAAATGCTATTAGAAAAAGCAGGGAGGGGCGCCTGGATGGCTCAGTTGGTTAAGTGTCTGACTCTTGGTTTTGGCTCAGGTCATGATTTCACGGTTCGTGAGTTCGAGTCCCGCATCAGGCTCTGCACTGGCAGCGTGGAGCCTACTTGGAATTTTCTCTCTCGCCCTCTCTCTCTACCTCTTCCCCACTTGTGGTTCCTCTCTCCCCTTCTCTCAAAATAAATGAACTTTTAAAAACAGTGGGGAGATCTGTAATGCAAGATGTTGTCCTAAAACCACAAAAAATAGATTCTGGCCCTGAGGTAAAGCAATACGATTTCAGTGAAATCCTATCAAAGGACATTGGAGTCTTGTGGATAGACACTCTTCACTTTAAGAAAACTTGATGAACCTTCAATCTAATGATTATTTATTAATGTTAGGAAAGAATCCTTTGTTGTTCGAAAGGATTCACTCAAGGGTTCCTTTAAATAGTGCCTTTAAATGTTTGTTTATAAACTATTAACTACTTGACAGAGAAGCAGGGAAACTTAAAACTGTTGGGAGCCATCGCCCGGTGAAGATTAATCCAAAATGTAGATAAAGCCACTCTCTGATTATAATGTAAGTCAATGAGAAAATATAATTAAATTCATAAAAATTTAATCACTGAATTCTTCAGGAGTATATCTTTTGCAGGAAAGGAGGTGCACCTGTGGAGTGTCTGTCTCCTGGGTCTGCAGACTCTTCTGAAAGTGATCTGTCCCCAAATCCTGACCCAGCCCCTGCAGTCCTCATGACCTTTGTTCACATTTGCTACCGCCGCCCCGCTTTGCATTTTACTTTCCCCACGGTGCCTGGCAGGTCGCCCGTATCACAAGCCCATCATAGATACTTGCTGATTTGAAGCAATACTCTCCTTAAACAGGAGGCCAAGATATGGACATCACACATATGGTTTGTGTAGGGCTGTGATAAGCCTTGCTATAATTTTCAGAGTTGTTTTTGAAGCGATGATGAGGATTTACACCTCTGGGCTAAGGGAACATAAACATCGACCTGAACTTAATAAATTCAAAGTTCTCCTCTCAAGGACACTTCCCCCAGAACCTCAACCCAAGTGAAGCAGAAAGGAAGACATATTATTCCTTCATTTATTATGTTTTTTACTCATTTATGTATGTATTCTTACTGTGAAAACACAGACACAGAAAACTGGGCAAAACAAATATAAAACTTAGTGATTATTATAAGGTCAGCACCCTTTTAAGAGACATCCAAGTCAGGAAGTAGAACTTGCCAGTCACCTAAGAATTCCTGATGCCATCCAAACACCCATCCTAACCTCAACCACCCACCTCTCTCCCTATTGGACTTTTACAGTTATTACTTTTGTTTTCTTATACTTTCGTCACTCAACTGTGTATCCTTAAACTCTGTAGTTTAGTTTTACTTGTTTATAAAAGATGTATCCAATAAGTTTGCTTTGATCTAAAGGTTCCCCTCTCCATCTCGGTCTTATTCCCTGGACATTTTCTTTCATGGGTGGCCTGGGTTGTTTGCTCGGTGACGTCTTCCACAGTCTGTATCTTACTGATTGCATCCATACAGTTTAGTTTAATGTGTTCCTCTGTCTTCTTGTTTTAACCTGTGGAATGGTACTTCCATCTAGGGCAGTGGCTCTCAATGGGGTGGGGAGGTGTGATTTTGTCCCCACTACCTGCAAGCGTTTGGCAGTGTTTAGAGACATTTAAAATTTTTACAATAGACTAGGTGATGCTGTTGGCATATCCAACAACACACAGGATAGACAGGTACCCAGAGAAAGGAGTACCCAGCTCTGAATGTCATTAGTACTGAAGTTGAGAAATCCCTTTCTAGAGATTTGTTCAGAGTCAGTCAATTAATTCCTTCCTTCCTTCCTTCTTTCTGTCCTGCCTTTCTGCCTGCCTGCCTGCCTGCCTGCCTTCCTTCCTTCCTTCCTTCCTTCCTTCCTTCCTTCCTTCCTTCCTCCCTCCCTCCCTCCCTCCCTCCCTCCCTCCCTCCCTTCCTTTTGTGTTGTGATCTTTCATCAGCAGGCACATAACATCTGGATGTCTTTAATTTTGTGATGTTAACAACCTTAGATGCTCAATGCCTGGATTAGTGATTGCAAAATAGTGATGTTATAATTCTCCAATTTATTCTTCATTTATTAGTTGGAATACTTCTATATAGGATACTTCCCTTCATCTATCATTTGGTTAACCAGGGAGTGCTACAGTTCATATAAAAAAGGCAGGATAAATACTTGATTCGTTTCCTTCATTTTTTCAAGATAACGGATTGGTTTCCTATCATTCTCCAAAGGCAACACATCATCATCATCATCATCATCATCATCCTTATTATCTTCATCACCGTCATCATCCATATGTTATTTGTGCATCCTGTGCTGATGCTGATACCACATAGGTCCTGTGGGTGTCAATGCATTGTCCTCACCTTCTGACATTGTTGTTTGGGAATATCTTGCTACCTGGTTTGTTATAGATGTCGTCCTTGGATTTTCGGTTTTGCCAAGTTTCTCTATCTAGTTTTATGGGGGAAGTTTGAGCAGAGTCAGAACATACACCATCACTGCCATTATCTTCCCAGAATCCCATATGTTTATTTGGTATCACCTGATTGGGATTTAGGGACTTATTATTTTATTTTAAGCTTTTGCCACAAGCACAAGTATTTACTTCTGAAAAGAAATCAATTCAGTATCATGAAAAAAAGGAAAGGCTTGGGAAATAGGCTTGGGGGTCAGATGTTGACTCCCGTATTCACTAGATGTATGCTACTGGATTAATGACTTAATCCATTTGAGCCTCACTTTGCATCAGTAAAGTAGGGATAATAAGATTTGCCGTATAGGGTTTAACTGAAGGTAAAATGAGATAACATCCATTCCTTCACTAATTCAACAAATATTCATTGCCTGTTCTGTAGTAGGTACTGTTCTGGATCTGGGGTAAATATCAATGAACAAAGTGCTGTATTCTCCTAAAGTTTTCATTCTGGTGGGGGTACACAGACAAGCAAGTGCATATACGAAATAGGTAGTATGTCTGATGGTGAGAACTGCTATGGAGAAAAAGAAAACAATGCAATGTGAAAGGACGTGCCATGATTTTCTTAGAATTTAAATAGGGTGGTCCCCAGAAGATTTCAGTGAGAACATGAAGGTGAAGAAGTAAACAGTGGTCATCTGGATAAAGAGTATTCTAGGAAGAGGGAAAAGCAAGTGCAAAGGCCCTGAGGTGGAAGGATGAATATATTGTGTTCCAAGAATAACAAGGAGGTTAATGTGATTGAAATGGAATGGGTGGGGAATCTAATGGGAGCTGAAGTCAGAGAGGACTCTATAGGCAGTGTATTGTAGGGTCTTCATAAAAGGACTTTGCTTTTACTCCTAGAAGAGATAGGAAAACAGCTTTCAATTCCAAATAAGACTTTTTAGATGTATGGTTTCAATAGTGCTATGCTTTCTCCAGAACAGCCCTATGGAAGAATGCTCTTTTTTTTTTTTTTTTTCCAGATTAGCTTAATAAAAAGAAAATGTGGGGAATTAGTTTCTTCAGGATACTTTTATACCAGATCATTATTATTAGTTAGAGTTTGTCCTGAAGAGTGGCACTAATTTGGAATGTTAGGTTTTGAGCGTATATTTTAAATCTTTAAATTATAACCATTCAGATAATTGTATTGGATTATTTTAGTTTTATCAGAGAAAGCAAAATGAGTAAGGCTTTAAAAACTCTTCGTGTTTCAGAGCAACTTTGGATTCGAAGTGACTAAAAACACGAACTATGTCTGAGTCATTTTGCTTTAACTATATTTTGGGGGTTGCTTGATTTATTTGATTGCTTCAAGCAGAACACATTTGTGTCCTAGTGATGGCTCACTCTCCCCCTGCTTTCATGGGGGTGGAGCACTTGGGAGATGCAAAGTGATTATTTTCGGTTTCATCCATCAAAAGGCATAGAATGAGATAAAAAAGCATTAGCTTCTTTTTTCTAAACTTAAATTTCCAGCAGCCTCAAAAGGTGACTGCTTCTTAGCACAGATGTTGGTAGAGTTTATTTGATTGCAAAATTATCAGAATAGTTGTTTTGAAAGTTCTCTCTTTGCCGAGGGTCCAATTAAATCTTATTTAATGAGTGAAGAATGATGCTAAGTAGTGTGAGGATTTTAAAGAAGTATTATTCACAGTTCCTGCATTCAGTGTTTCACAGTCTAGTTGGGAAGACATGTTGTACTGAGATGAAAATGCCACAAACATGCAAAACTGTACGTTTTCAGTGGTACGTATGCGTGACTGCTGGTAAGAACCATAAGGCTTCACAAGGAGGAGCCAGTGTGGCTTGAACAGAATAGGCAAAGAAACCCTGGAGCCAAGCTGCTTTTCGTCCTCTGAAGAGCTGTGAGCGCTGCCCGAAGTTATTTAACCTCTCTGGGCTTCATTTCTCCTCTTCTATAAAACATAACAATAGAAATACCTAACCCACAAAAGAATGATACAGATTAAATGAGTTAATGTAAATATATCACATGTGTATTGACTCCTTGACCAGTGCCTGATACATGGAAAGTGATATAGAGGGAGATCAGTCAATAAATTTTAGTCATTGTTAGGGGATACAGTGCCTAACATTTTATCTATCTCATCTATCTATCTATCTATCTATCTATCTATCTATCTATCTATCTATCTATCTATTATTTTACAGAGAGAGTGTGCAAGTAGGGGAGAGGGGAAGAGGAACAGAGAGAGAGAAAGAACCTCAAGTAGGCTCTGTGCTTAGTGAGGAGCCTGACAATGGGCTTAATTCCAGGATGCTGGGATCATGACCTGAGCCGAAATCAAGAGTCAGTTGCTCGACTGACTGAGCTACCCAGGCGCCCCAGGAGATACAATTTTTAGAGCTGTATTTTGAAGTACTCATTTTTTTGAATTAGTAAAATAATCTGCTATAATCCAGTAGTTTTGAGGAAATCATAGTTCATTGTTTTCTTTTTTATTTCTTTTTAATTTTTTAATTGTTTTAGAGAGAAAGAGAGAGCACAAGCAGGGGAGAGGGCAGAGGGAGAGAGAGAGGGAACCTTAAACAGTCTCCATGATCAGCACTGAGCCTGATGCAGGGATCAATCCCACGACCCTGGGATCATGACCTGAGCCGAAATCAAGAGTTGGATGCTCATCCGACTGAGCCACCCAGGCGCCCCAAGAGATACAACTTCTAGAGTTGTATTTTGAAATATTCATGTTTTATTACTAAAATAATTTTCTGTAATTCAGTAGTTTTGAGGAAATTATAGTTTATGGTTTTCTTTTTCTTTTTAATTTTTTAAGATAGATTAAGAGAGCAAGAGAGAGTGAAAGAGAGTGAGTCTGCGAGCAGGGGAGAGGGGAAGATGAAGAAGAGAGAGAGAATCTTAAGGAGGATCCATGCTCAGCGAGTAACCTGACACGAGGACTGATCCCACAACCCTGCGATCATGACCTGAGCTGAAATCAAGAGTTGAATGCTCAACCGACTGAGCCACTCAGGCACCCCTATAGTTCATTGTTTTCTATTCCTTTTCCCCTTCTTTCTTTTCTATTACATTTCTTAGATCTTTCTTCTTGACTCAGTTTGCTTCTTTCTCTGGATTTGCTCTGTTTCTATGTATCTTTCTCTGATACTCCTCTCATCTCCATCCAATTATTTAATATTTTGTAAGAAATCAGCTAGAACTCAAGAAGCATCCATCCAGTGGGGTTTTCGCATCCATGGCAGTAGTGGAGTGTGGTAAAAGTATTTCTGAAGGGGTGACTATAATCCATTGGAGATCATGGTTCTCTTCTCATTGGCTGTAGTCTTCCATGGGCCTGGAATCAAGGTGAACCAGCAGACAGCTCATCTCTACTGTTCTTTGAGAAGTTTATGCAGATACTTATTGATGTAGATTCAGCAAGAAATATCACCAGGTTTTCAAAGGTTTACTTTATGAATATGCCACTATGATATCGATAATGACCTGGTATATTGGAAATGGGGAAGATTCTTCCAGCCCATTCTCCAGAGTGATGCCCAATTAGGAGTTTGCAGTTTTTCCTTCCTGTGTATGTAGTTTTTCACATTGCTTTTTTTCACTGACATGCCTCCTTATTATTAAAGATAATCCTTAAGCATAGTTCGAAGTGATTGTATAATGCTCCATCATATTAGTGTTCCACAGTAATATTGTTATTCTCCTATTTTTGATCATTTAAGTTGCTTCTAAGTTTTCTACTATACATAATATTGTAATGATTGTTTTGTGAATATATCTTTGTTCAAGTATCAGATTTTTGCCTTAAGATAGACTCTTAGATGAATGGATAAAGATGATGTCATGTATATACACAGTGGAATATTATCCAGCCACAAGAGAGGAAGAAATCCTGATATTTGCGACAACATGAATGGACCTTGAGGATGTTGTGCTAAGTAAAATGAGCCAGACAGAAGAAGACATATACTGTATGATCTCACTTACATGGTGGGATCTAAAAAAGCCAAACTCCTAAAAACAGGGTATTCAACCCCATGTAGCAGGGGCTGGGGGTGGAGGTGGGAGAAATGAGGATATATTGGTCAAAGGGTACAAACTTCCAGTTACAACTTGAATAAGTTTTGGGGGTCTAATGCACAGCTTGCTGATTATAGTTAACAATACTGTATTATACTTGAAAGCTTCTACAGGAATAGATCTTGAATGTTCTCACCACAAAGAAGAAATGGTAATTATGTGACCTCATGGAGGTGTTAGCTAACACTACAGTGGTAATCATTCCATGGTTTATAAGTGTATCACATCAGCATGTTGTATACCTCAGACAATGTTATATCTTTTATATCTCAATATAAAAGGACAAAGTAAAAGAAAGACAGACACCTAGAAGAGAAATCATGGGGTTAAGGACTGTGAACATTTTGAAAGATTTTGTAAGTATTGCCCAATCATCTTTCGGAAAGTTGAGCCAATTTTTAGTCCCTTATCAGCTCTGAGTAATATCCACCCCCCTTTATTTTGTTAACTGTTGCTAACTTGATAGGTGAAAATGGTATCTCATGGTTATTCTAAGTAAAAACTTATCTTTGATCATTAGTGGGACTGAATATTAACATTTTTTTCTAATAAAAGAAATCCATGGAAATTTTGCTTAGTTGTTATAGATCATCCTTTAAAAATAGTTTTAGGGGCGCCTGGGTGGCTTAGTTGGGTAAGCCTCCGACTTTCGCTTAGGTCATGATCTCGCGGTTCGTGGGTTCGAGCCCCGCGTCGGGCTCTGTGCTGACTGCCAGCTCAGAGCCTGGAGCCTGTTTCAGTCTGTGACTCCCTCTCTCTCTGACCCTCCCCTGCTCACGCTGTCTCTCTCTCTCTCCTAGAAATAAATTAAAAAAAAAATTTTAAAAATAGTTTTAAAAAACTCACCTATTTTTTTTTCTTGTTGAGATTTTTAATGAACCAACATTAAATCTACATATTAACTCATAAAAATAATCAATGTGTTTTCAGTGCTCAAGTTTCCTTTTATGTCCGTAGTAAATTTTGTAGTTATGTATGTCTAGCATATTCCTTTTAAAATGTATTTCTAGCTTTTAAATACATTGTTGCTACTGTAAATAGGATTTTCTTGTTATAATTGCCATTCTATTTTTCATAAAATATGATAAAGGTTTTACATTTGTATATTTATAACTGTAATCATACTTAACATGTGATTCTTGGTAAATAATCAGATAACTTCCAAATGATGATAATTTGTTTCTGTCACCATATGTCTCTTATTTCTGATTATTTTCACTTACTTTTGGCTGGTCCAGCAATCCTATTTAAAAATATAACACAAGTGATTCCATAGAATCTAGAAACAGGACAAGGCTGAATCATCTCAACATATTCATTCAATGTTGTTCCTATAGTTCCAGCCAAAAGTAAGTGAAAAAAAAAACTCACCTATTTTAATCAGCTTAACGATAACCCACAACCCTCGGACCAACTAAAACTCACCTATTTTAGACACATACAAAATGAACAGTCTTTGGGGCACCTAGCTGGCTCAGGCAGTTGAGTGACTTTGGCCTGACTTTGGTTCAGGTCCTGAGCTCACATCACGGTTTGTGGGTTTGAGCCCCGCATCGGGCTCTGTGCTGACAGCTCACAGCCTGGAGCCTGCTTCAGATTCCATGTCTCCCTCTCTCTCTGCCCCTCCCCTGCTCATGCTCTGCCTCTCTCTGTCTCTTAAAAATAAATAAACTTTAAAAAAAATTTAAAACAGGGGCGCCTGGGTGGCTTAGTCAGTTAAGCGTCCGACTTTCGCTTAGGTCATGATCTCGCGGTTCGTGGGTTCAGGCCCCGTGTCGGGCTCTGTGCTGACTGCCAGCACAGAGCCTGGAGCCTGTTTCAGAGTCTGTGTCTCCCTCTCTCTCTGACCCTCCCCTGCTCACGCTGTCTCTCTCTCTCTCCTAGAAATAAATAAAAATATATAAAAAAAATTTTAAAACAAACAAAAGAACGGACTTTGAATCCTTCTTCCCCTCATCTCCCAGTGTTTATAATGCCTAAACGTCAATCTATTCCTATTGGATCCACATGTCAAAGATGTAATCATAATTAAACTGATCATTTATGGACCTGGCTTTAACAAAGTGTGTATATAGATAGAGGACCTTCTTCTTACCATGAAAGGAATGGGTGAAGGCTCTCACTAACCCTCTTTCCCCATCTAATATGTTGTAGCAGGGTGCAAAGGACCTTAAACAATTGGCTTCCTGAATCCTTAAGGGATGATTCATCTCTTTTAGGCTCAGGCACATATTTCCCACCTCTGTATCCTCAGGCAGAAAACTGTGGTTTAAACATGGCATCCCAATGAGTCAGGAAATGACTTCATTTCTTACCGCACTGCTTTTCTCTTTAATGGGAAGCCCTGAAATAGATGTGCCTCGCATTCCTGCCACAAGCCTTTGCTGTCATTTAGAGGAGCTATTGCTCTATCAGAACTCACACTGAAGCCTATTATTCCAGGGAGACAATTTTGTTATAAAGAAGTGATTTGTTATTTTAAGACTTGGCAAACAAGCATATGAGAGGGGAAAAAAAAAGTTCATTTGGAGCGATGGCAATAACTCTCAGTGAGGTATGCTTTTACCTCGCTTTGTTTTGTTTTACAGAAAGGGCTAGGATTTGGCACAAGCTAAAATTCTGTACCATGAATTTATCAGGCTCCGCCAGCTTCTCTTCAGTGCCCTTGAAAATAGACTGCCTTGTCTTTTATACACCTGCCTGTGATATTCTTTCTGTTGCTTAAGTGGGGCATCATTGGAAGAGATACCCAGTACAGCGGTGCAGATGCCTGGTGGTCATAATCAGGGATTGGCAGAAATTGACACATGACAAAATGATTTGTACCGAGTTTTCTAAAGCCATGCTATGTCTCCACTAGTGATCGCCTGTGCTGACTTATCATTTATTCCAAGTCTCATTGGAAGCAATTACAGACATTTTAAAACAGGCCGTCAAAATAACAAGTCATTTAGACTGGCAATTATGCATTATGTGTAGTTGTCCTTTCTATTAGAAGATGACACTCTTGATGCTATAACCTCCTCATGCAAAAAAAAAAAAAAAGTGGCTGAAAGACTGAAGTGTGACCATCCAATTCTTCCCTTTGGATCACACATGCCGCCTGTCATTTTGCCGTGAACTCAGGTGGCTGCCTGCGGGCGTCCTGGTTTTTCTTCTCCACCTCTTAGCCTCATGGTCGAGGCCTAATTAGGCGTCACGGGCAGGCATGAGACACATTTACAGAGTCTGCTTGTGTGGGAGATGGTTTCGAGGCCTTGCTGAAGGTTTTAGGCTTCAGGGTTTCTTGAACTTTAATGCACCAGAGGTGCGGTTGCTCTGCCGGCATTTCTGTTAGAGTGACAAGACTGAGGTGCTCCTCCACCAAGCCCGCTGTCCTTCAGAACTTCAACTTGATCCATGTCTTGAGGAGGCTGGGAAGACAGGATTTCTTTGTCCGATATATGTTTGTGGAATGCGGCAGTCTGACCGTGTTTAATGTGTTTGATTTGCAAAATGGGCTGTCTCCTTAAAAAAGTCAAGTTGTAAAAGGCTGTGTCTGTCTCAGAGCGGCTGAGTTAATAAGAAACAGCTGGGGCCGAGTGATGTCATGTACCACCTGCGTGAAAGGCCACTCAGAGGCTCACACCAAAAGATATTGCTCCAGAGAAGTGGGTTTCAGACCCATTATTATTTGTTTGTAATTTTTTCTTTTTTTTTTTTGCAGAGGATATGTTTTCCCGTTGAAATCATTTGTAGACCCCCCAGATGTATTGCAGAGATCCAAGCTGACTTGCTGTGGATGAAGTTAGAGTAGAGCCCAGGACTCATTCGGTTTTCCCGTCTTAACCCACAGTCCTTAAAACTCCTCCTTGGAGTTTTGGAGCTTGAGAATGCACAACGAGAGGGTTTGGGTAGTGGGATGTGTGTATCTCAGAGAATCGCCAAGATGACTCATTTGGGTGTTGGAAGGATATGGTAGTAATTCTATTTATATTTAGTTTTTACTCATCTTTTGAAAGTCTCTGTTTTTGTATGTATGATAATGTAATAATATATATTGGCACATGTAATTTATAAGTAAACATCATGTCTTGAAGGAGCTTGCTCATTTTATTTTCCAATAGAGATGCACTGTCAAGAATATTACTTGTCGAGAAGTCAGGAAAGATGGTTCACGGGTGTGGTGTAGATGATTCACGGACAGATCGTAAGACAACTGGCCGAGTTGTTTTTGGCAGAGTGAGCAAGAAGACAGTGTCATCAGGGCTGAGGACATTTTACCTCTGGACTTCTGAACAGCAGCCCCAAAGAGACCAGATCCCAGTCCCTGAAACCTGGACATATTACCTTGTTTGGAGGAAAGATCTTTGTGGATATGATTATGTCACAGATTTTAAGATGAGGAGATGATCCTAGATTATACACATAGTCCCTACGTGCCAATCTCAGGTGTCCTTACGTTAAAGAGGGAGATTTGACACACGGAAGTCAGTGTGAAGACCAGTGCAGGGAACGGACTGATACAACCACAAGCCAATGAATGCCAGAACCTGGTGAGAGTGTGACCCTGCTGACAGCTAGATTGTAGTACGGTGACGCTAAATTCAGACTTCTGGCCACTAAAACTATGGGTGAGAAGATTTCTGTTGTTTTAAGCTGCCATGTTTATGGTAGTTTGTTACAGCAGCAGTAGGAAACTAATAAGTGTGCCTCCTTTTTCTCAGATGAGAAAATAAATTGGGTCAACAATCCTTAAAGTGGTTCTGAAACTCAAATGCAAAAGGGGCCAGGAAAGTATTTAATCTTGATTCCTGTTATAGAGAGGAGTGATCTATGTGAGCATGTGGTGAATTCAGGAGGGTGATCTCCAGTTAAAGGCAGTAAAAGTCAATGTTTTATTTATTAAAAAAATTTTTTTTGAGCTTGTTTGTATGTTTGATTGTTTTTGTTTTGAGAGAGAGAGCATGAGCAGGGGAGGGGCAGAGAGAGAGGAAGAGACAGAGAATCCCAAGCAGGCTCTGCACTGTCAGCACAGAGCCCAATGTGAGGTTCAAACTCATAAACTCATGATCTGAGCAGAAAATCAAGAATTGGATGCTTAACTGACTGGTCTACCCAGGTGCCCCTCCAATGCTTTCAGTGCTCTATGCTGACCAAACTAAGTGTTCCACAGGCTGCTGTCTTTAATTTCTGACATCTTATTTTATTAAAAAATTAAAAAAAATTTTTTTTTTAAATTTATTTCTGAGAGAGAGAAAGAGACAGTGTGAGAAGGGGAGGGTCAGAGAGAGGGAGATACAGAGTCTGAAACAGGCTCCAGGTTCTGAGCTAGCTGTCAGTACAGAGCCCAATGCAGGGCTTGAACCCATGAACCGTGAGATCATGACCTGATCCAAAGTCGGACACTTAACCGACTGAGCCATCCAGGCACCCCTTTTTATTTTAGAACAAGTGAGAGTAGGGGAGAAGGGCAGAGAGGGAGAGAGAGAAAATCTTAAGCAGGCTCTATGCTCAGCACAGAGCCCAATGTGGGGCTCAATCCCACGACCCTCGGATCATGACCTGAGCCAAAATCAAGAGTTGGATGCTCAACCAACTGAGCCACTCAGGCGCCCCAACTTCTGACATCTTCTCTGTTTTTGCAGAAAAGACTTAGAGAAGCTTATCACTAAGCCTTTTACTAAGTGAAATCCACCCAGTCTAATGGCTTGGCCCCTTTGGACTAAAGGATAATACCAAGGGGCAGAGGTAGTTTGGCCCAAAGATTTTAGGAGATTCTAAGGGCTACATCTCATGGCCACAACTTGAGTCAGGCAATGCACAATAGCAAGCCTGACCCTTCAGTAGGACAGAGTTTGACAAAGTTTTTTTTTTTTTTATCAACCCCAGTTTTTCTATATTTATATAATCACACTTTTATAATATTCTTAAACAAATCTCAAAATCTGTTCCTCTCATCACCATGGCTGCCTGTATAATAAAACAGGGATTGGGCCTTGTCATACCATTTCCTGGCCTCCTTGGCCATAGATAAAAGATCATATGTATATTTGGAAATGGTATGTGTCAGGCTATGTTTGCATATTCCACCCAGGGACATAGTACCAAGCAAAGGTGAATCCATACTTGAGCTGAAATGGACTAAAGCAAGCAGTTAGCAATCACAAAAATAATGGCAAAGGCTTCTCTGAGGAGATCAAACAGAGCAGTAATGGGGAGAGTTTGTTGACTACAAAGTTTTCAGCCCACTGGGGTGCACATCCGTTTTGTTTGGATTCACTATTCTATAGTTGATATTGTGCCTCTGGGGCATCAGTCTCTTATTTTATTTTGTTATGAAATTATAGTTAACATACAGTATTATATTAGTTTCAGGTATACAATACAGTGTTTCAAAAATTATGTACATTATGAAATGCTCACAAGTGTAGTCACCATCTGTCACCATACAAAGTTATTACAGTATTTTTGACTATATTACCTATGCTATGCTTTTCGTCTCTGTGACTCATTTACTTTATAGCTGGAAGTTTGTATCTGTTAATCCCCTTCACCTATTTTACCCTTTCCCCTTTTCTCCTTCTCCTCTGGAACCCACTAGTTCTCTTATATATGAGTGCATTTCTGTCTTTGTTTGCTTGTTTTATTTCTTAGATTTCATAACATTGAAATCATGCAGTACTTATCTTTTTCTGTGTGACTTTTTTTATTTAGCTTGATGTCCTCTAGATCCATCCATGTTGCTGCAAATGGCCAGATTTCTTTTTTCTTTTTTTTTTTAAATATTTTTATTTATTTCTAGGAGAGAGAGAGACAGCGTGAGCAGGGGAGGGTCAGAGAGAGAGGGAGTCACAGACTGAAACAGGCTCCAGGCTCTGAGCTGGCAGTCAGCACAGAGCCCGACACGGGGCTCGAACCCACGAACCGCGAGATCATGACCTAAGCGAAAGTCGGACGCTTAACCGACTAAGCCACCCAGGCGCCCCGCAAATGGCCAGATTTCATTTTTTATGGGCAAGTAATATTTCCTTTTATATCTGTGTCTATATCTATATTTGTATCTCTGTCACTCCTTTATCCATTCATCTATCGATGGATGCTCAAGCTTCCATATCTTGGCTATTGCAAATAATGTTCCAATAAACATAGTGTTCATAAAATTAGTGTTTTTGTTTTTGTTGGGCAAATACCCAAAAGTAAAATTGCTGGATTGTATGGTATTTCTTTTTTTTTTATAAAAATCATTCATTTAGTTAGAGAGAGAGAGAGAGCACAAGCAAGGGAGGGACAGACAGAGAGGGAGAGAGAGGGAATCCCAAGTAGGCTTCATGCTCTGCTGAGCCCGATACGGGACTCGATCGCACGACTATGAGATTATGACCTGAACAGAAATCAAAAGTCAGAAGCCTAATTACCTGTCACACAGGTGCTCCTGGTATTTCTATTACCAACTTTTTGAAGACCCTCTATACTGTTTTTCATAGTGGCTTCATCACTTTGCATTCTTACCAACAATGCATGAGGATTCCCTTTTGTCCACATCCTTGCGAAAAAACCTAACGATTTGACAGTGTTTCTTCATTATAAGGTAATGGGTTATTTTGTTTCCTTAATACTTGGCTGAAAAATATTCTCCTGGTTAACTTTAGGTTTTGACGAGGAAGAAATGACAGGATGCAGTAAGGGAGAGAAATGGATCCTAGTGAGCTGTTGGGTGCAGACGTGGACGAGGTAAGGTACGGTCCCATCTCTGAGAGCTGGGATATCATAGCATTAAGAGTACAGACTTCGGGGCACCTGGGTGGCTCAGTCGGTTAAGCATCTGACTTCTGCTCAGGTCATGATCTTGTGGTTCATGGGTTCGAGCCCTGCATCGGGTTCTTTTCTGACAGTTCAGTGCCTGGAGCCTGCTTTCAGATTCTTTGCCTCCCTCTCTCTCTGCGCTGTCCCTACTTGTACTCTGTTTTTCTGTCTCTGTCTCTCTTTCAAAAATAAATAAACATAAATTAAAGTACAGATTTTAAAGGCAGATCTGAGTGTGAATATTGGCTCTGCTCCTTCCCAGCTTTGTGGCTGTGAATAAGTCACTTAACTTCTCTGAGTCCGTTTCCTCCTATATCGGTAGGAATGATAATATTTACCTGCAGGGTTATTGTGAGGATTTCACACAATAATTTAGAGAAATCACCTAGAAGAACATCTAATACTTTTTATCTCATAGTTGCTCTCCTACTGTTGCCTGTCAACCACGACCCACAAAAGCCCCAACAAAACCCTAGAAGTTAATCTCTGGGACATATTAAATATCTTTTTTTTTCTTTATTAAGGAACTGTTTTTAAAAAAATGTTTATTTCTTGTTGAGAGAGAGAGAGAGAGTACGTGCAGGGGAGGGGTAGAGAGAGAGAGGGAGACAGAGAATGTGAAACAGGCTCCAGAGAGTCCCAGAGGCACTCTCTTTCAACAATTATATCTGTTTCTGATGTTCCTCTGTATTTCTAAATAACTTTTGATCTAAATCAAAAAAGATATTTTTTGATTTATTAATTTAAAAAAAATTTTTTTTAAATGTTTTATTTATTTCTAGGAGAGAGAGAGAGACAGTGTGAGCAGGGGAGGGTCAGAGAGAGAGGGAGTCACAGACTGAAACAGGCTCCAGGCTCTGAGCTGGCAGTCAGCGTAGAGCCCGACGCGGGGCTTGTACCCACGAACCGCGAGATCATGACCTAAGCGAAAGTCGGACGCTTAACCGACTAAGCCACCCAGGCGCCCCTTGATTTATTAATTTTATAGCAGTCTGTTGACTTCCTGCAGTGGGTAGATGAAAACTGTTTTTATATTATTCATACACAGAATACACGCTGCCTACACTTGACCTTCCCTCATTTTTCTACTACAGTTTTGTTACTATTTTTGGATGAACAAGAGTTGGTATTTACATTATTAGAACTATATAAATATATATAAATATATAAATATTGTTTACCACTGAGCCAAATTATATCTGTGGTTACCTTTCTTTTCCTCAATGACTTACTCTTTTTCTTGAAGTTAATAACTGACCTATTTTTATTACCTTTTCTTTAAACTTTGTTCTGCATGCTCCATCACATTTTTATATTTGTATCAAAATTGTATTCCACCTGGACGACTACACAGTTGACTTTTTCTCACGGAATCTCACTTACAGAGCTTCCTCCCCTGCTGGTTGGTGGAATTTAAGGCATGTCGCCCAGTTGGCCTCCTGACTGTCTAGCTCTGTCCCTGCGTTGAATCTCTTCTTTTATGGATCTCATGATATTTTCTAAGCTTACTCCCTTTTTTGGACTAGAACATGTTTTCCCCCTGTAGCTTCCTAAAAAGGATGCCTGGGAAACGTGTCTCGAGATCTACAACTAACATCACACTTGATTTGTAATTTGGTTGGTTTTGAAATTTAATTTTGGAAATCATTTTTTCTCCCAATTGTGAAGGCATTGCTTTGTTGTCTTCTAGACTCTGTTGTTAGGAAGTTTTAGAGTATTTTGATCTGCATCATTTTAGAATCTTGTCTTTTTCCTATTTTGAATTTTAATATGATGAGCCTTAGTATGTGTCTTCTTTTAATTCTTGGTGCTGAATTCTTGAAGGCCTCTTTTATTTTATAGGCACATGTGCCTCAACTCTGGGATGGTTTCTTATATTAGTACTTTAATGATTACCCCTCCCCCCCTTCTGATTTTGTTCTCTTTTTCTGGAATCACAATTGGTTGGATATTCGATATTTGGGGTTGATCCTTTTATGTTTCTTGGTCTTCCCCCTCCTATTTTCTATGCCTTTGTAATTCTAAGTTTCGTTTTCAGGGGAAATTTCTTTTACTTTATTATCTAAATCATTTAAAGTTTTTTTGATGTTTATTTATTTTTGAGAGAGACTGATTGAGTGTGAACAGCAGAGGGTGGGAGGGAGGGAGATAGAGATGGAGATGGGGAGAGAGAGAGACAGACAGACAGACAGACAGAGAGCGAATGAATGAGAGAGAAACAGAATCTGAAGCAGGCTCCAGGCTCTGAGCTGTCAGCATAGAGCCTGATGTGGGGCTTGAACTCATGAATCGTGATACCATGACCTGAGCCGAAGTCGGACACTTAATAGACTGAGCCACTCAGGCATCCATCATTTAACTTTTAAAATTTTGGAGATAAAAATTTAATTTCCAAGGACTTTTTCTTGTTGAAATAACCATTCTCTTGTAATTTTATGGTTGTAATATCTTCTCTTACCTTTCTGAGATTTAATTACATTTTTTTGGGATCTTCTTCTTTTCTTTGCATTCTGCTTTTTCTGGGTTCCATTTTCCCCTTTTGCTGACTTGTTCTTTTTGTTCCCTCCCTCCCTATCTTTCTTTCTCACATAACTTAAGTTATAAGTCACATATCCTACAATTCACCTCTTTAAAGTGTACAATTCAGTGTTTTAAAAATACATTTAAAGGGCACCTGGGTAGCTCCATCAGTTAAGTGTCCATCTCTTGGTTTCAGGTCAGGCCATGATCTCATGGTTTGTGTGTTCAAGTCCCACATTGGGTCCTTGCTGCTGGTGCAGAGCCTGGCTGGGATTCTCTCTCTCTCCTTCTGTCTTGTCCCTGCCCTGCTCTCTTTCTCAAAATAAATAGATAAACTTAAAAGAATAAAAATAAATTCACAGGTTGATGTAGTCATCAACACAATCTGATTTTAGAACATTCTTGCCCCCACCAAAAGAAACCCCCTATCCATTAGCATTCAGTCTTTATTCCTCCTTACTTTTCCCCAACTCCTAGTCCTGAGCAACCACTAATTTACTTTGTGTCTGTATAAATTTGTCTATTCTGGACATTTCGTATAAGTGGAATTACATGATATGTGGCCTTTGTGTCTGGATTCTTTCAATTAGAATAGTGTTTTCAAGGTTCATCCGTATTCTAGCATGTATCAGTATTTCATTTATTTTTATTGCTGGATAATATTCCATTGTATGGGTATATCACATTTTCTTTTTTTAAATACTTTTTAAAAGTATATTTATTTAGTTTGAGAGAGCACAGTTGGGGGGAAGGGCAGAGAGATAGGGAGAATGCCAAGCAGGCTCTGCACTGGCAGCACAGAGACCAATGTGGGACTTGAACTCATGAAACTGCAGGATCATGACCTGAACCAAAGTCAAGAGTCAGACGCTCAGCCAATTGAACCCCCCATGTACCCCCACATTTTCTTTTTATTCGTCTTTTTCCCCTAAATTTTTCCTAATTTCCCCTAAATTTTTAATATGGCTTAGTTCATTAATTTTCAGTCCTGCCTCTTTTCTAATATAAGCATTTAAAACTCATAAATCTTATTTTTTCCCCTTTTTTCCAGGTGTCACTTGACCTTGTGGGTCATGTCTTATATGCTCAGTGTTCAGTTATATGAAACTTTCTATTTACCATTCAGTTTTCATCTTCATTCTTTCAGAATATACCTTCCATTTGGAATCATTTTCCTTTTCCTATAAACTTTCCTTTCAGGTCTCCTTTTGAGGAAGTATGTGGTGATACACTTCATCAGTTTTTGTTCATACAAAAATGTCTTTATCTAACCCTCATTCTTGAAAGATACCTCTCTGGTGCATGCCACTGTAGATAAGCTGTTATTTCCTTGAATCACAATGAAAATATCATTCCACCGGGTTCTGGCTTTCATTGTTAAAGACACCTCTTGATCTAACTGCCATCCTTTAAAGGGTAACTGCCATCCTTTCTTCTGGTTGCTTTAAAGTTTTTTTTTCCTCTTTGCCTTTGATTTTCTACCTTTCACTATAATGCATTGACATGTGGACTTCTTTTCATTCGTCCTGTTTGAAATTCCCTGGGCACTTGATTCTGTCATTCATGTTGTAAAATGATCAGCCAATATTTCTTGATGTATTGCCTCTGCTCCAATCTTTCTCCCCTTTCATTTGGATCACATATATTTTAGATCATCTCACTGTGTCTTCCATATCTCTCACTCCCTTTTTTTTCATTTTCATTCTTCTGTCTTTGTGTTTTATTCTCTTTCATTTCTCTTGCCATATCTTTCAGATCACATTTCCCCCCTTCTGCTCTGTTCAGTCCACTGCCAAATACATCCACTGAGTTTTTAATTTCAGAATTGAGTTTTTTATTTTTAAAAGTTTTTTTTAACCTACTCTGTCACTTTTAACATCCTGTCCTTGCAGATATTTTCCAGTTTGTTATGTATTTCTTTAAACACTGCTATTTTGATATCTCTTTTTGATAATTATAGTATCTGAAGTCTGTGCACATCTGTTTTTGCTGTCTATTTTTAAATTTTTGTCTGATTAATGTTGTTTTGTGTCCTGTGTCCCTTGTCATCGTTGACTGCCTATGGGTCTCTGATTTGTGAGGTTCTTTGAAGCCTGGACGAATGTGCCCTCCTCCAGGGATGCCTTGGATTTGATTTTGCCAGGTGGTCAAACACATTAATAACCAGAGATGATCTCAATCCAGGTACCTTAGCTGACCCAGGTGCAAATCTATTTGAGGCCTTTTTTTTTTTTTGTGGAAAAATGTATCATGGATTATTTTCATATTCATTTTTTCCTTTGCCAAGGTAGAGCTTTAGTCTCCTGGTCTTGGGAACCAGGGGCTGATTTTAGATCTGGCTGTATAACCTTTATGACCATAGCTCAGTATGCGGGGACTCTCCTGTTAGACTGCCCACGCCTGACTGACACTAGGCCTTGATTTCTGTCTCCTCCAGACCAAATGTTTAGTGCGGTGTAGGCGCATGACCTGTGGGCAAGAGTGGCTTTGATGCTCTAGTAATAACTTTATCTCTCTGGACAGCCTTTCTTTATTTAAAAAAATTTTTTTAACATTTATTTTTGAGAGAGAGAGAGCGAGAGTGAGCAAGCATGTACATGCATGCGAGCACGTGAGTTGGAGAGGGGCATAGAGAGGGGGACAGAGGATCAAAAGCAGGATCTGTGCCCACAGATGGGCCAGCAAGCCCATCATGGGGCTCAAACTCATGAACTGTGACATCATGACCTGAGCCTAAGTCAGATCCTCAACTGACTGAGCCACCCAGGCAGCCCTCTCTGGACACTCTTTCATCCAAAATTTAGTTCACTTTGGATCCATTTGATGCTTTTAAGGTGATTAAGACAATTTTATCCAGCCCACCTCCCCCTATTATCAAAGATGATTTGATCTGAATAACCTTGCATACCATTACTGGAAGAAGAAAGTCCTACTTTGGTATTTATATTCTGTTTGAGTATGGAATATTGGTGAATTGACTAAGGAAATATATTCTTAATTTCTAGGACAGTATTAAACATAATTCTTTAAATATTGACATTTAAATAATCTGAGTTCTTAGTTTTCTCTTCCCCATGTTCAAAGAAACTCTTGCCTACTAGGCATATTAACTTCCACTGAGAGGTACTAACACCCTTTTTGCTTGCTTCTAGGATTTTACTGTTTTTACCTTAATGCAAATTAATTTATTGTATTACTTAGTGGTACTTCAGAAAGCAAAGAACCCGTTCTTAAGAGATGGTATATAAGCCAGTTGAATTTCTGAAAGATTGGAGATGAGAAAGTAGTGACCCTTATGGTAGGCCTTTCTAGGTGTTCCAGCAATAAGAGCATTTTTTGGAAGGGTTAGATATGAAGAACAAGATAAGTTGATAGGTTTGGGAAGAGAGACACAAATGTACTTGTGAATGTGCACTAATATTCATTTAGTACCTGCTGGGTGCCATGCGAGTGATAGGAGACTTTATGTAGGTTATTTCTTTTAATGAGGTACTAGAGGGAAAGTATACTGAAGCTATTAGTCTTAAACTACTTAATAATTGTATCTTGTTGGTGGTAGTTATGCTGCTTTAATGCTGGGTCCTAAAACCATTTCCAACAGCTAAGGGACAAGAGGAAGTCACATGTAAAATGATCACATCTGACATTTGGTGATAATAGTCACGTGTCTATTCATAAATGGAGCAAGGAAGAGCTCACAGAATGTCCTCTATTAAAAACATATCTGGAGCTTCTAGTAAATAGCAGAATGTATTTACTTGAATTTCACTTTTTTGGGCCAATGCATAACCTCTTGTGAACACTTGTAAAATTATTATTATGTTTTATTTTTTAATTTTTTGAAGTTTTCATTTAAATTCCAGTTAGTTAACATTCAGTGTAATATTGATTTCAAACGTATAATATAGTGATTCAACACTTCCATGCATCACCCAGTGCTCATCACAAGTGCCCTGCTTATTCTGCATCACTTATTTCAGCCATCCCCTCACCCCCTCCCCTCTAGTAACCATCAATTTGTTCTCTATAGTTAAGAGTCTGTTTCTTGGTTTGCCTCTCTCTTTTTTTTTCCTTTGCTCATTTGTTTTGTTTCTCAAATTCTACATATGAGTGAAATCTTATGTTATCCCTCTCAGACTGACTTATTTTACGTAGCATAATACTCTCTACCTCTATCCATGTCATTGCAGATGGCAAGATTTCATTCTTGTTTATGGCTTGGTAATATTCCACTGTAAGAGTGTGTGTGTGTGTGTGTGTGTGTGTGTGTGTGTGTGTGTGTGTGTATGTATATATGACATCTTCTTTATCCATTCATTAGTCGATGGGCACTTTGGCTGTGCCCATTATTTGGCTATTGTAGATAATGCGGCTATACACATTGGGGTGCATGTACTCCTTTGAATTAGTATTTTTGTATTCTTTGCATAATACCTAGTCGTACAATTGCTGGATTGTAGGGTAGTTCTATTTTTAACTTTTTGAGGAATCTCCATACTGTTTTCCACAGTGGCTGCACAAGTTTTCATTCACACCAGCAGTGCAAGAGGGTTCCCCTTTCTCCGCATCCTTGTCAACACCTGTGTTTTTGATTTTAGCCATTCTGACAGATGTGAGGTGGTATCTCATTGTGTTTTTAATTTGCATTTTCCTGAGGTTTAGTGATGTTGAGCCCCTTTCCATGTGTCTTTTGGCCATCTGGATGTCTTCTTTGGAAGAATCTCTATTCATGTCTTCTGCCCATTAAAAAAAAATCTTTAAGAATGTTTTTTTTCTTCTAAGTTTTTATTTAAATTCAAGGTAGTAAACATATAGTGTGGTCTTGGTTTCAGGAATGGAATTTAGTGATTCATCACTTATGTATACACTCATTACTCATTGCAAGTGCCCTCCTTAATGCCCATCACCCATTTAGCCCATCTCCTCGCCCACCTCCCCTCTAGCAACCCTCAGTTTGTTCTCTGTAGTTAAGAGTCTTTTATTGTTTGTATGTCTCTCTGTTTATCTTATTTGGTTTTTCCTTTCCTTTCCCTATGTTCATCTGTTTTGTCTCTTTAATTCCACATATGAGTAAAGTCATATGGTATTTGTCTTTCTTTGACTTATTTTGGTTAGCATAATACACTCTAGTTCCATCCATGTAGTTGCAAATGGCAAGATTTCCTTCCTTTTGATTGCTGAGTAATATTCCATTATATATATATATATATATATATATACACACATATATATACCATATCTTCTTTATCCATTCATTAGTTGATGGACATTAGACTCTTTCCATAATTTGGCTATTGTTGATAGTGCTGCTATAAACGTTGGGGTGCATGTGCCCCTTCAAATCAGTATTTTTGTATTCTTTGGATAAATACCTAGTAGTGCAATTGATGGATCATAGGGTAGTTCTGTTTTTAACTTTTTGAGGAATCTATGTACCATTTTCCAGAGCTCTTCTGCCCATTTTTTAATTGGATTATTCATTTTTTGGGTGTTGAGTTGCAGAATTATCAAAGTGCCAAAATGAGCAGTGGGACGACTTGGATCTTTCTTAGATTGGATAACCATCTTCTGAATTATTGTCCATTTATAGCATTCATTTTCATGGTGGTGAAATTGGAAACCATAGTCTACAGACCTTTTTGTCCTGGAACCTCTTGTGGTCATGAACCCAACATCTGCAAATGTAGTTTTGTGTATTCCTTAGTTCTAGCATCAGACAGGATTTGCCGGATTGTGTCTGAGTGGAAGAAATGGCAAATGCAGAATTAAATGTTAGTTATTTCAGCTTGTCTCTGAGCAATTGCTGTAGCTTTCAAAGGCCAAAGCCTTCAGCTGTTACAGCACTGATTGGAAGTAAAGAGCTGGCTCTCAGGAGAATACTTGCTGAAAAGAACAGGACTGTGTGGCTTTGCCTCTTTAAAAATTCTGCTGCTAAACCCTAGGCTGCCCTGCCTCCTTGCTATTTTTGTCCATTGGCAATTTCCCCTTGAAATGTTATCATCTAATTCTCCCCCAGGCTTTACTCAACCGTGTGTTGAACTGCTAAATGCTGCTTCAGCTAATGCCACCATTCAACAGAGCAATCTGTACGCAGTCTCTAGAAACTGGAGGAAAAAACCAACAACAACTCCCCTTTGACCTTTGAGGCAAATAGCTCTCACTGTGAAGACTATGATGATTTTTGCTTACAACAGCATTAGGTAGAGCCAGATACCATACAGGAGACTTTTGGAACTCATTTATGGCATATATTTTGTCCTGACAGAACTGGCCCCTCTTGAACTGGCTGCAAATACCATCGCTTCTTACATTTGTGCCTGAATCTTTCACTTAACCAGGTGTAATGCTAGGGTCATTAGATACATCCCATTTAACAGCACAGCAGCCTATGGAGGAAGCATTATTCTTTCCATTTTATAGGAGGAACTTGCAAATCAGAGAGATTTTTCAATGTGAGCTCTAACCAAGTTCAGTCTGACTTCAAGTCCTGTGCATTTCTGACTCTACCTTGCAGTTCTCGCTGTCCATCTGAGAGAATTTCTCTCCCAGGAATACTGCAGGCAGAAAACGGTATTGAAATAATTGACTCTCTTGGGGTTTCCTTATGGTGGAACTACTTTCGCAGTTTATGCTGTGGAGTTGGCAAATGAGCATGTAGTCCTGTTACAGGGTTCCCCTGAGGGAAAAGAATGAAGCCCGTGTGTATCTCTGGTCATCCAAGGGAAGAAGTGAAGACATGACAAAAAATAGTTGTGGCATGATTAACAGGAGCTTTAATTATTAGGATCTTGCTTGGAGATTTATTTCATCCTTTGGACAATAATTGTTAAATATGTATCATTGCCAGGCATAGTTCTAGTATTGGAGATGAAGTAGTGAGCTAAGAAAACAAAAGATCTCTACCGTTGTGGTACTTACATTCTACAGGAGTAACAGGGAGGCAGACTGTACACAAAATAAGGAAGTGCAAAAAATTCTATGAAAGTGCAAAAAAATATGTATATAGAAGACTGTGATAAATAGGGATATACTAGCTTTTAGCTTCTGCTCCACCACTTGTCCCAAATTAGCTTTGTCTTTGGCCTTTAGAAGTCCAAACAGCCAAATACTTCCTTCTTTGTCATTGTTTGCACTCATGGACTTGTGTGAGATCATTGATCATCTGATTGTAGAGGTTACCATTAAATATAATGAATGTGACTTTAGTAAAAGAAAAAAGGACATCATTTGGATTTATTATTAATATCTAGTCTTCTGTTTAGAATATGGAATCTCCTTATATTGGATTATATTAGTTTCCTGGGGCTGTCATAAAAAGTACCTTGCATAGGGTGGCTTATATGACAAAACACAACACCTGTTTTATTTTACAGCTCTGGAGGCTAGAAGTCTGAAATCAAGGTGATGGTAGTGTTGGTTCCTTCTGAGGCCTGTGAGGGAGAATCTGTTCAGTGCCTCTCTCCTAACTTCTGGAAGCCTTAGGCTTGGAGATGTCATTTTTCCTGTGTCTCCCCATGGTCTTCTCCCTCTAAGTGCCTGTCCCTGTGTCCAAAATTTCCCTTTTTGTAAAAATACCAATTATAGTGTTTAAGGCCCACTCTAATAACCATGAGGTCATTAAGGTCATTAAGGTTAAGTTGATCATCTGCAAAATCTTTATTTCTAAATAAGCTCACATTCACAATTTGTGGACATCAGGACCTTAACATCTTTCTGTAGGGCACAATTCTTTTTTTTTTTTAACTGTTTATTTATTTTTGAGAGAGAGAGAGAGAGAGAGAGAGAAGGGGAGGGGCAGAGAGAGGGAGACAGAGAACCTGAAGCAGGCTTCAGGCTCTGAGCTGCCAGCACAGAGGCTGACATGAGGCTTGAACTCATGAGGCATGAGATCATGACCTGAGCTGAAGTAGAGGCTTAACTGAGCCACCCAGGAACCCCCTATAGGGCATAGTTCAACTCATGACAGATATGTTGATGTATTAAATTATATTATCAGTTGAAACATAAGTGTGTATTTGGTATTGCAAGAGTAAGATTCTACAATAATTAGTAATGAATGTAAAAATGATTATTTTTTTAAAAAATTGGATAAATTTTTGAACAAACCAACTATTTAGGTCTTTCAACTAGTTAAATAGGAATATTGATAGATAATAGGTCAGTAAAAGCGTCAATTAGCTAAGTTTAGAGATTATCACTAAATGCTTTTTGAAACAGTAGGATTTATAAACATATCAATAAAAATTCAAGGCAAAATAATAGAGATCAAATTATTCCATCTTGATAATCTTTATTGTATGGTTCGGTGTAGTAATACTCATAGCACTAAACAAAGTAATCTTTAAGAAGGGTGTAGTCAATCATGACCTTGTGGTTTCCTGGTGAACAAAGTGCTTTCAAGGGATAGGCCTTTATTTACTATGTACTCCAAAGAGAGTGTATCTTGTTCAGTACAATAAAATGTATATGCTATTTGTGGTCAATTGTATCATTGGTCTCAGTTCTTCACTGTCTTTGCCATTTCCTCGTGGAAGACAAAGGCTTCTTCCCTGCCTTTTGACTTTGGGTTTCACCATGTGACTTGTGTAAGTGACTGGGATACTAGATATGATGCAAGCAAAGATTTGAAATATGCTTCTGTGATTAACTTTGCCTCCTTTAACTTCCTGCCTTTCACCATGAGAAGATTAAACTTTGGGGCTTCTTCTCCAAGAAGGAGGGGAGATATGTGGAGCAGACCTGGACCTAACTTATAGCCCTGAATCACAGCTGAATCCAGCCCATATCAGTAAAACTCAGCTGCCCCATAGATGCATGAGCAAGAAATAAATGCTTACTGTTAGATGCCACTGAGATTTGTTTAGATGTTTGTTACACAGCATTACTGTGGCAATGGCTAATGGATATGCTATTATTACACAATATTTAAGTCTCAGTGATTGTATCTCTCATTGGAATAATCCAATAAAATGAAGTTGTACCAGGTAGACTTGCCCTAGGGTTGAACTTCTCAACCACTTGGCATTATCACTTGCAGGTCACCAAGGCCATCGTGCGAAAACTTTTATCTTTCGGGAAAAGGGAATGGTAATCTTACCTTTGAAACAACAATATGGCAGTTTTTTATTCCTGATTTTTATACTTTTTCAAATGGTATCTCTTTAATAGGGGTGTCACTTTTTCAGAGAATGATCATCAGCTGTACATGAAAAGGTACTTTTTCAAAAGATTGCTCAAATACACTTACAAGTTGTTCAGAGTGTGGTGGATCTGCTGCTTTTTAGACTTTAGTAGCTTTTTGCTCTTCAAGAGCTCATCTTGATTACTTAAGGGTTGTGGTTTCCCACTTTTTCTTTGCAAGAAACTGTTTCTGAGTAGAGCATAAAATAAAAGAAAAAGGTGTTTTATTTCTTGTGATGCTTTAGTATGGGTTTGAACAACAAAATCTAGTCTTGATAAAAGAAGGAAAAAATGTTTTAAAAATCTATTTCAAATTCATGAGGAGTTGCATTATGAAATGTTCAGTCTCCCAAGTGACACGAGAGCTGTATCTGTTCCTGGTAGGGCGCTGATAAATGGTTCAAATGCATGGGGCTTTTAGTTTTCAAACTCATTTTGTATAGATGATAATTTTCCAATGTATTATGTACAGATGATGAATCACACTGTTGTAGCAACACTTCTGGAATGGTGTTCTGAGACGTTTAGACCTATTCAAATGATTTACTCTATTAATGTTTGAAAAAGAAGACATAAAAAACCAAGAACATCATTTTATGTCACATGTATAGGTTGTGAAACAAGAATTAAAAACACAATTCCTTCATCAGTATTATGAGTTGAATTGTGTCCCTCAAAAACATATGTTGAAGTCCTAATCCCCAGTTCCTCAGAATGTGACCCTATTTTGAAGTACGGTTGTTGCAGATATAATTAGGACCCTTCTTCATCCAATGTGACAGGTATCTTTATTTTTAAAAATTTTTATGTTTATTTTTGAGAGAGAGACGGAGTATGAGCAGGGGAGGGTCAGAGAGAGAGGGAGACACAGAATCGGAAGCAGGCTCCAGGCTCTGAGCTAGCTGTCAGCACAGAGCCCGACGCGGGGCTCAAACTTATGAACTGTGAGATCATGACCTGAGCTGAAGTCAGACGTTCAACTGACTGAGCCACCCAGGCACCCCTAATGTGACAGGTGTCTTTAAAGGAGACAATGTGAAGACACAGAGGAAGGATGGATGTCATGATGGAGGCCAAGATTGGAGTTAGGCAGCTGAGATCACTGAATGCCGAGGATTCTGGTGACACCAGAAGCAGAGAGAATGTCATGGGACAGATCCTCCTCTAGAGTCTTCTACAGAGTGTGGTCCTACTGACACCTTGATTTCAGACTTCTGGCCTCCAGAACTGTGAGACAGTAACCTTCTGTTGTTTTAAGACCCCCAGTTTGTGATAATTTGTTATAGTAGCCTGAGGAAATGAATGCATTCCATGTTTGGGATTGAAAACTAATCTCCTTTTTTGATAGGTGTCAGAGCACAAGGATAAAATAAAGAAATGATATAATATGTATAGTTTTAAAAATGAACAATAGCAGTACAGAATCCTATTTAGACAATACTTCTAAAGAATCTCTTTATACAAATAATGCATAGCAGTGAAATCTTGCCATTTGTGGTTACACGAGTGGAGCCAGAGAGTATGATGCTAAGTGAGATAATCCAGTCAGAGAAAGACAAGTACCATATGATTTCGCTCACATGTGCAATTTAAGAAACAAATGAGCAAAGAGGAAAAAAAGAGGGAGAGAGAGCTAGAGAGCCAAGAAACAGACTCTTAACTATAGAGAACAAACTGATGGTTGCCAGAGGGGAGGAGGAGGGGGAGGGATGGGTGAAACAGGTGACAGGGATTAAGAGTACACTTGTTGTGATGAGCACTGAGTAATGTATACAATTGTTGAATCTCTATATTGTACACCTGAAACTAATACAACACTGTATGTTAACTATACTGGAATTAAAATTAAAAAAACTTAGTAAAAGAGTAAAAAACCCAAATACGTAGCTATGAAAGGAATTACAGGGAAGCAAATTTAAAAAAAAAGTAAAAGCAAAGAAACTTGACATGACCACATGTTCTTTTTAAAAAAATTTTTTAAAGAAGTTTTTATTTATTTTGAGAAAGAGAGCACAAGTGGGGAAGGGGCAGAGAGAGAGGGGAGAGAGGGAATCCCAAGCAGGCTCTGCTGTCAGCATAGAGCCTGATGCTTGAACTCAAGAACTGTGAGATCATTACCTGAGCCGAAATCGAGAATTGGATGCCTAACCAAATGAGCTACTTCCCAGAGATCGCGCCAGAGATCGCCATATGTTCTAAAGCCAGGGATAATCACTGTTATATTTTGTGGCATAGCCTGCCAAATCTATCTGAAGTAGATAATTTACCCCCAAATAGGATTATACTATACATTTTGACTTCTTGAGCACTTATTTTTAGTGCTGTATCTTAGGCATGCTGTTATTATTTTTCAAAATTTATTTGAGAGAGAGAGAGAGAAAGCGAGAGCGAGCAAGCATGTGCAAACAGGGGAGAGGGGCAGAGGGAGACAGAGGGAGAATCTAAAGAAGGTTCCATGTTCAGCGTGGAGCCTGACATGGAGCACGATCCTGTGACCTTGGGATCACGACCTTAACTGAATCAAAAGGGTAAGTTGTTCAACTAACTGAGCCACCCAGATGCCCCAGCATGCCATTATTTTTTAAGTCAGGAAAATCCATTATTTATGCTTCCAGCCCTGTATCATTAGGTACAATGCACTGCACTTCCAGAGTCATCAACTCACTTCGCAGTGAAGGAACATGAATGAAGACAGCTAGAGAAGAGGGCCTAGCTTGTTTGTCATAGCCAAAAAGTCAAATTTTAAGTAACAAAAAATAATGATTTACCCGTTTGGTTAAACTGAGGACTAGGAAGAAGAATTGAATCTTTATTTACTATTAACTACTTCCTTCTTTGTTCTAAAGCTTGAGAATCAGTGGATGAGGAGCTCAACACAATGGAAAAATACAGAACTGTGGAGTAAAAGGAACACTAATGCTCAGTAATTACTCATCCCTATTATGTGACCTTCAAAAATCATGGTATAGGTGAAGATTCAGTGATATAGAAGAACATTCAATGTATCTTAGATGAAAATTAAAAGTTAAGACTGTATGTACTGTATGACCCCAATTTTAGAAAGCAAAATGTATGCGTGTAGGTACATGGAAAAAAGATTAGAAAGATCTTCATGAATATGACAACAGCAATTATATTGGGTTATTGGATTGCAGTTAATTTTTTATCATTTTATTTGTCACCGCGATAAGTGTATCTTTAAGCCCCATTCCCTTTTTCACCCATTCCCCATCTCCTTCCCCTCTGGTAATGGTCAGTTTGTTCTTTATAATTAGGAGTCTGGGGGTGCCTGGGTGGCTCAGTCGGTTAAGCGTCCGACTTCACCTCAGGTCATGATCTCACAGTTTGTAGGTTCAAGCCCCGTTTCGGGCTCTGTGCTGACAGCTAGCTCAGAGCGTGGAGCCTGTTTCAGATTCTGTATCTCCCTCTGTCTCTGACCCTCCCCTGCTCACGCTGTCTCTCTCTCTCTCTCTCTCAGAGATAAATAAAAAACATTAAAAAAATTTAAAAAAAGAGTCTGTTTCTTGGTTTGCCTTTCTCTTCTTTTTCCCCTTTGCTTATTTCTTTTGTTTCTTAAATTCTGCATATGAGTAAGATCATGTGGTATGTGTCTTTCTTGGACTTATTTCATTAGCATACTCTTTAGCTTTATCCATGTTGTTGCAAATGGCAAGATTTCACTTTTGTTTATGGCTGAATAATATTGCATTATATATATATCATATCTTCTTTATCCATATGTACATGTATACATATCACATCTTCATTCATCAATCTACGGACACTTGGGCTGCTTCTGTAATTTGGCTATTGTAAATAATGCTGCAATAAACTTAGGGGTGCATGTATCCCTTTGAATTCGTGTTCTTATAGTTTTTGGATTAATACTCAGTAGTGAGATTGCTAGATTGTAGAGTAGTTCTGTTTTTAATTTTTCAAGGAAACTCCATACTGTTTTCCAGTGTCTGTACCAGTCTGCTTTCCCACCAACAGAGCAAGAGGGTTCCTTTTTGTCTACTCTATCACCAACACTTGTTTCTTGTGTTGTGGATTTTAGCCATTCTGATAGATGTGAGGTAATATCTCATTGTAGTTTTGATTTGCATTTCCCTGATGAGTGATGTTGAGCATCTTTTCATGTGTCTGTTAGCCATCTGGATGTGTTCTTTGTGAGAAATGTCTGTTCATGTCTTCTGTCCATTTTTAAAAATTTAAATTCAAGTTTGTTAACATACAGCATAGTCTTGGCTTCAGGAGTAGAACCCGGTGATTCATCTCTTATATATGACACCCAATGTGCATCCTGAAAAGAGCCTTCCTTAATGCGCATCACCCATTTAACCCATCCCCCAACTCCTCTCCCCTCCAGCAACTCTCTCTTTGTTCTCTCTCTGTATTTAAGAATCTCTTATGGTTTGCCTTCCTCTCTGTTTGTATCTTATTTTTCCTTCTCTTCCCCCATGTTTATCTGTTGAGTTTATCAGATTCCACATGAGTGAAATCCTATGATATCTGTCTTTCTCTCACTGAATTATTTTGCTTAGCATAATACCCCTTGTTCTATGCACGTTGTTCCAAATGGCAAGATTTCATTATTTTTCATTACCAAGTACTATTCCATTGTAATAAACCATATCTTTTTTACCCATCTATCAGTCAGTGGACATTTGGGCTCTTTCCATAATTTGGCTATTGTTGATAGCAGTACTATAAACATTGGGGTACATGTGCCTCTATGAGTCAGCACTCCTGTATCCTTTGGATAAATTCTTAGTAGTGCAATTGCTGGGTCATAGGGTAGTTCTATTTTAAATTTTTTGAAAAACCTAAACACTCTTTTCCAGAGTGGATACACCAATTTGCATTCCCACAAGGAGTGCAAGAGGGTTCCCCTTTCTCTGCATCTTTGTCAACATCAGTTGTTTTCTGAGTTGTTAATTTTAGCCACTCTGACCTGTGTAAGGTGGTATCTCATTGTGCTTTTGATTTGTATTTCCCTGATGATGAGTCACGTTGAGCATCTTTTCATGTGTCTATTAGCCATGTGGATTTCTTCTTTGGAAAAGTGTCTATTCGTGTCTTCTGCTCATTTCTCCACTGGATTAGTTGGTTTTGGGTGTTTAATTGGATTACTGGCTTTTTTGGGTAGTGAGTTATGTCAGTTCTTTATATATCTTGGATACTCACTCTTGATCAGATATGTCATTTGCGAAAAATCTTATCCCATTCAGTAGGTTGCCTTTTAGTTTTGTTTATTGTTTCCTTTTCTGTACACAAACTTTTTATTTTGGTGTAGTCCTAATAGTTTATTTTGCTTTTATTTCTCTTGCCTTGGGAGACATACCTGGGAAAAAGTTGCTACAGCCGATGTCAAAGAGGTTACTGCCTGTGTTCTCTTCAAGGATTTTCATGGTTTCAGGTCTCACATTTAGGTCTTTAATCCATTTTGAGTTTATTTTTGTGTATAGTGAAAGAAAATGGTCCAGTTTTATTCTTTTGCATGTGACTCTTCAGTTTTCCCAATACCATTAGTTGAAGAGACTTTTTCCCATTGGATATTCATTCCTCCGTTGTCAAAGATTAATTGACCTTATAATTGTGGGTTTTTTTCTGGGTTTTCTGTTCTATTCCATTGCCGTGTGTCACTTTTTATGCCAGTACCATACTGTTTTAATTACTGCTGCTTTGTGACATAGCTTGAAAGCTGGAATTGTAATACCTCCAGTTTTGTTTTTCTTTTTTGAGATTGCTTTGGCTATTTGAAATCTTCTTTGGTTCCATGCAAATTTTAGGATTGCTAGTTTTAGTTCTGTGAAAAATGCTGTTGATATTTTGGTAGAGACTGCATTAAATTTGTAGACTGCTTTGGGTAATATAGATGTTTTAACAGTATTTGTTCTTCTAACCCACGAACATGGAAATTCTTTCCATTTCTTTGTATCATCTTGAATTTTTCATCACTGTTCGATAGTTTTAAGAGTACAAGTCTTTCACCTCTTTGATTAGGTTTAGTCGTAGATATTTTATTGTTTTTTGGTGCAATTATAAATTGGATTGTTTTCTTAATTTCACTTTCTGTTGCTTCACTATTAGTATATAGAAATGCAAAAGGTGTCTGTACATTGATTTTGAATCCTGTGACTCTGCTGAGTTCATTTATCAGTTCTAGAAGATTTTTGGTGGAGTCTTTTGGGTAATCTATGTATACTATCGTGTCATCTGCAAATAGTGAGAATTTGACTTCTTCCTTACCAAGTTGGATGCCTTTTATTTCTTTATGTTGTCTGATTGCTGTGGCTAGGACTTCCAGTACTATGTTGAATAAAAGTGATAAGAATGGACATCCTTGTTCCTGACCTTAAGGAGAAAGCTCTTGGTTTTTTACCATTGAGTATGATGTTGGCTCTGGGTTTTTTTGAATATTTATTTATTTATTTTGAGAGCGAGAGAGAGTGAGAGCGAGACAGAGCGTGTGCGCGCACACGCGCACACACACACGCACACACACACACACACACACACACACACACACATAGGCATAGAGGGAGAGGGAGAGAGAATCTCCAGCAAGCTCCGTTCTCAGCATAGACCCAGTCACAGGGCTTGATCTCCTGGCCACAAGATCATAACCTGAGCCAACATCAAGAGTCAGACACTTGGGATGCCTGGGTGGCTCAGTCGGATAAGTGTTCAACTCTTGATTTGGTTTGTGAGTTGAGGTCCTGTTTTGGGCTCTGCTCACAGCATGGAGCCTGCTTGGGATTCTCTCTCTGCCTCTCCCCTATTCATACTTTCTCTTTCTCTCTCTCTCTCTCAAAATAAATAATAATTAAACTTAAAAAAAAAGAGTCAGACACTTAACCAACTGAACCACCTAGGTGCCCCTGCTGTGGGGGTTTTCATATAAAGCCATTATTATGTTGAGATATGATCCCTCTAGACCTGCCTTGTTGATGGTTTCTATCATGAATGAAAGTTGTACCTTGTCAAATGCTTTTTCTGTATCTGTTGAAATGACCGTATGGTTTTTATCCTTTCTCTTATTGATGTGATGTTTCATGTTGATTGTTTTGTGAATATTAAACCACACTTGCAACTCAGGAATAAATCCCACTTGATAGTGGTATATAATTTTTAAAATATATTGTCAGATTCAGTTTGCTAATATTTTGTTGAGGATTTTTCTATCTATGTTCATGAGAGATATTGGCCTATAGTTCTCTTTTTTGTGGTGTCTTTATCTGGTTTTGTTATCAGGATTATCCTGGCCTCAGAATGAATTTGAAAGTTTTCCTTCCTCTTAAATTTTTTCGAAGAGTTTAAGAAGAATGGGTATTAACTCTTTAAATGTTCGGTAGAATTGGCCCGTGAAGCTGTCTGGTCCTGGACTTTTGTGTTTTGAGAGTTTTTTGATTACTGACTCAGTTTTATTGCTGGTGATTGGACTGTTCAGGTTTTCTATTTCTTCCTGCTTCAGTTTTGGCAGGTTATCTATTTCTAGGAATGTATCCATTTCTTCTAAGCTGTCCATTTTATTAGCATATAGGTTTTTTTTTTATAATATTCTGTTAAAATTGTATTTCTGTGGTGTTGTTTGTTATTACTCCTCTTTCATTACTAATTTTGTTTTATTTGGGTCCTGTCTCTTTTGTTTTTTAAGGAGTCTTACTAGAGGTTTATCAATTTTGTTGATATTTTTATAAAAGTTTACTTATTTATTTTGAGAAAGAGAGAGAGAGAAAGAGAGAAACATGAGTACGGGAGGGGTACAGAGAGAGAGAGAGGGAGAGAGAGAGTCCCAAGCAGGCTTTGTGTTGTCAGTGCAAAGCACAATGCAGGGCTTGATCTCACAAACTGTGAGATCATAACCTGAACCAAAATCAAGAGTTGGATGCTTAACTGACTGAGCCACCCAGGCTCCCCTGTTGATCTTTTTAAAGATCCAGCTCTTGGTTTTATTGATCTGTTCTACTGGATTAAAAAATTTTTTTTAATGTTTTTATTTATTTCTGAGAGAAAGAGACAGCATGAGCAGGGGAGGGTCAGAGAGAGAGGGAGACACAGGATCTGAAGCAGGCTCCAGGCTCTGAGCTAGCTGTCAGCACAGAGCCTGACGCGGGGCTTGAACCCACAAACTGTGAGGTCATTACCTGAGCCGAAGTCGGACACTCAATGACTGAGCCACCCAGATGCCCTCATTCTACTGGATTTTTGTTTGTTTCATTTCGTTTGTTTTTATATCATTTATTTCTGCCCCAGTCTTTATTATTTTCTTCCTTTTGCTGGGTTTGGGTTTTGTTACAGTTAATTTTTTAAAAGTTATGTACGAAAAGGACCTTGGGGGAAAAGTTGCTGTATTCTAAAGAGGTGAAGATGTTTCAAGAATGGATCGAATATCCCAGTATCTTGTATCTGCACCACCCTTTGGCTAACATATGTAAATATGCAGTGTAGCTTGCATCATCCGAGTGCAGTGATCTCTCCTCTATACCGTGCAGTAATAAAGGGTAAAAGTTGAACCTTAGGGAGTCATATGGTAGGTCATGTGAAAGAAAGAAGTAGGGTCTGAATAATAAAATATATTGCTTATTTTTCTTTTTTCACCCAATATTTACGCTCCTATTATGTGTTTAGTACTGTACGGGATGCTGGAGTATTTTAAGGATAACTTTAAAAAATTTTTTGTTTATTTATTTTGACAGAGAGAAAGAGAGAGAGAGAAGCAGAGAGAGAGAGAGAAAGAGAGAGAGAGAGAAAGAGAGAAAGAGAGAGAGAGAGGAGAGAGAAGCAAAAGCAGGCTCTGCACTGTCAATGCAGAGCCCAGTGCGGGGCTCAAACTCAAGAACTGTGAGATCATGACCTGAGCCGAGATCAAGAGTGGGATGCCCAATTGGCTGAGCCACCCAGGTACCCCTGGGGATGTTATTAAGAAAATAAAAGATACGGTGGTTTGCAGTCTGGTTAGGGAAGCAAACATGGGCATGTTAATAAATTAGTCTTCTAGTTCCCTGGCTTATATCTCAGGACAGTCATTTCTTTTATGAGGATTTATTTTATACCTGTCTTCCCACTCAGCCTGTAACTTCCATGAGGATGAGAATATGTGTGTGTTTCATTTATGTTGGTGTTCCTGGAGCCTGACTCTTTGATTTAGGCAGACATCGAATGAATGAATGAATGAATAGACAGTCATTTGAAAGTTGAAGGAGGAGACTAATGCAGGCTGACATGATAGAGAAGGCCTTGTGGGAGAGATGGGGCTTGGACAAGCTCTGAACAATGGCAGATGTGGTTAGGAAGGAGTGAGTTTAGGAATGGAAGGGAAAGAATAGGAGGAAACTGATTCCTATTTGAATGACTGGGCTTTGAATTCTGGGTAATGAGGAGAGAAAACATGATTACAAAAATACATTATGAGTTTTCTTGAAAAGGAAAAAAGGGAAGAAATAGCCAATATTGTGAGTAATCACTTCAGGAAAGCTTACTGTATAAATAATATTATTTGAAGAGTATGATGAAATTTTAAATGCATATATAGTTAATGTTTTAAAGTTCCAAGAATACCTGAAGGTATCAGATGTTCATGGTTCTCTTTTAAGCTATCATTTATAAAGAGTAAATCAACTATATAATTAATAATGTTTTATAACAGCTGGGAAGTGTTGGATATGATTTAATATATAAACTTGTTTTTGTTTTTGTTTTTTAAATGTTTTATTTATTTCTAGGAGAGAGAGAGACAGCGTGAACAGGGGAGGGTCAGAGAGAGAGGGAGTCACAGACTGAAACAGGCTCCAGGCTCCGAGCTGGCAGTCAGCACAGAGCCTGACGCGGGGCTCGAACCCACGAACCGCGAGATCATGACCTAAGCGAAAGTCGGACGCTTAACCGACTAAGCCACCCAGGCGCTCCATATAAACTTGCTTTATCGTCTCAATAATTCTGTTATCCTCACTTTGAATTTGAGGAAAGTGAGATGCAAAAAGGTGAATAACTTGCTCATACAGACCTGGGATTTGAATTTGGTCAGTTTGGTTTCAGGGCCTGCAAATTTAATCACTGAATAATGCCTCTTTATTTATACTTCACCTGTGAAGACCAGTGGAGAGTAGCAGAAAATGTAAGCATTAGCTTAAAATATATTTAAATCACGTATGTGAATTTGAGAAGGCCAGGATAGTCGAGGAATGGAAAAATATATTAAGATGGGATGGTATATAAAATGATAAAAGATGTTTTATGTGAAGTAACATGTTCATTCTTGTGTATTTGCTTAGAGAAGCACTGTCTAATAGAAATGTAATGCAAACCACATACTTTAAATATTTTTAATAGCCAGGATAAAGAAGTGAAAAAGGTGGGGCACTGGGTGGCTCAGTTGGTTGGGCATCCGACTTTGGCTCAGGTCATGAGCTGACGGTTCGTGAGTTCAAGCTCCACATCTGGCTCAGTTGTCAGCACAGAGCCCACTTTGGATCCTCTGACCTCCTCTCTCCTTGCCTCTTGCCCACTTGCACTCTTCCTCTTTCTCTGTCTCTCAAAAATAAAATCATTAAAAGGAAAAAAAGACCAGATTTCATTCTTTCTCATTGCCATGTAGTATTCCATTGTTGTAGCAACATGGATGGAATTCGAGGGTGTTATGCTGAGAGAAATAAGTGAGGCAGAGGACAGATACCATATGTTTGCATGTATAGGTGGATTAGGAGGAAGCTTACGGAGGGCCATGGGGGAGAAGAAGGGGAGAAATAGTTGGGGAGAGGGAGGGAGGCAAATCATGAGAGACTCTTGAATGCCGAGAACAAAATGAGGGCTGATGGTGGGGGGGAGGGGAAGTGGGGTGATGGGCATGGAGGAGGGCACTTATTGGGATGAGTACTGGGTGTTATATGTATACCAACTTGACAATAAACTATTAAAAAAATAAAAATAAGGGGCACCTGGGTGGCTTAGTCAGTTAAGCGTCCGACTTTCGCTTAGGTCATGATCTCGCGGTTCGTGGGTTCGAGCCCCGCGTCAGGCTCTGTGCCGACTGCCAGCTCGGAGCCTGGAGCCTGTTTCAGTCTGTGACTCCCTCTCTCTCTGACCCTCCCCTGTTCACGCTGTCTCTCTCTCCTAGAAATAAATAAAACATTAAAAAAAAATAAAAAAATAAAAATAAAAATAAATAAAAAATAAAAAATAAAAGAAAAAAAAGAAGTAGGGGCACCTAGGTGGCTCAGTCAGTTAAGTGTCTGACTTTGACTCAGACCTTCTTGCGGTTGGGGAGTTTGAGCCTCACACTGGGCTCTGTGCTGGCAGGCTCCGGCAGGTCAGAGCCTGGAGCCTGCTTTGAATTCTGTGTCTCCCTCTCTCTCTTTGCCCCCTCCCCAGTCCCCAACTCATGCTCAGTCTTTCTCTCAAAAATAAATAAACATTAAAAAAAAAAGAAGTAAAAAGAAATAGGTAAAATACTTTCGGTATTTTAATTTAACTAAATACATCTAATTATCATTTTAACATCGAATCATACACAAAGTATCAGAGTTATTTTATATGTATTTTTTTCATACTAAGTCTTTGAAATCCAGTACGTAGTTTACACTTACTGCACATCTCAATTTGGCCTGGCCATGTTTCACGTGCTCAGTAGCCACAGGTAGCTGGTGACTGCGTTACTGGACACTGTGGGCTCAGCATGCTAAATGTCTTAGGAGCGACCGTCTGACCGTCTTCTGTTTGGATTTCCATACATTCTTCTAACTTTCTTTGTCTTTTTTTTTTTTTTTTTTTTTTTTGCTATTTACATTATACACTGTCATTTAGTTGGTCTGAAAGGTTTGACGGGCTTATTCCAATGCCTTATGAAACCTCTTGTGTTAATAGCAGAGCCCAGGAATTCTGTGCTCCCTGCTGCTCTTGAAACTGTATAGGTTTGAGTTTTCTGTACAATGAATCTAATCTTATTTTTTGATGGATTACGTTTTGGGGCTACACACAGATAAATCACTTAGTACTCTCTTTTGTTTTGCAGCCTGGCTTTCTGTCTTGCAAAGGGAGCCCATTTGGGCTACTGAATCAGGTTCACTGGTTTCTTTCTTTTCCTTCACAAAACACTTTAAAATCTAGTTCTACTTTCAAAGGATTTCAGTAATCTCAGGGTCTCTTTGGAAAGGTTCTCAGGGTCTAGGTAGTTGACTTCTTTCCACTAAGCCCGAGGAACCCTGCCTGAGGAGCAGTTATTTTCTCCCAAACTGTTACACTTCTATGGTATGTGTTTGCCAGAAGTTAGGAGTGACTTAAAACTGAAATGTGAATAATGATGTGTAGTCGTGATAGAACTAGATTACTCAAATAAAGTCTGGAATTCCATGAACATTGTATTTGTATTGTATAAGTCTGTTAGCCATCAACTGAACAAGAGGTGCAGATTATATATATATATATATATACATATATATATACGTATATATATATACACATATATATACGTATATATATATACACATACATGTATATATACATATATATATACACATACATGTATATATGTGTGTATATATATACGTTTAAGATATATATCATATAGAAATATATTTATAAGTATGTACATAAAAGTATACCGGAAGGAAATATACACAAAGGAAACCTAACAATTACACTTCTGCACTTCTGCACTTAAATTTTATGAAAATTTTGGTAATTGGACGCATTTCAGGTGATACATAACATTAAATTAAATAACTGAGAATCTAAGCAAATGTGGAAAGAATATTATTTGTAAAACTAATTTAATAAGACTTTTCTGGCTAGCAAGTTTCTTTTGCTATAATAGGTGGCAGTGACTTGGGAAGAAACTGTAGCAATGTCTTGGTCAGTTAGACAAGGTACAACTTTGCTTTGCCTGTTAACTACTATAACAGCTAAATAGATTTTGTCCCAAGGGAGTTAAAAGCCTATGGTTTTCACACTAAATGACCATCGATAACCAAAAGCATTATTGTTTGGATATCCTAACCCTCATTCATTGAGTTTGCACAGAATTTCGGGGTTAATCTTGCTACCCACTGGATGTCACTGTTGCTGCACCAAAAATGTCAAGTATTCAAGCATTTTTTCAGTCCCCCAAAAGGCACATAAGGAAGCGTCAGTTAGGGAGATCAGTGATAATGCTGTGAGATGGAACAGAGAAGACCAGTAACTGGGTTTTCAGGTTGATAATTAAAACGTTAGTCTGTATCATTCTTGCTTTTCACCACAGTGACAGTCGAGAAAATGCTTTCATGTTGAGACTAGAGATTTTGTGGAGTGACCCGGGGCTGTCTTTGATATCACGGTGGTGTTTTCATCATTTTGAAGCAGGGCAGATGTTTTTACATCTGTTCCTTCCTGTCCCAATGAGGGTTGAAAGGAGTCTTGCTTGATTGAGTCCCCTTAGATAAGGAATATGGAAATTGTATTTTTAACCTTGGTGTGACTGGACTGCTGAGTACCAAGTAGGAGAAAACATCTTTCTTTTGATTGTTTGCAAAAGCTTTCTACTCCAGTGGGAGAGAATTCATCCATATTAGAGCTGTCAGATCTTCTCCAGAATTAACAATACCTTTTGTTGTTATTTTTCTACTTCTGTCATTTGTTTACCTCTGTGCAGTTGAAATGTTGTCACTAAGTGGTGTCTAAAAGACACGACAAAACATCGGATTCACGAAGAAGTTATGAGTCTTGAAGTTTATATACAGTTTCCAAAGAATGAAGAGTGATATGGAGTTCACATAGAAGATTTGGTTTTAAAATATTAGAATTGGAAATGACTATTTACTTTTATATCATACAGTGGTCTTGACTGCATAGTATTGACTTTATCTAGCTTACTAACTATGCCGTATTTATGTGATTCAGAAATAGGCAAACTGCTCAACTCCTTGAGAGCCTATTGTTTTCTGCTTCCTTTCAGCATCTCCAGTGCTCACGGAGGTGCTGATCCCATGGTAGGTATTCAGGAACACTGGTTGCATTCGATTTGACAATGTGCTAAGTGCTGGGCTGTGAAGATAGAGTAGTAGATGTCTCTTGTAGTTTTGGGAGCTTACGACCTAGTTGAAGAGAAGGCATACTGACCACAAACAGTAGAAGAATCCTTTTCTAGTGGGACCATTCACAAGAGCACATTGATATTTACTTGATTAGTTTGTGGGACTTCTTTGTTCATCCAGTCAGGGGGTATTATAATTTAGAGAAACAACATGTTGAGAGGCAACCATGGATGAAAACCTCAAATTCATCTATTCTAAAATATATACTATATTTTAAAATGTTGTCTTGATTTATGTGGGCTTCTTAGTTTATTGTCTTTGTTTGACTCTTGGAAGTGTTAAAGGGAGAGATGAATTATTTAGCATTTTGCTACTCTGCAGACAGCAGCACTAAGATCAGTGGAGAGCTTGCCAGAAATGTAGAATCTCAGGTCCTTCTCAGACCTACTGAATTAGAATCTGCATCTTTTATATATAATTTATTGTCAAGTTAGTTAACATCCAGTGTATTTGGTGTGCTTTTGGCTTCGGGAGTAGATTCCCATGATTCATCACTTATATACAACACCCCGTGCTCATCCCATCAAGTGTACTCCTCAGTGCCCATCAGCCATTTTCCCCATCACCCCAACCCCCACCCCATCAACCCTCAGGTTGGTCTCTGTATTTAAGAGTCTCTTATGGATTGGCTTCCTCTCTGTGTGTAACTGTATGTATATAGATATTTTTTCTTTCCCTTCTCCTATGGTCTTCTGTTAAGTTTCTCAAATTCCACATATGAGTGAAAACATAGGCTATCTGTCTTTCTCTGACTGAATTACTTCACTTAGCGTAATACCCTCCAGTTCCTTCCACGTTGTTGCAAATGGCAAGATTTCATTGTTTTTCATTGGCGAGTAGTATTCCATTGTATACATAAGCCACATCTTTATCCGTTGATCAATGAAAGACATTTGAGCTCTTTCCATAATTTGCCTATTGTTGATAGCATTGCTATAAACATTGGGGTGCATGTGCTTCTATGAATAGCACTCCTCTATCTTTAGGATAAATTCCGAGGAGTGCCATTTCTGAGTCATAGGTTAATTTAGTCTTTAATTTTTTGAGGAACCTCCACACTGTTTTCCAGAATGGCTGCACCAATTTGCATCCCCAAATTTCTTGGGCAGTTTGTATGCTCACTAAAGTTTGAGAAGCATGGATTTACGGAATCCCTTATGTTAGCAATAGTTCAAGGAAGTGTGGAAGCCTTTTTTTTTTTTTTTTTAAACCACAGAATAGAGGCAAAGAACAATAAATGCAGTGCTGTTATCCCCAGAACGATTAAGGTTGGGAAAGAATGGGAATGTTGTCAGTGAAATTTTTACAAAGCAGTTAGGAAAAGGCTCACCAGCACATTGAGGAAACCATTTTAAATTGGCCAAGAAATGGGAAAAGAGAACAAGTTCAGACTGACCCTTGCCCCTCTCCAGCTGCTTAATTTCTGTAGGGAGGTTGCTTTGTTGATTCTCCATTATCAAATGAGCCTTGGTGATTTTTCCTTTCTCCGCCATACCCCTCCCCACCCCCACTTCCACCCAAGGGCAGTCCTAGCTAGAATTTTGTTTCATTGCCAGACACTTCTTTGGGAGAAGAGGGTGCTCACTTTGTGTGTGCTTTTTAATGTTTTTATTTATTTTTGAGAGAGAGAGTGCCCATGAGAGAGAGAGAGAGAGAGAAAGAGAGAGAGAGAGAGCGTGAGCAGGGGAGGGGCAGAGAGGGAGACACAGAATTTGAAGCAGGCTCCAGGCTCTGAGCTGCCAGCACAGAACCTGATGTGGGGCTCAAACCCACAAACCATGGTGAAATCACCACCTGAGCTGAAGTCGGACACTTAACCGACTGAGCTACCCAGGTGCCCCAAGGTAGCTTACTTTGTATAATAATATTTTACAACTTAACTCACCTCCTCCCTCAGATTACTTCCATAATGAGAGGACCAAGGACCTAGGGATTCTACAGAACCTTCATTCGACAAGATGCTAATGGTGGTGATGCACGGATGGGGTAGGATGGGCCTCATCCCTTATTGCACACACACTACAGCTTTGTTTATTATTAATGACATGGAAGACATTTTCCTTAGCTCTGGAACTGAATAAAGCAATAACCCCACCATAAGGGAGGCAGAAATTGGAAGATAATAAATATTTATCACCAAATCTCTCTTTCCTAGCAACCACAAATGGAGGAGGAAATGAGCATCTAATATTTTGGAGAGCCAGTGCCAGGAAAACAAAAGCTTTTTAAAAAATTTCATTAATCAAGCAGATTGATTGCTGTGGGTTCTAGAAATCTCAGTCCAGGTTTTTAATAGAGGGAGATGCAATGATTGAGTACGGTTAAGGCACTCTTGGAGACCTGCAATCTTGGCCAGATGCCTCTTGCAAAAATGACTGTCATCTATCAGGAGTATTAAATAATACAGTCTGGTGGCTCTGTTCACAGAAGAGTATTGTTTTGTTTGTTTTCCTGGGCTAAATACACAGTATAGCAACAGAGCTATAAAACTGCATTGTCTGACATAGCACAAGAGCTTGTATTTCAGGGAATTTACTAATACATTGGAATTGTGTCTTAAAGATTATGTATAAATAGAGTTTCATTATGCACGTTTTGTTGTTGTTGTTGCTGCTTTTTTTATTCTGGTATAGTGTCCTTGAAGGAGTGTAAGGTCAGGTCTTCAAACTGTCTGAAGATCAGCTCTGCTTCTCTACAACCAAGAACAGTTTCCTCCGCTTATGCATTTTATTGCCATTGTTTAATCCTAAAGAGGAAAAGACAGAACTAACATGTGCTTCTAGTCCTATCACTCTAACTAGTGATCCATGTGACTTTGAATAAATTGTTTGCCCCTCTGGGCCTCAGCTTCTTTGTTTGATAAGTGATGGGATTGAAAAAGAAACTCTTTGAAGCCCCTTCTTATATTAGAATTTGGGCTCTACTACTCCATTGTAGCCTTGGTTTTCTTACCTGAATTCCTCTCCTTGGCCACCCATGCAATTTCAGCATCAAGACTGTCACAAATATATGGCTTTTTGTATTTGTCATGTATTTGTAATCTTACTCCTTCTTATCTTCTCTTTTATTCACCTGAGGTAGATTTTATCTTTGTTTGCTAGTATTTGATGTTCATTGACAAACCATGAGATGGCTGTGGTTTGGCATGTCTCAGTGGACACATACTAACTTTAATCAAGGCAAGCAGCACAAGTGCAGTTGGTATCCCACGGAGTTTTCTTCGTGGCTGTGTCTGTTGGGTGGTGTTTGTACCCGGTTCAGCCTTTGGGGCTAGGTCCTCACTGAATGAAGAAAGAATCCTGAGGAAGTAATCTGATAGCTTCATCCACAAAGGAGTAGGAAGACAAAAGGCATGGCTGATAGAGGGGATGGAGACAAAATTCATTAGTTCTAACCATCTCTTGTTCAGCCTTTGTGGTCTAATGTGTGTTGTAGGTGTTATTTGCAGAAATGTCTTTTTTTTTTAATATTTTATTTCTGAGAGAGAGAGACAGCGTAAGCAGGGGAGGGTCAGAGAGAGAAGGAGACACAGAATCTGAAGCAGGCTCCAGGCTCTCAGCTGGCTGTCAACACAGAGCCCGATGCGGGGCTCGAATCCACGAACTGTGAGATCATGACCCGAGCTGAAGTCGGACACTCAACTGACTGAGCCACCCAGGTGCCCCATATTTGCAGAAATGTCTTATCATGGGGAATATTTGTCTCACTGCACCAGAGACAAAGATATATACTGCACACATTTTGTGTACCAGATTAGAAATTCTCAGTATACTGGATTAAATGATCATTGGGCTAGATTTCATGGGGTGAATGAACTACTCCCAGCACAGCAGATAATGCGTTTCCCATTTTCCTAACTTTGTTCCTGACCATTAGGATGCTGTTTAATGCCCTGGAGATACAATTTACTAAGTGGTACACTAATAACCTGAATGAGTTAATGCACCTCTCAAAATGTCTACCTTATACCCAGGGAGCAACTAATTCCTCATATTATCACATCAAATATATTATAGAAATGTTAGTATGACCATCACTATCAATATTTCACTCTTACAACTTCTCTTTGCTTTTGTTACATAATTAAGATAGGACTTCCTCAGCCCAAAAAGGGGGTCATTTTTAAAAATGAGGCATATCTTTCCCTACGGATTGGTGGGAATTGAGCTAGAATTCTAATGTTTAATAATGTGCATATTTAAATATCTTAACTATTCTTGAAGGTAGTACCATGAAACAGTATTTAATGGTATTATCAGTAATGATCATCGGACCAAAATGCGCATCTTTAATAGTACATTTTCGTGCTTGGTAATTTTAAGTGAATTTATTCTTCAGCTTTCATTCAAATACCTGTACAACTTTGGACCAGCATTCTGTGCAGCTCTTGCATTTTCAAGATTCATTTTCTAATCAGTGAAATCATTTACCTCTCTCAGATGCTAGGCCAGCAGTAATGGAGCTGAGAGAGTCATTAACTATGACACTCTGCCTTTTCTCTCATCTTTCTGGGAAAAGCAAGAAAAAGAATTGCCTTAGCATCATCTTTCTTCACCCAAAGAGGAGACAGACACTAATCAACATTCATTTCTGCCCCCACATTCAGCAGTTCCATAGTCCATAGTGTCACAGTGCTGTCTGTCACATGGGCTTCTAATCAGGAAGTCTTCCCAAAAGAACAGCCAGTACCTTTGGTATGTATGCCCGGTGTGTGCTCTAGTGCACTGCCCAGGACCATTTCACTTGTCCAGAAGGGAGAAAAGATAACAATGGGCAAAGTGGTGGCATTTCTCTTTAAAATTCCCAGAATACAGTGTGACTTAGAGCCTTGCAAAATGCTGGACAGTATGCTCTGTTTTTACAATGATGAAATCAATATGTTTGGAGAGATTTACATTTTCATCAAGGAAAGGAACATGGCAGATTTAGGCTTCCAGCAATTTATCACAAGTGAAAATGTTGGCCGAAATGATTTAAGGAATTGAAAAATCACTGACCCTTTAAAATGCTTTAGGAGAGCAATATTAGAAAACCAGATGAGGTGATAATCTGTATTAATTTATAGTTGTCTAGCATTTTTTGAGAGTGCCATATAGAAGCCAAATTTTTATGCATCTTTCTTTTAAGTCGTTTGCACATTGGTGAAATGTATAAATTGGGAAAGGCAGGACCATGAAATTGACAGTGTCTGTCTTAACTCTATCTGAGGTAAGTTTGATCTTGGCTTGTCACCTCTTTCACATGAAATCTGACTGTTCCTACATATCTTTTGCCAATTTTTAGTGGTAACCAAGGAAACACAGTAAAGGGGACCCATCTCTCTAGGGATTGACTCACTAGAATTTCTACCTCTGTTAGAATTTCTTTCTTCTCATAATTTCTTATGGTTACATTAAAATTTTACTTTTGATTTTCACCTTTTGGAAAGACCATAAAACGGCTTGCAAAATTATTGTGTTAGAATGATTTTGATGTTGTCAAAGTACTCTGTCATCAGGTTGATCGTTACCTGACACTTTGAGAAGTTCAAGCAACTGCTTATTATTCATCCTGATAGAAGGGACTAGAGACATGACTAATAGAAAATCGTATATAACCCACATATTATTAAAATTTGGTTTTTAATGAAACTTATAGCCTTTTCATTTAAAATGTTTTAAGTAAGAGGTCTGGATGTCATACCTTTTTTCCTTCCATCCTAGGTGAGGTTTCCTTTCTGGGGTTTTATAGTTCTGTATACTGTCTATTCATAGTTCTTACTGTTGTGCTTTTCTTCTCATGATTTCTGTCCCTCTCTCCTTCATGAGGGCAGGAGCAGAGTCTGTTTCTGCTCATCATTATATTCCCTGTGGGCCTAAGCAGTGCGTGGTACACAGTGGACAATCTATCTTTTGATGAATGAATGGAAAGAACACAGTACAGTCATCATAGTTCATAATAATCTTGTTATAAAATAAGACCTATTTTTTCTTTTTAGTCAAGAAAGTAGTATTTCATCTTTTGGCTATCAAATGATTGAAGACATTTTGGAAAATGTAAAAAAAAGAATATTTAGGGATGTAGAAATTAATATTTTGGTATATATACCTCTAGTAACTTCTCTCTACCTGTATTCACCCATATGTAAACATATTTCCTCTGTTCCACTTACATGCAAAAATACTGTTGGTAAACTGCTTTTCATTCTAATGACATATTTTGTTTCCCCATATTGATTTACTTTTCTACCACATTATATTATTGATTATAAAATGTTACTTTAAATGGATTTGCAGTGATATATTTCATGAATTTCTCCATAATGGAATGTATTGCACCATAGAGGGTGGTGTGGAATGAAAATATAGTTTCTATTTCTATTTATTTTTATATAAAAATAAGGCATAAATTAGACTTCATTACTATTTAATATGCAAGTGAACATCAGTGCATCCATTCAGTTCACTATGAGATGGTTATGAGTTCTGTCTGGCCAAGGGGGAGTTAGGAGAAAGAGAGAATATTCCAAAGGGGTTTGACGGGGACTCACTCATTTGTTGTTTCAGTCTTTTGTGTGTATTTCACTTGATTCGTGTCCTGTTCAGTGGATTTATAGGTTATATGTTAACTATGTCATAAATTAACTAGTCTATTGGTCTCCAAATGGACCAATAGATTAAAAGGAATTCTACTCTGAAACTGAGCATTAAGAGACTACTCTGAAAATAAGTCTAGGCAAACCATGAGAAAATGGCACAGCTGACCCTTTTATTCCTAGTGTGAGTTCTTCCTTAGCCTCATTGTCAGATAAAAGCAATGATACCTAATCAGATCTGACAGTAGAATGCTTCCTAGTTGTGCATGCACATGTGTGAGCACATGCATGATCTAGCTCTTTGATATAAAGTTAATGTTTGACCACTATGTGAGAAAGTAACTGCTTTTTAAAACAACCTTGTGTAATGGAGAGTGCGTTTTGGAAATAGATGTTTGGGGATGTTTCCTTCCTCATGAGATTTTTGCCACTGAAAACCAATTTCACATATAATTATTACACACACACACACACACTGGAACCAGAATTTTCTAACACCTTGAATATTTTTTCAGAAAAGAATTTTTCGTGTGATTTGAAACTGTTAAAGACAAAGGCGCAGCACATTCTGGTTAGTTTGCAAGAATAACTGATTGGCATTATGGAAGGTAGAAATTTGCTGGTCTATTTGGCCCTGAATCCATTGGGTATAATTGGTTATTGGGAATAGAAAGCAAGTGTAATGATTTGTTAAGCATGGGCCATGATGCACTTCTTTCATTCGTAAGTACACATTTGTATGATAGGTCTTTTTCAGTTACAGCAGCTATTAAAATGAAGAATTAAAATAAACTGAACTTAAAATCCGAGTTTCACATTGCTACATTAGAGGGTGTTAAACTAAGATTTAAAAAGATGAAGCATATTCAATCCTATCACTTTTACCAGAACAGTTACAGTCTAATAATATATTATATAGTAATAAATAATTATCACTATAATTATATATTATATAATACATGAACAGATGTTTAGTACCATTAAGAAAAGACAAAAATTATTTCAAAATATTGCTTTTTCATTGTTCATGTCTTTTCAAATGATTTCTGTTTTGGGGAAAGGCATGATGTATATGGTATTTTCAGTTCTATTAGTATATTGTAAATAAATTCATTTTAACCTATTAAGATACTATATATGTTTAATGATGAGTCTACAATAAGTATTTAGGATCACTTCTGCATACAAAATGGAAATTAGGGTGGTCAAGAAATGGGATCAAGACTGCTAAAGAAATTATAATTTGTAACAATATGCAAGATCTAGTCACACCAATTCTAATAAAATGTACTGCTCAGCAACTTTAAGCCTTCACAGTTTATAGCAAAACAAGTTTTATCTCTTTGCATTGGGGCCAATGCCAGATACACCTTAAGACCCAGTCTTATCATCTTAAGACCCAGTCAACTCAAGATCTGATTCTAATCACTGAGACATTGCCTCCTTAACTGAAAATCCCTTCGCTTTTCTCTAGGTGTGGAAAGTGCTCTTTATCTGTTGTCTTATTCCCTTCTCTTTACACTTGTCTTCATGTTCATCTAGACTCAGTTGCTTCAGAGCACATGAACATCATAAACTTTCTGGCCTCATTGACCAGTATAGGTCATGTGTTTTTCCAAGCCTCCATCGTCCCCACTCCTGCTCTTAAGCTACAAAAGCTGTGGTCAGTGTATGTTTATACAAAGCTGCCAAACCACTTTTCCACATGGTAGTGCATACCCAGCAGCCAGATCTGAGTTCCGCTTGCCTTGCATCTTCGTTGGCGCTTGGTATCATCAGGTTTTCTGTTTTAGTCATTCCTGTCCCCCTCCAGCTTTACTGAGTTATAATGGATGTGTAACATTGTATAAATTTAAGGTGTACATGGTGATGATTTGATCCACGTGTGTATTACAAAATGATGGCCACAATAAGGTTAGTTAACATATGCATCACCTCACATAACTGCTATTTTTTTTTTTTTTTTTTTTTGTAGTGAGAACATTTAAGATCTGCTCTCTCGGTAGCTTTCAACTATGAACCATAGTCACCATGCCATAGAGCTTCTTTATCTTATAATTGGAAGTGTGTTCCTTTTGACCGACATCTCCCCATTTCCCAGCTCCTGGCAACCACTGTTCTCTCTGCTTTTGAGTTCATCTTTTTTTAGATTCCATGTGTAAGTGTGATCATACAGTATATGTTTCTGTGTTTGACATTTCACTTAGCATCATGCCTTCATGGTCCGTCCATGTTTTCGCCAATGGCAGGATTTCCTTCTTTTTATGGATGAATAATTTTCATTGCATATATAGACCACATTTTTAAAAATCCACTCATCCATCCATAGAAACTTAAGTTGTTTCCATGTTTTGGCTATTTTGAATAATAATGCTGCAGTGAACATGGGGGTGCAGATATCTTTTTGAGTTAGTGATATAATTTCCTTCAACTGTATACCCAGAAGTGGGATATTGGATCATATGGCAGTTCTATCTTTAATTTTTCAAAGCACCTCCATACTGGTTTCCCTAATGGTTACACCAATTTACATTCTAGTCAACAGTGCACAAGTATTCCCTTTCATCACATCCCACCAGCACTTGTTATGCTTTATCTTTTTGGTAATAATTTTCCTGAGCAGTCTGAGGTGATGGCTCATTGTGGTTTTGTTTTGCATTTCCTTAAGGGCTAGTGATGTCAAGCATCTTTTTATGTTTCTGTTGGCCATTCATAGGTTTTCCTTGGAAACATGTCTATTCAGGTCCTCTGCCCATTAAAAAAAATCAGATTCTGTTTTTTTCTCTTGAGCTGTAGGAGCTCCTTACATATTTTAGATTTTAACCCCTTATTTGATATGTAGTTTTAGAAATATTTTCTCTGGGGCTCCTGGGTGGCTCAATCGGTTAAGTGTCCAACTTCAGCTCGGGTCCTGATCTCACGATTCTTGAGTTTGAGCCTCAAATTGCGTTCTGTGCTGACAGTGTGGAGCCTTCTTGGGATCCTCTGTTCCCCCTTCTCTCTGCCTCTCCCCTGCTCTCTCTCTCAAAAATAATAAATAAACATAAAAAAAGAAATATTCTCTCCCATTCTGCAGGTTGCCTCGTCATTTTGTTGATTGTTGCTTTTGCAGAAGCCTTTTAGTTTGATGTGGTCTCACTTCTTTATTTTTGTACTTGTACTTTTGGTGTCACATTGAAAAAATCACTGCCCAGACTAAATTTCAGGGTGTGTCTCTAAGAGGCATGCCATAGGCTCTGCTCTTTTGGGGTGGAATGCTTTATAAATGTTAATTAGGTCAACCTGATTGATAATGTTCGAGTCCTTTACATCCTAGCTGCCAGTCCCACACATGCACAGATGAGGAGTTTACAACAAAGAGAAGGGATCCCCATCTCCAGCTCTCTACTTTCCAGGATTTTTCTCATACCGTATGGATCTCAGACACCCCTCTTTATGGTCATTTGGGCAGCAAGACAGCATTTCTCTTAAAGTTATAATTTCCTGTGTTGCTGTCTTAGAGAGGGAGGGTGAGGGAAGAGGGCAGAGAAATGAAGGATCTTTCCACAATATTCACACTATAGGCCTCTTTTTCTAAATCTTTTGTCTGGAAAGTTTCTCTCAGAGTTTGGACTGTCTATCATGCCAATGCATAGTTCCATGACTGAGGTCCTCCACAGAGAAAGGCAAGGAGAGAAAAAAAGGAAAAACAAAGGAATTCTACTATACTCTTCCACTTGTAGACACCCCTTTCCCTGGTCCTCTCATGAAGAATATGGAATTTCTCTTAGAAGTTTCCCTGAAGGATCCACTGTGCAGTTTTGTAACTAGTATCAAAGCTGAGGGAGATAGGAAGAAATTTGTGTAAACTCATTACCATATGGGTTGATTGTTTAAATTCAGACTTCTCTCCCAAATATTCTTTTTCTTATTTGAGAGAGAGAGAGAGAGAGAGAGAGAATGTGTGAGCAGGGTAGAGGGGCAAAGGGAGAGAAAGAGAAGGCATGGAGGGTTTGGGGGGGGGGGAGAATCCCAAGCAGGCTCAGCATGGAGCCTGATACAGGGCTCAATCCCACGACCCTGGGATCATGACCTGAGCCAAAATCAAGAGTCAGACATTCAATCGACTGCCGCACCTCTCCCAAATACTCTTGCGGTTGTTTACTTTGCAGCGTCCTCAGGAAGTTGCCTTTTATATCCAGAGTATTTAGTTGTAATCGTTGTGAGAGAGGGACTGTGTTAGGCTAGTTTCAACTTGGCCAGTAGTGGAAGCCCTGGTTTTGTTTTGAAAAGATCAATCTATAGAGCAAGCTAAGAGGGGACACAGTGAGGTTAATGTCTAGGTCACTGTAATAGTCTAGTTGACAGATGGTGATAGCTTGGATTAGGAAGGTTGCAGCTGGAATGATAAGAAAAAGTATGGATTCAAGAGACATGTTATACGCAAAATTAATTGGATTCAGTAATAAGTTGAAAGCAGGGAATGATTCCTATAATTCTGGTTTGAGAAAATGGATGGATGATGGTACCGTTTGCTGAGGCAGGAAATACTTGGAGAGGACTATGTTTGAGTATGCATTTGTGTGTGGAAGGAAGGGCATGGGAGGTTCTGAGTTCAGTTTTGGATATATAGAGTTTGAGGTACATTTGAGACAACTAGGCAAAATGTCGGGTAGGGAGACACATGTATACACAGCTTTGAAACCTACAGTAGCTTTGGACCAGAGATAGAAATTTATGAACTATCTGTATAAAGATGATAATCAAAGTCATGGTTATGATTTTACACCAAGAAAACTGGGAATACAAAAGGGCCCCAAACCATGTCTTGAAGAATCCAGACGTTTAATGGCTTGGTGGAGGATAAACTATGAAAAGGAGACTTAGAAGTAATGAACAGAAATATTAAGAGGAAAACAGAAGGGAGTGTGTTGTGGAAGCCAAGGACAGAGAGTATTAAAGATTGATTGGATCACAATGAGTATGGTAGCCAGGTTAGAATGAGTGTAGTAGCCAAGTTAGAATGAATTGGAGAAGAATTAGGAGATGAGCAGATGGAGATCACACATATAGACAACACTTATTTAATGTTGCTCATTATTCTCCCTTGAGAGAAGTTTTGCATTGAAGCAGAAGATGGAGATAGGTCACTATTTACTTGGAGGATATGGGATAAAAGGAGGTATGTTTTTAATGGGAGAAATTTGAGCATATTGGAGATCTCATGGGAATTGTCTATTTGAGGGAGAAGGTTGACTATATATAAGAGAAAAGAGAAAGTAGGAATAACTGGGAAGTAAGTTTCTGGGGCTGGGGCAGAAGAAAATGGGATCTAAAGCCTTAAGGGATTGGCCTTACCTGAGAAGCAGGTAGCAGGGAGTTGAGGGAGTTTCTGTCTGGTGGCCTCTATTTCATCTATAAAACAGTGGGTGATAGGATGTTCTGAGAGTGAGGGGGGAGGTAATGAATGTTGCGTGAGGGGACACATGACATTTGAGGAAGCACAGGCTGTGGAGAGTAGGAGAATGAGCTGTGGAAGGAAGTGTGGGAAGCCACGGCTCCTTTTCACTCCATGCTTCAGACATCTTGAAATTCCTCTGATCACTGCTCCCCACTCATGCTCCTTCTCTCCTGAACTTTACCTATGTCATCACCCCTGTTTGGAACACTCCTGCCACCTTTATCTCATGATTTCTACTCATCCTCCAGGTTTCAATTTAGATGCACCTCCTGTAACAAGCTCCTTCTGCGGTTAGGTAGTAGAGGTTAGCTGCCCTGGGTATGTGCTTCTGGGGCCATCCTTATCTTGTTTTCCGCGGTCCGTGTTGTTATGGTTGCTTGTCTAACTGGCCACCTCTCCTACTAGAAGGTCAGCTTCCTGAGGTTCAGGGACCACACGGTTAGGGACAATGATGACATGCCTAGCCCTAACCTATAGCACCTGGCCTGTCACATAATAGGCACTTGAGATATGGTTGCTGGATGAATGCAGTGAACTGACTGTGGTAAGAGAACTGATCACGTGGCTTGAAGAACGGCGGCACTTGTCTGGGGGAGAAGTGTAGTCTGTAACAGTGTCCTTTCATTAACTCAGGCAATGGCCACTTGACAGCAGAGGCAGGAAGGAAAATATCAGAGAGATGTAAGATTAAGACTTATATTTCTCGGGACGCCTGAGTGGCTCAGTCATTTAAGCATCTGACTCTTGATCTCAGCTCAGGTCATGATCTCACGGTTCATGAGATCAAGCCCCATGTGGGGCTCTGCACTGATGGGGCAGAGACTGCTTGGGACTCTCTCTCTCTCCCTCTCTCTCTGCCTCTTCCCTGCTTGTTCTCTCTCTCTCTCTCTCTCTCTCAAAATAAATAAACTTAAAAAAATGTCTTATTCTTCTCTCTTCGTGGTAAGTGCTCTGGGGCAGGGGGTGTTGATTCGTGCCAATTCCCAGCCGCCTTAACAGCCTGAGAGCACTGCAAGGGGGCTGCTGTAGGTGCTAGGAGGCAGAGGCACAGGCCAAGAGGAACGTTGTCTTTCCCAGTAAGGCTCTTTGTATGGGACCAAATGTGGTTGTGAGCTTCGGTGGCTGATTTCGACTCTTTTATTTAATATTGCTCATTATTTCAGCAACCTGAAAATAACAGCTGGACTGTGTGGGATGAAAGCAACTTTTCAGTGCAGGCGAACAGATCATGGCAGTTCTCTTGGAGGAATATCACTTGTTAGTTTGCAAAAATAAATCTGCTTTTTTGTCCTCGTTCTTAAAAAATGCCAAATTGCAAGATGTGCGTATGTGTGTAAGATGAGGCCAGGACAAATTTAAACCGGAGGAAATGCTTTACAGCTAGGCTGCCTCCTTCCCCCTCAAAGGCTGATAAGCACAAATACCATTTAGGCACTGGATTTACAGTTACTTTCGCATATGCCCTGCAAACTCACTTATCTTCAGGGGATACTAGTTCATGGAGAAAACAAGTTAGTACTGGGAAGTTCAATTACTCTCTTAAAATATCAATAGCTTAGCAGTAAGAAAGCCAAAACAACAGGCCCTTTTCTATATTGGATGTATTCTCAAGACATCTATAAAGGCTTGCTACAAACAGCAAGAAAGTAATAGCTATAAATGTTACTCAGTGGGAAGGATTGGGAATGGGGGTCCCTCCTCCCAGTCTCCAGTCTGAAACTGTGACTGGTGCTCCATCACTCACAGCAGGAGCTCCTCTGCCTGCATTTTCCTTTCCCTTTGTTTTAATTATGACTCTTATTTTTCATGGTGCTGGGAGCATTTTCCAGGTCTTTGGTATAGGGTTTCTGTTTTGTCTTGGTTCTGAGGTGACTTTCTTCCTTTAGAAGATCAGCTTTGTGTTTCCTGAAGAGCACCTGCTGAGCTGGGGATTTCAGTGTTTCCTGGTCTGCCTTAGTCCTCTTCAGCAACACAGTAATACAATCAGCTGAAATTCCCCTAGGTGAACTGCATTTTTAGGGTTTCTATTTCATTCTAAGCTGCTTAATAAATGTATCTTGGGGAACATGGGGTTGATTGGTGAAATCCTTTCTTCTCCTTTTTTTAAATTTTTAAATGTTTTATTTATTTCTGAGAGAGAGAGAAGGAGAGAGACAGCGTGAGCAGGGGAGGTCAGAGAGAGAGGGAGACACGGAATCTGAAGCAGGCTCCAGGCTCTGAGCTGGCTGTCAGCACAGAGCCTGATGCAGGGCTTGAACCTACAAACCGTGAGTGAGCTGAAATCGGACGCTTAGTTCACTGAGCCACCCAGGCGCCCCAGTGAAATCCTTTCTTTGAAGGTATCTGCCTCCATTGGTAGCTCCTCAGTGAGTTTGGTGTACAGGGAGGATGTGTGTCTAGGATCACTGTGTCACAGGAGGCAAAGTATCTGAAAAAGATCTTGGCTTCGGAGGAGGCCTGACTTTGCCTTTGAGAATACATGGGTCATCGGGTCTTTTTCCATGGCTAACAGAAATTGATTTTTAATATAACTCTGTTTCCATTCATTACTTTCATATTTGAAATCAGAAAACAGGGAGAAATGTGGTAAGTCATACATATATCTGATATGCAGTTACACAAAACTCTTATGTTTCAAAGAAATTATTGACCCCCCAAAGCAGTTCTATAGAACAAGCCCTCATTTATAACCTATACATAAAGAGGAGGTGGTATGCCATAGTGGTTGAGAAGGGGACTTTGGGGTTAGAGGATCTAGGTTCTAGCATTTTGGACTTGGGCAAGCCATATGACTCTCTTAAGCCTCTGTTTCCCCATCTGTAGATGGAGAAAATAACATAAGGTTTTTATAAGGGTCAAATGAGATCATGCAGTTAAAGTTTGGCACACTGCCTGACAGTGCTGAATAATTCTTCACGCAATTTAACAGAAGTTTTAGCTACTTTTTTTCTAATCCTCTTCCAAGGAAAGTAGATCCAGTTATAGAAAGAGCTCTTTGTTTTGCTGTACACCTTGATAGTTTTGGGTAAGCAAGTTTGTGATTAGAGATAGAACTGAATTCCACTACCCATCCCTCTTCCTCACTCTATTACTCCTTTATTTTATTTGTTTTCATAGCACATATCACCACCTATTGTGGGTTGAATTGTGTCCCCCCCGAGAAGATATGTTGAAATCTATGTTAATTTGCTAGGACCTGCTGTAGCAAATGCCATAGACTGGGTGGCTTAAACAACAGTTTGGCTGGAAGTCAAACTTCTAGATCTAGGCAGAGTTAGTTTCTTCTTAGTTTCTTCTGAGGGGGTCTCTCCTTGGCTTGTTAATGGCTCTCTTCTTCTTCTTTCTTCCCATGGTCTTCCTTCCACATGTGTCCATGTCCTATCCCCTCTTCTTATAAGGACACCAGTCATATTGGATTAGGGCCCACCCTAGTAACCTCATTTAACCTTAATTGCCTCTTTAAAGGCCCTCTCTCCAAATATATTCACAGTCTGAGGTACTAAAGGGTTAGGACTTCAACATATGAATTGTGGGGCAGGGCACACAATTCAGATCATAACAAAGTCCTAACCTCTGGTACCCATGAATATGACCTTATTTGAGAATAGCACCTTTGTAGATGTATTCAAATTAAGATGAAGTCATACTGAATGAGGGTAAATCCAATGAGTGGTGTTCTCATAGAGAGTCATACAGAGACACAGAGGAGACATATAGGGAAGGAGGCCATGTGAACACGGAGACAGAGATTGTAGTTATATTGCCACAAGCTAAGGAATGTGGAGAATTGCTGACCGCTACCAATAGCTAGAAGAAGTAAGGTAGGATTCTTCCTTAGAGCCTTCAGAAGGAGCATGGCCTGGCCAACATCTTGATTTCAGACTTCTGGCCTCCAGAACTGTGAGAAAATAAATTTCTGTTGTTTTAAGCTATCTAGTTTGTGGCAATTTATTATGGCAGCCTTGGTGGATAGCTAATACATTATCTGACATTTTGTATTTGTACCTGTCTTCTCTATCTTCCACTGGAATGTAAGTTCCATGAAGGCACGGACTTGTCTGTCTTGTATTGCCAGCATAATGGATATTTAATGAATGAATGAATGAGGGCAATTTTCAAAGAAGAGGGTGAGGAACAGAGATGAGAGAAAGAAAAAAGGGTAGAAGGAATTGAAAAAGCAAATGATAATGAGTCTCAAGTACAGTTGACCCTTGAACAAGATGGATTTGAACTGCACATGTCCACTTATATGTGGATTTTTTTCAATGAATATATTGAAAAATTTTTTGAAGATTTGTAGCCATTTGAAAAAACTTACAGATGAGCCACACAGCCTAGAAATAGTGAAAAATTTAAGAAAAGTGTATTATTTTAAGAATACAGTATGTAATACATACACAAAACGTGTTAGTAAGCCTTCCAGTCATTAGTAGGCTATTAGTAGTTCAGTTTTTGGGGAGTCAAAAGTTATACATGGATTTTCAACTGTGAGGCAGGTTGGTGTCTCTAAATCCTGCATGTTCAAGGGTCAACTGTATACTAATCTTATACTGAGTGAAATTCTGGTGGAGCTGGTTAAGGAGTTGAGTCCAGTTTTATATGGCAAGAAATAGAGACAAAATATGGAAATTGGGGCCACAGGAACACTGGGAGCTTAAACCTCTAGTGAACAGAACTTGAAGGGATTCCGTTGGACTTTCATGGGTCATGGAAGTAGCAAGGCCCAAACCAATTACACCTAGACCCCCGAGGAGCAAGAAGGCCAGCTGACATCTGGTTTATTGTTAAGACATGTAGTCTCCTAGATTTATCCTCCATGTTTCCTATATTTTCCCATGACATTTATCTTTTTATCAATTTCCTCTGAGTTTGAGGAAAATTTTTCAAACTCATTCTAATTCTCTAGTTTAGTTCTCTGCAGTAGTCCACCTAGCTCCAGTATATTTTATTTTCATCTGAAAGCAATCTTTCTTGACCTTAGTGGTTCTGTTTTTAGAAATGAAATGTGGTTTCCAATTCTAATATAAATCCAAAAGATAGATTTTTATATTATTCTCCTTTACTTTTTACAAGAGGTTCTTTAAAACTTTTTGTTCTAAAATCTTACAGGGTCTTTATATTTTGATCTCTTGACTCTCTCTCTCCATCCAGTAAGATTTTTCTATTCTTCCTGATATCTATGCATAACAATTACTGGGATTGACATGTGTATCCCAGTTTAAATGTTTTAATCTAAGACACAAGGAAAAGTTTATATTTTATATTGTTTTCCTTTGATAAATAGGGATTTCATTTTACTGGAGGGAATAAAGGAGACAGACATGGGGCAGGGAAGCAGCAATATAATGACATAGAAGAAATAGATATTTGGTCATTTAGATAACCAAAACATACTTCTCAGATATGTTTGATCTTTATCCACAGTTCCTGAAAATGTTCCAGAGCCATGAAGGTGAAATAAGTGTCTTGTTATTAATGAAAGTGATTTTTTAGATCCCACCCAAGGTAGGGGCTGGTTACTAGGAGGACCAGCCCTTTGTCTAACCACCTGTGGGAAAAGGAGAGAGGCTGGAGGTTGAATCACTCAGTGGCCAATGACCTAACCAGTCACGACTGTGTAATGAAGCCTTCATAAAAATTCAAGAGGACAGCTTTTTGGTCCTTTATGAGAGAGTTTTACGTAAACATTTTTATGTGCCACTGAGCTGTGCTCCAGGCTCTGTGAGGAAAGAAGTCCTTTATTTAGACCCTTACCCTGTGTATCTGGCTTCATCTGGCTGTTGAATGGTATCCTTTATCTTACCCTTAAAAAACCTGGTAAACGTAAGCGTTTCCCTTAGTTCTGTGAGCTGTTCCAGCAAATTAACTGAACCTAAGGAGGAGGTCACTGGAACCTGCAATCTGTAGCAGGTTGGTCAGAAGCACAGGTAACAACCTGGGGTTTGTAACTGGCATCTGAAGTGGGAGATGGGGAGTAGTAAAGAATTGAGTGCTTGACCAGTGTAATCTGATGCTAGTGCCAGTATTGAATTGAATTCTCAGACTCTCTGCTTGTGTTTGAGAATTGCTTGGTACTCTGTGGGAGCAATCCCCTCCCCCAAGTTGGAATTGGGTCTGGGAACCCTAAAAGAAAAGCACACTGCTAGGCCAAGTATTCTCTCTTCCATGTTTGTTGTAGCAAATGGTGGGTCCTGATCCACTTCTTCCAAGATCACGGTTGTCCTTGTTAACAGTCTTCTACCACAATGCACTTGCTTTTCTCAGTCCCTTTGTCTAACCAAGCTCTGCCTGATAGTGATGTCCACTGGTTTCTCTCTGCCCCACATACAGCTACTTGCATACTTCTGGAAATGCTTGGGTATTCTCTTTCTCATATAGTCCATAGCTTACCTTTTCCCATTTGGAGCTGCTCTGACTTTGGGAGTTTCTGTGAAATCTTATCCATTATTCCCCATATATTGGTCCACTGATAAATCCTTTCCTTAACCCAGTCCCATCTACGCAACTTGCCACCCTTCTCTGTTTCCCGGGATTGACTCAGATTTTCTCATATTTTCTATTTCTGTGGTTATCATAGTAGGACTTTGGGAGAGAAAGAAGTTAGTTGTTTAGCATCAAGTTGCTATCTTGAAACAAATTGAGAAAATGATAGGAGATTTTTACAGAGGAGGTGGGTCTTAGAGGGTGGAAGGGGCACACATGATCTGGGGTTAGAAATTTCTGGGTTTAAATCCAATTTGGCCTTTTTTTGGCTATGTGCCTTTGGCTATTTGATGTCTTGGCATCAGTGTTTCTTTCTTACACCTCTGTGACCTTTAAGAATGGAAAACACTTGTGGCGCCTGGGTGGCTTAGTCGGTTGAGCGTCCGACTTTCGCTTAGGTCATGATCTCGCGGTTCGTGGGTTCGAGCCCCGCGTCGGGCTCTGTGCTGACTGCCAGCTCAGAGCCTGGAGCCTGTTTCGGAGTCTGTGACTCCTTCTCTCTCTGACCCTCTCCTGCTCACGCTGTCTCTCTCTCTTTCTCTCTCTCCTAGAAATAAAATAAAAAACATTAAAAAAAAAAAGAATGGAAAACACTTGTCTAGATTGAAAGGAAGAGAGAGGGCATAACTTGTTGAAATCAAGAACAAAGGCACAAACTTTGGAATGAGGGTGATCTATAGGGATAAGAACAAGGTGAGATATTGTAAATGTTGTGGTTGATTTTTCCACAGCCATTCCCTCTTTTTCCTGGTCAGAAGAGCCCAATTTTTCCCCCAGTTGTTTATGCTCCTTTATACAGGCATGGTGGTCCCTCTTCTCTTGCCAAATTTGGATATGGTTATGTGATCCAGTAGCTAGGGAGTCATGAGGGGACATTTTGGGGACTTCTGGGAAAGCTCTGCTTGTTGAACAGAGAGCAAGAGGCAGACATGCCTTCTCTTCTTGCACTGGACATTGCTGTGTGTGATGTCTTGAGCACAGGAGTGTGATCCTGAGGCCAAGCTCTCTGTTGGGGGGCGGGCAGCTTTTGGGCTTGGGATATTAGAGAGGAGAGGAAGAAACCAGGGTCCTTGATGATGTTCTGAATACACTGAATCAATAAATCTTATAATTTCTGTCTATCTAGACTTCTTCACTTAATAAAGCCGATGGAACTGTATGGATTTTCTTTTCTTATTTGCAACCCAAAGCATATAAAATAATGCAAGAGAGATGAATGTATATTTGGCTGGCCTAGGAAATAAATGTGGGTACAGCAGAGGGAGGAATACTATTAAGAGCTTTGAAGACCAAATGGAAGAGTTGAAATTTGGTGTAGTAGATCACAGAGAACTGCAGAAAACTTTTGAATAAATGGAGGTTGATCGATGAAGCATTTTAACCAAGATTCATTTGAGAATTAATGATATGATGGCTGATGGGGCGCCTGGGTGGCTTAGTCGGTTGGGCGTCCGACTTTCGCTTAGGTCATGATCTCGCGGTTCATGGGTTCGGGCCCCGCGTCGGGCTCTGTGCTGACTGCCAGCTCGGAGCCTGGAGCCTGTTTCGCAGTCTGTGTCTCCCTCTCTCTCTGACCCTCCCCTGCTCACGCTGTCTCTCTCTCTCTCCTAGAAATAAATGAAAAATATTTAAAAAAAAATGATATGATGGCTGAAGTAATGAGTCAAAGAGTGTGGACTTAAGACTAGCTTCCCAAAGTCTTCTGTATGAGAGATGTTATTGAGAAGCAGATTGCTGGCTTATCAAGAAGAGAGAGGAAGGAATGGGAGATGGAGGAATAAAGAAAGATTCTGAGATACCAACATGCCTGTATGCACCATCTGAACCCGTTGGGTGTGCTGCATTCACTGGGACGGCAAAACCAAAGGGGAGGGAGAAATTGATACTGTCTGATGGCAGTTGGGGGCATCTAGCAGCATGACATCTGCTTCTTAGCTTGTGAAGTCTCTCAGATGGGAGCATTTATTCTGTAGACTTTGGACACGTCCACGTATACTGACCTGTGTGATATTCCTTTCTGATGCAAATATATTTCTATGTACTTCTTAGATCAACACGAAAACCTATAAAATAGAGTCCTATACTCTGGTCCCATGTTAAGCTAGTTTGATATTTGAATATTTGGATTTAAGATAAATTAAAATAGCATTTCCTTTGTAAAATTGTTCACCAACAGGTTACTTTAAATAGTCATTTTTTTCTGGTGTACGTTAGAATATAATTAAATTTTCAGTTGACTTTACTAGCAACATGTCTCTTTTGTAAAGTAAACTCCAACTGCAAAGAAAGTTATTTTCATGCTTGGTGAAGACGCATTGTTCTAAATAATGATTACAATGGAGAAATTAGAAAACACACACAGCTTTTACCCAGCAGGGAGTATATTTTGAGACTCAATAAATTTAAGCTAATCTGATTTTTTTTTTAAAAAAAGCACAACTTCTTCTCTATACAAATTGTGTCAGTTAGAGATTGCATTTGGCAGAAAATCCCAGAAGAGCTGACAAACAGTGGTTTAACAATTAATGGGATTATTTGTCTAATGCTTCAGGAGTGTGAGAGAAAACAGCTTGAGAATACCATCAAGGAATAGAATTCTTCCTGTCCTCCTGTAGTACTTTCATAACCACTGGCTGTTTTACTTTGAGCACTACTGAAGATCCAGACAAGTGGAAGAAGGAAGTTAGAAAGAAGCACCAGTTGACTTTTGCTTGTGTTTTACTGCACAGGACTGAGCCCCGTGGTCACTCCTAGAGGTGAGGGAGTCTGAGAAGGTGAGTTTCCAGCTGTCCTGACTTTATGTTAAAAGAAAATAAGCAAGAAAGGGTTGGCACGATATTGAGCTGGACAATGAACAGTAGATGGTTCAATATGTTAGTTACTTTGAGAGAAGAAGGGATGTCATACAAAGGCAAATTTCAGATGGCACATTGGCTAGCTTTAGACGCAGCGCCCTTAAAATACACTTTTATGATATATTGGTCTGGTGTTGGTCAATAAAACAGAGCTCTTCTAAATAATTTGGGAATAAAGTGCTTTAATATAGGAATAAGAGCTTAGATGAGTATTGAGAAACTGAGAATGGAAGTCAGGAAAGCTGTGGGCTCCAGGAGGTCAACAAAGCAGACCATGGAGATCTCAACCAAAACACCGAAGTGAGTCTGTCTGAAAAGCTTTGTATAATTAATGTGATCCTCAAAGTTTTTGAGAAGCTCCCATCTCCTGGCAGGAGCTACCAGGGAAGGGTTTTCCAGGGGAATAGGAGCCCTGAACACATAGTTTTGCCCTGCAGCAAAAGACAGTGGGATAGAAGTGCCCTGGATACTTTGTTTTTCCTGCCCTCCAGTCGGCCTGTGCCTACCATTGGCTGAACTAAGCCAGAAAAGCCGGTTGCCTGCAGGGGTCTGCCTCTCTGTGATCTGGAACACAGCAGGGCAAGTACAAGAAAGGGATCTGAAAGCAAAAGAGAAATGACTGGTACAGTGTGTGTGTATGTGTGTGATGCTTCAAGACCTTCGAGGGGTCTGCGCAAACTGGCATCATTCCTGGTGCTTAGGCATGCCCTTTACATTTTGCAGAATCCTTGGAACCTAAGTTTTGATCTCCCATTGTCATGTCCTGGCAGCATTGTGGCTCAGTTGTCTGGCCCTGCTTAATTAAGTCCATTGTGTTTTCATGTTGCCTTTGTGGCCGACGAAGAAAGCCAGTCTCTGGTAGAATCAATAAGAGCGCACTTGTGCTGACTCTGTCCGTCCAGTTTCAGTTCCTTAAAAGGTGAGATAACTTGCAGAGGTGAGGAAGGATATTTAAGATCTAGAGACAAGGGCTATTTCAGTTTTCCTTTAAAAAATACCAAGGTGCCAAGGTGGTTGTAGAGTTTTGGTATTGGTTGGGGAACAGGTCCTTGGTTGAAGAGTTGTTTGATCCGTTGAAGAATTTATTATAAACTTTGTAATACTGTCCTAAGTTTACTCAGGAATTTAGAGGCTAGAGCACTGTATGCACCTGGGGAAGTTGATCTCTGTGGCAATGCCAAGAGCTTCATACTGGTTCTGATCGTTTATTTTAATGTCTGTAACTGGCAAAGTGATTTTATTGACCATTTTCATGCTAGGTTATCTAAAGGCAGTGATATCTGATTTTCCTGGTGAGCATTCTTAATGTTCAGCTTGTCTTTGGGACATGTGTGGAATGTAAAATTGGAATACTGAGCCTTGCTGGTAAGTTAATTCATTTACAGCATGTTGCAAGCCTGCACCCTCAAATTCAGCTTTACACACGTATCTGTATATTTGACAGATGCATAAAAATATCCTATAGTACATTATAGTAAATGAGATAAATCAGACAGAGAAAGACAAGTACTGTATAATCTCAAACTCATGTGTGGAATCCAAAAAAGCTGAACTCCTGGAAACAGAGTAGAATGCTGGTTACCAGGGGCTGGGGGGCAGGGTAGGGGAAGGGAGGAGATGTTGGATAAGCATACAAACTTGCAAGCAGTAGATAAATAAGTCCTGGAGAGCTAATATACAGCATAGTGATTATAGACAACTATACTATAATATAAATTTCAAAGTTACCAAGAGGCTAGATCTTAATTGTTCCCATCACAAAAAAGAAATGATCATTGTGTGATATGATAGAGGTGTTAGTTAACGCCACAGTGGCAATCGTTTTGCAGTATATAAATGTGTCAAATCAACATGTCACACACCTAAACTTACACAATGTTAATGTCAGTTGTATCCCAGTTTCAAAAAATGGCCTATAGTGGATAATGTTAGTGCTATATCCAGATGCAAAGAAAAATGTTTTTAACATTTAACCTCCAACCAGCAGTACCCGTGGCTCGTTCTCTGCAGCCTGTCCCCATTTTTGCCGTTCACATGTAGAGAGAGAGAACTGCCTGGGAATTTGTGTTCCCTGGGGTGGCTCTCAGCTCATGGGGGCTAGAGTTTGAATACATGGGCTCCCTTACCTCTCTGGTCAGGGTAACCTGGGTTGAATTCGAACCCCAGAGTCCCCCTGCAGGATCAGGTTGACGTGACTCTCTGGAACCTGCTGGAGACCACCTCCTTGTTTGGCCTTGGAATTCTAATGACTATGTGATCAATTACTGCAATGATTCAGCAGCTGAAAACAACAGTCGTGTTTGAATACACATAGGCTGAGGAGCAGGAATCTGAGCGTGGCTGAGCTACTGGTTCTGGCCTCAGTGTCTCATGAAGTTGTAGTTGAGCTGTCAGCAGGGAATGTGGTCAGCTGAAGCTTCTGGGGTTGTTCACGTGGCTGTTGGCTGGACACCTCAAGCCCTTGCTGTGTGTGCCTTGATGTGTGCAGGGATGCTCAAGTGCCTTCAAGACATGGCAGCTGGATCCTTTCAGAGCTAGTGAGAACAAGAGACCAAGCGTGAGTGTACGCAGGACAAAAGTGTCAGTCTTTTATAGCTTAATGACATACCATCACCTCTGTTGCATTCTTTTGCACATGGAAACCATCCCTGGTACCCTATGGGAGAGGACTGGGCAAGGCCATGCATACCAGGAGGTGGGAACTGCTGGCGGCCATCTTGAGGGCTGTCAGTTTCTCTTCCTTCCCAGTTTCTTGCTCCCTCCTCTCCGTGACTGGTTTCCTATGGCAGCTCTTTCTCTTAATAAATTACTTATACACTAATTCTTGCCTTAGGAACTGTTTCTGGGGAGCCTGGCCTAAATTCATGCTAATTCTTTGTCTAAAACAGGGAAGCAAGCTACAGTCTGTGGGCCAAATCCAGCGTGTGGCCTGCTTCACTACAGCTTGCAAGCTAAGAATGGCTTTAATGTTTATAAGTGAGTGAAGAAATCAAATGAAGCATAAATTTTTGTAATATAGTAAAGTTTTCATAATATCTGAAAATTACATGAAATTCAAACTTCGTCCACAAATAAAGTTTTACTGGAACATATTTCTTTCTGTTTTGCCTGTGGCTGCTGTCACACTTCAGTAACAGAGTTAAATCGTTGAGACAATTGCCACATGGTCTTCAATATTAGTTCTCTGGCTCTTTACGGAAAAAGTTTGCTGAGCCATAGTGTGAAGTGAACCAGCTTTGTGTGGTTTGTTCCATTCAGAGCATGTTCAAGGCTTTGGCACCACTGGCTTAACTTGGCCATCAGTCTGTAAGTCTTTCCACTGTCCTTTTGTCACTCCAGGTAGTGAATTTTGAAAATGAATTATTTAGTATTTTCCAGCCCCACTCTTCTGTAAGGTGAGGGAAGGGCTGGATCTTTCTGTGGTGGGGGGGTCTGGTAGAAGAAACAAAGCTCTTTCTCTGTTTTAAGTGTGTGCCAGTTGTCAGAAACCTAAAGGCCTGTGGCTTGATTCTGAAATGAGGGAATTTTTTTTTATTATATTAAAAAGAAATTTCACATAACTTAGAGAGCAGCCCTTCAAATATCTTGATTCTACCATTTCATGTCCTGAAATTTAGTTCCAGAAGGAGTTAGAATTTGATTTTTTGATGGATTTGGGGGGAATTTAGTGATGATGAGATGCAATCCTATGTCAGTTTCTTTGCGTATCAGGATTATAGACAAGGGGTAAATTAGCCAACTGAAAAGTGAGTTATAATGTCAATGAAATGTTCATTCGCATTCATTCTCTCATTTTCTTCACCCAGGCCTCTGAGGCAGGCAAGGTAGATTCAATTCCTATATGACTGATGAGGGAATGGATAAAATGCTGGATTAAAACTTAGCTAATTACATGGTGGTGAAGCTAGAGCTAGAATCTAGACCTCTTGACTTCTAATCCAGTGTTCTTTCTACTCAACCACTTGACTGTTCACTGCGTGCCGAGCATTGTACGAAGCACAGTGGGGACTTACAATGAAATAATACTTACAATAGTACTTACATTTAAATGCCACTTTAAACTCCCCCCTCCCACAAACATTTATTTTCTCCACTGAAATTAGTATATATTAGATTACTTTTGTTCATGCTGTCTTATTTAGAGGTTGTCAAGTGAATTTCTATACACTCGGATTTTACATTGTAATGGATGTAACACAATTGGTATCTACAGGAGAAACATTTTATCTATTAACTCCTCCTTTATTGGTTCTGGGTTCCCTATCAAATCAAGCTAAAGCAAGACACCCATTTTATTTGTAGGCTTTGACTAATAATTCTATACGCAAAGGCTATTTCTGACGTTTTAAAAGTGAAAATGGAGAAACAACTTCTTGGTTTGACATGTCCTATGGGTTTTCAAAGGATGAGAAGCAACAGTTTTAGTGATACTGGAAAAAGCGTTTCACAGGAGAGGCTCAGGGTGTAAGCTCACCTCATTTACCTACCTGGTAAAGAGGGAAAGCAATTTAAAGAATTCATCTCGTAGTTTATCTTGCCATTTTGAAGATTTGCAAAATCTTATTTTTTCTGATTGTAAACTTAGTATGTGGTCATTATAAACAATATGGAAACTGCAGAAAGTTGATAAAGTCTTCTCCATGGCCTACCCAAGGGCATTTGCTATAGATTAACATTTTCGTGTATTTCCTTCTAGGTAAATTTTTCTCTCAGACTACACACATTTGGGTGAGTCGCTGAAGTCGTTTCTCCTAGATTTTGGCACACAGAGTCTGCTTGGACCCTGGGAAGAAAGGCTGTAATGCCTTTCTCTTTTTTACAAGAATTTCAGTCCTTCTCTAACTCAATGTACTTTTTCACAGAAAGCGGCCTCCCATCTTGTCTCAGTATTTTATATTTCTGAAGCATCGTTTTTCTTTTCTTTAGGATTATGAGTTCTGTATGTAAGATGGCTAGAGAGATCATTCTTTTCCCAGTACCACAGGAATATGTTTGACTGACAGCCCCAAGAAGAGAATAGAACTGTTTATTTTTAAAAGTTTTATTTTAATTCCAGTATAGTTAACATACAGTGTTGTATTGTATTCAAGCGTAGAACATAGTGATTCAGCAATTCCATCCATCATCCTGTCCTCACCGCAAGTGCCCTCCTTACTCCCCGTCACCTACTTCACCCACCCCCCCCACCCCTCCCTCTGGTAACCATCAGTGTGTTCTCTGTAGTTATGAATCTGTTTCTTGGTTTTTTTTCCCTCTTTTTTCCCCTTTGCTCTTTGTTTTGATTCTTCAGTTCCACATATGAGCTAAATCACATGGTATTTGCCTTTCTCTGACTTATTTCGCTCAGCACCATGCTGTCTAGCTCCGTCGGTGTCATTGCACATGCCAGATTTCATCACTTTTCTATTAAAGCCATTTTTAAAAATTTTATTTGGCCTTTAATCCCGCTTACATATTCTGTTGATGCATTTTGAATATTTTTTTTCATAATGAATCATTTTTTTGCTTTAATCTTTTATTTATATATTTTTCTTAAATAGTTCATTGTCAGGTTGGTTTCCATATAACAGCCAGTGCTCATCCCAATAAGTGCCCTGCTCCATGCCCATCACCTGCTTTCCCCTCTCCTCCACCCCTGTCAGCCATCACTTTGTTCTCAGCATTCAAGAGTTTCTCATAGTTTGCCTCCTTCCCTCTCCCCAACTATTTTTCCCCTTCTCCTCCCCCATGGTCTTCCATTAAGTTCCTCCTAATCCACCTATACATGCAAACATATGGTATCTGTCCTTCTCTGCCTGACTTATTTCGCTCAGCATAACACCCTCAAGTTCCATCCACGTTGCTACACATGGCCAGATTTCGTTTTTCTCATTGCCATGTAGTATTGCATTATATAGATAAACCACATCTTCTTGATCCATTCATCAGTTGATGGACACTTAGGGTCTTTCCATGTTTTGGCTATTGTGGAGAGTGCTGCTATGAACATTGGGGTCCATGTGCCCCTCTGCATCAGAACTCCTGTATTCCTTGGGTAAATTCCTAGCAGTGCCATTGCTGGATCATAGGGGAGTTCTATTGTTAATTTTTTGAGGAACCTCCACACTGTTTTCCAGAGGGGCTGCACCAGTTTACATTCCCACCAAAAGTGTAGGAGGGTGCCCGTTTCTCCACATCCTTGCCAGCATCTATAGTCTCTGATTTGTTCATTTGAGCCACTCTGACCGGCGTGAGGTGGTATCTCAGTGTGGTTTTGATTTGTATTTCCCTGATGAGGAGGGATGCTGAGCATCATTTCATGTATCTGTTGGACATCTAGATGTTCTCTTTGGAGAAGGGTCTGTTCATATCTTCTGCCTATTTCTTCACTGGAGTATTTGTTTGTCCGGTGTGGAGTTCGGTGAGTTCCTTTTAGATTCTGGATACGAGCCCTTTATCTGATATGTTATTTGCAACTATCTTTTCCCATTCAGTCAGTTGCCTGTTAGTTTTATGGATTGTTTCCTTTGCCGTGCAGAGGCTTTTTATCTTGATGAGGTCCCAATCATTCATTTTTGCTCTTGATTCCCTTGCCTTTGGGGATGTGTCAAGTAAGAAATTGCTGCGGTGGAGGTCAAGGAGGTTGTTTCCTGCTTTCTCCTCTAGGGTTTTGATGGTTTCCTGTCTCACCTTCAGGTCCTTTATCCATTTTGAGTTTATTTTTGTGTATGGTGTGAGAAAGTGATCAAGTTTCATTCTTTTGCACATTGCTGTCCAGTTGTCCCAGCACCATCTGTTAAAGAGGCTGTCTTTTTTTCCATTGGATACTCTTTCCTGCTTTGTCAAAGATTAGTTGGCTGTATATTTTTGGGTCCAATTCTGAGTTCTCTATTCTATTCCATTGGTCTATGTGTCTGTTTTTGTGCCAGTACCATACTGTCTTGATGATGGCAGCTTTGTAGTAGAGGCTAAAGTCTGGGATGGTGATACCTCCCGTTTTGGTTTTATTCTTCAATATTGCTTTGGCTATTTGGGGTCTTTTGTGGTTCCATACAAATTTTAGAATAGTTTGTTCTAGTTTTGAGAAGTATGCTGGTGCAATTTTGATTGGGATTGCATTGAATGTGTAGATTGCTTTGGGTAGTAATGACATTTTAACTATATTTATTCTTCCAATCCATGAGCATGGAATGTTTTTCCATTTCTTTTCAATTTCCTTCGTCTTCAATTTCCTGTCTTCTTCAATTTCCTTCATAAGTTTTCTGTAGTTTTCATCATACAGATCTTTTATATCCTTGGTTAGGTTTATTCCTAGGTACTTTATGGTTTTTTGTATAATTGTGAATGGGATCCGTTTCTTGATTTCTCTTTCTGTTGCTTCATTTTTGGTGTATAAGAATGCAACCGATTTCTGCACATTGATTTTGTACCCTGCAACTTTGCTGAATTCTTGGATCATTTCTAGTAGGCTTTTGGTGGAGTCTGTCGGGTTTTCTATGTAGAGTATCATTTCTTCTGCTAAAAGTGAAAGTTTGACTTCTTCTTTGCCAATTCTGATGCCTTTTATTTCCTTTTGTTGTCTGATGGCTGATGCTAGGACTTCCAGCACTATGTGAAATAACACTGGTGAGAGTGGACATCTCTGTCATGTTCCTGATCTCAGGGGAAAGCTCTCAGTTTTTCCCCGTGAGACTTTGGTTATTTTATTTCCCTACTCATAGTGGTATTTGGGACTCTCCATCATGTGACTTTGGCTTGTTTCTTGAGGTAGCCCTGGAAAAGAAAACAGATAGACATACACAGGGAACAAAGACACACAAACACACAGAGAAATCCAACAAACATGCAAACCAAAAGGGAAAAAGAAAAAAAAAGAAGGAAGAAAAAAAAAGAGGAAGGAGGAGAAACAAATAAAATTAAAAATAAAAAAAAAAAATAAAGAAGGAAAGAAAAGAAAAAGAAAAAACCCCCAAAAGACAAAGGACAGTCTAAAAGTATAAAACCAGAATTCCCAGCTACAAATAAAGAGCAGGGTGTATGCAGTGCTGATGGAAGAGCATATACAAACTGAGAAATGACAGGACAGGGAGGAAGCGAAATTGGACAATGACCAGGCAGAGAGACTATGAGGCTTAATTCAGAGAGAGAAACAGGAGAATATGGTTAGAGGCGAGGAGAAAGAAACGAAGATGTTACTCAGAGAAACTATATAATCTGATTACTCCAGAGAGAGAGAGAGAGAGAGAGAGAGAGAGAGAGAAATATAGCGGTGGAGGTGTAGAATATACATCTAGAGAATAGATTAAATGTGACTGTTTAAGCCATCCAATGACCAGAGTGCTCAGTCCAGCAGAGGGGAGGGATACAAATGAGACAAGGGAAAATATATCTGAATAGAAAGAGTTGATCTATAATTAATCACAGCAGTGCATCCATGTTGGTCTTGCCCTGGGCTCCAGTAAAAAAAAAAAAAAAAAAAACAGCTCTCTAGCAGGGATGGGCGTGGTTTGATGTAGGCGGGTCTTAGCCTCCACTGAGTCCAGTCCTGTGGGCTGTTCCTTGAGGTTCCGCTTGGGTGGTTATAGGGAGAAAAATGGCAGTGCCCCAGTCCCCTCTCGAACCAAGCATTGCACCTCACTCTTTTGGGTCCGATCTCCCTGTGCGTCGGTTGTAGCCAAGGTGGGCCGTGCTCTATGTCCCAAGCCAGGCCTAGTTTCCACATCTTAGTCCGCGTGCCCCATTGATACTGCCCGAAATATAAAACCGCAGGCTGAGTCCTTCTGAGCAGTTTCAAGCCGGCCGCCTTCCCCTTGGGGACTGAGCCAAGCCAGAAGAGCGGTGGAGTGGCTTCAGGCGTGCTGCTTACCTTCCAGATCAAGCTGGAGAGCAGAGCAGCGGTTTCTCCTGGCTTCGCCTGGGACCGGGGTGTCCAGCTCAAGGTCAGCTGCACAGCTGGAAACCGGATCCCTCTGTGTCCCAAGCCGAGGTTTTTCTCTTCTCCAGGGACAGGGACAGTTCCTTGAGCAGTTTCAGCCTCTCTTTGTTTTCCCCTAGACTCACCGTGTCTCCCCGCAAAGGGGGCTCCCTCCCCTCCCTCTGTGTCTCCGGTCCTGGCTTGTTTTTATCTTCCCCTGTTCGCACTCATGCTATAAGGTTTTCTCAGTGGACTCTGTCTCCTTTTCCTCTCAAACTCCTGGATTCTGTAAGGTTTCCTATGGCTTTAGGCTTTCTCTGTTTGAGAGATGGGGGCGAGTGAAATGTATGGAGCTCCCTACTTCTCTGCCATCTTGCCTCCCTCCTCCATAGTGAATCATTTAAAAGAGAGATCATCATGGTATTTCCAGAGTGAATGGCACATTCTTTCCTTTGGAGGGGCTTCCTTTTTTAACTACTAATTTTCTTTTATGGTCTCATTTTCTTTTTAATTTTTAATGTTTTATTTGAGAGAGAGACAGTGTGAGCAGGGGAAGGGCAGAGAGAGAGGGAGACACAGAATCTGAAACAGTCTCCAGGCTCTGAGCTAGCTGTCAGCACAGAGCCTGACACGGGGCTCGAACCCACGAACTGGAGATCATGACCTGAGCTGAAGTACACACATGCATGACACACACATGCGTGCGCGCACACACACACACACATACACCCCTTCAGTATAGTGTTTGTGTGGTTTGGTGGCCAGGATCTGATATTCCTAAGTATAAACTCTCTGAAGCCTGTGTTTTTTTTAACAAGGTTGTAGCCCTCATTTTATGTATGAAATTTGCAAGAGATTTTCTCCCCCCAACCCCCACCCCTCTATGCACTTTCACAGAGGGTAAAGAGTCTGTCTTTCCCATTTGTGAGTACATATATCACTGAAGACCATCTCACCAGTATCATGGCAAGAATCCTTCTGCAATGTAAAAAGAATGTGGTGGCAAAGTTTGAAAAACTTGGGGCAATAATTATGGATAATTACACACGAGGGAAGAACTCACATGTGTCCTTAGGCCTTTGAGGTATAGATGGAAGGTCTCCAATAGTTTCTATTATACCCCCATAAGGCTTAGTGTCAGCATGACTTACAAGTGCCATTTTCTTTGGCTAGCATTTCCACCTCCTCTTGCTAGTGGTCTTTACTCACATGGGTCCCATCATCGCGAAAGAAATATCGAAAGACAAATGTTTGAATTCACATACTAATTTAGTGAAGCAAGATGAAGACGCAAATGAGTGTTTGTTTGACGTTAGTCTTTTACGGTTGCCAAGCCATCTGCCTCATTCAGCAATGGTCTCATTATTTTTCCAGCTTATTCTGCATTTTGTTGATAGATTTATTTAATGGATTTTTTAGTTGCTGTTTGCCAATCTTGCTCCCTCTTTCGGAAAGCACCCAACACCACAAGAAATTATCTGTGATGGTCTTCCTGCATTCGGATACTGTCAGTAGGAGCCAGGTGGAGTCAGTTGGCAAGTTGAGATACTACTTTGGATGGAGACGTCTTTCAAGGAAGAGAGGTGACAGTTTAGTCTGGGAAAGAAGCTCTCCAAAGGTCGTTCTGCTTCACATGTGTGAGTTGTTTTAATAGCTGGCAAGTCCAGTTCTGTGGAGTAAGTTGCCAACATCTTATTAGCTTCGTTAGCCCTGGGTCCTCTTATAGCTTAGGAGTTAGTATCTTACCCCCACATGAGCATGTGACTATGCTGGTTGCTAGAATCAGGACAGTTATATTTATCATCTGTAGCGGTATTTAAAATATATTTGTATTGGAACACCTGGGTGGCTCAATCACTTAAGCATCTGCCTTCAGCTCAGGTCATGATCTCACAGTTTGTAGGTTCTAGCCCCGCGTTGGGCCGCGTCGGGCTCTGCTGACAGCTCAGAGTCTGAAGCCTGCTTCAAATTCTGTGTCTCCCTCTCTCTCTGCCCTTTCCCCACTCATGTTCTGTCTCTGTCTCTCTCTCAAAAATAAAAATTAAACAATTAAAATATATTTGTATTGACATTAACTTATAGCCCATTTATTTCTAAAAATGTATTAAGACAGGTCACATGGAATCAAACTGAAAGTAGGGTAATTATGAGGAAAAGATAAGATCCCCAAAGTTAGAGATGTTAATTAAAAAACAGTAATTTAAAATTGTTATTAGTGGCATAAATTTGGAAGTTAAGAATCTGTGAAAACATATGATAAACTTATTTCTAAAAAGGATATTTTAATATAAATTGTTAAAATAGATTTAATGACCTCTTTGAAACATTATTTACAAGGTAGAAATGGGGTATCATAAAGTGAATGATGGCTTCCATGGAAGGGATAAATATTCCTTCCTTTATACCTTCCTCCTGGAGGAGGCCAATCAGGAAGTTATTTCTCCTTTTTGGAAAAGAAGTCTGAAATGGTTGAGAGTTCCCCACCCCCTCCACTGTGTTCCCATCTGGACAGCTGAGGGAGGCAAAGTCACTTGAAAATGGAGAAGCCCATTTTCTTGTTATTTTCTCTGAGGTGATGTTATTGTGGTTTAACAATTTCTACCTCAAAAGTCACAGATCTCTAGAGAGTCTTAAGGTCTCCATCATGTACATCTGATGGGGTGCTAGTGAGAGAGAAATGATTTCAGATTGAGGGGCTTTTGCGGGGAAGGATAACCACTGATGGGTGTCCTGAAGACTGGGGCTTTGGAGAGCCATAGATCATTAAGAGGAGGGGAAATGGAAGAAAAAGGATGGCTTTGTCTAAGAGTGGAATGGGGAAGAGAGGTGAAAGGAAAAGTGATTTCGAAAGGAAGAAGGAAAGGCTCCCATGGAGAATCTGCTTTGCACTTTTGCCTCAGGCCTTGGAGAGAGAGAGCTGCAGTTAGTCCTCTGTGATCCTGAGAACAGCTCCTGCAGCTCTTTGAATACTGCCAGAGGGCCTCCACCTTCACACTGTGAGGGAAATTAGCCAGGTGGTCAGTCGCTCTGTACAGAACTGCTCAGAAAATGAGGTGGCTCAAACCAGCCCCTGGTTGTCTGAGTGTATTTCCTGGGAATAGATTTTGGCAGTCTTTGAATTGGACGAAGACCCCACATTGGAAAGGTGTCAGCAACCTGCAGGCACACTACTTAGCCCCTTCCTTTCAATTCGGGAGCCCCAGGTGACCTGCCTAATGCATTATTATGCTCAGGCATGGGTCCAGCAATGCAACGCCTGATGGATGAAGAGTGTTAGGGTTTTGACAGAGGAGTAGCCTCAGCACCGCTTATGTCTGCTCCCTCGAAAAGCAGTCTGGCGACAGCCACCCCAGGGAGCTCGGTGAGGGAGCCGTGGGCTGATGACTTGTTGGCTGGTGGCACTAGTGCCTTGCTGGATGCCGTTGGTGGATTTTCGAGCGCAACACAGGCTGTCCTGCTTAAGGCTGTTTGTTCATGGCTCGTCTCCCTGCATAGTTCTCTTTCTCATGCTGCAGAGTTGTTTTTGTTCACTCTGCAGCTAGGAACATACATAGAGATAAAATAGAGTTTTCTGGGTTTAAGGGAAGAATGAAGAGTGTCACTTGGGAGATTGTGAAAAAAATATCCGAGTAAAGCAGATCTCATCACACATAAGTCCTAAGCAGTACTCTGAGGACTGAGAATAGAGTGTGTTTATCTTCACGTGACCCACTTTTCCGTGTAGTTTATGTTTTAGTTTTGGAACTTTATATAAATTCAAGAAGAAAGAAAGAAAAGAGAAAGAAAGACAGAAAGAAAGAAAGACAGAAAGAAAGAAGGAAAGAAAGGAAGGAAGAAAGAAAGAAAGGAAAGGGAAAAGAAAAAAAGTCTCTATATAAATATGTGTGTGTGTGTATACATATATATGTATGTATGTATATATATGGACTCTTACAACTAATTGAGTTACAGAGTCAGAGTCGACATACATTACATACAGAGTAAAAACTGAATTCAAAAATTCAGAGGATTTCAGACCATTTCTGCTTTGTGTTTATATTATATTCATATAATATGTGAGTTGGTAGAGTGAGGTATGTAATACCTGAGATGGTAGAGTGAGGAAGGAAGCCCTACCAGATGGTGGCACCATCTTCTAGAACAAAGTTCTTAGATTTTTAACTCTTGAGTGGGGAAGTGTCAGATTTTAGTCCTATACTTACTCCTTTCAAGCATGTTGGTCAAAGGTTTGATAGGCAACTGAGAATTTTTCTAAAGAAGTTCTGCTTGACTAAGGATATTGACCTTCTACCATTGGGTGAAATTTAATTTAGTTGGATGAAAAACAGGTTTTAGCCCAATGGCTGAAGGTAATTGCATTCTTCAGGAAATATGAATTATTTTATGTGAAAGTGTGGTTCCTAGGGAATGTGGAGGGGGGCTTCCAAAGTTGACTGTCAGGTAGATTCATAGACTGTTTACACATCCAGAGCTTTAGAAGTGGTCAGAGTCCACAACTTTACTAAATAATGTGGTCCTTGTTGTTCTGAGTTTGTTCTCTGTATTCCACTTTTTCTCAGATCTACTTTCTGTCCCTCTCTGCCCTGCCCTGGGTCCTAGAAGCTGATCACCAAGGCCTAGATCACTTAATCTCCCTTTCTGGTAGGCCTGTTGGGTTTAGGCAACGAGAGACACCAATAGGAAAATAGAGGAGGAGAGAAATGATGTTTTCAAGTTTTGAGCTGTGATATTGGCTTTGGGTCATTCTTTCATGATCATGGCTCCTTCAAGTAAAGTCTCTCCTTCACAGCTTCATATCTCACTAGGTCCCTCTGATGCCATCACTTCTTCCTTGTGTAGACTTGACTTTTTTTCCCCTGCTGAAACCTTGACAGAAATAAATATGAACTAGTTGAAGACCACCATTTAAATGGTAAAACTCCTCCCAGGACTCCTGATTTTTTGGTATGTGTGTGACATCCCTGCCTGTTTGTTCTCTTTTAGGAAGCTCTCAAAGGAAAGATTTTGAGGCTTCATCAGCCATAAATGCATTGTTTATGTGGATTGGCCTTGGGCAGTACTTCTGTCCATGGTACTAGAGCCTTGAAAGAAGGAATCTGCTCTGGGGCGTCCTGTTTGCTCTGGCTCCAAACTGCATTGCACATCTAGCCTGGATGTAAGAGAAGACAGTGGGGCACAAGCGAGGGTGGTGAAATTGAGGCAGGCACACTGGAATGAGAGACAAAGTGGCTTACCACTGTAGAGGGATTCGTGGAGTTCCTTTTCCTACCTAAATGTTTTACGTTTAAGGCCCCATTTACATACAGTAAAATTCACCCTTGCTGTGTGAGTTTTGACTCCACTCTGTGAGTTTTGACAAACACATGCAGTCATGTAACCTCCTTCACAAGTCAGATATAAAAACAATTCCATCGCTCCAGATAATTCCATCCAGCTGCCCATTTGTAGTTAGCCCCTCACTGCACCTGCAACCCCTGTCAACCACAGATCGGGTTTTTGGCCTCACACTTTGGCCTTATCCAGGATGTCATTATAAATGGATTTAGACAGTATGTGGCTTTTGAGTGTCTGCCTTCTTTCACTTAGGAGACTGCTGAGAGCCATCCATGTTTTTGCCTCTCTTGGTGGTTTGTTACATTTTGTTACTGACCAGTATTCCTTTCTATTTATGTAGGAAGTGTGTTTACTATCCATTCCCCATCTCCCAGGGAGGGAAATTTTAATTGTTTCCAGTTTGGGGATATTATGAGTAAAGCTGCTGTAAAGTAGTCATGCACAGGTTTTTGTGTTAGCATAAATTTCCATTTCAGCTGTAGTGGGATTGCTGGTTCAGATGATCAGTATATACCCCACTTTATAAGAAACTCCCAAACTGTTTCCCACAGTGTCTACCATTTTGCATCCCCACAGTTCTACTAACTTTTGTTTTGAAAGAGCGGCAGAGATTAGAACTATACGTGTTAATATTTTGTTAAAATGTGTTTTAGACAGAAATGATTTGGCACAACCAGTTTTATATTTTCTTTCTTTCACAATGCTTGGCAAATACTGCGATGAGTTTTCTGAGCCTGATCTTACTAGGTTCTGCTCTTTCAAAAGACAAGTCCACCTATGGGAAGAGAGCTTTTTGGGCCACCAGGATATAAGGCAAGTGATGAGTAGGATGACACATAGCTGAAGAGCCTTTGAAAGTGAATCCCTATTTTCCCATTTTCAGTGAAGGTAACCTGATCCGTAGGAATTCACAAAACTTTGGGTTCTCCTTCTTAGTGTGGGAAATAGGAAAGACACAGAGTATGAAAGATGATGATGGTGGCATGAGGAATCTTCCCTTGTCATTTGTCTGTGGCAGAGTTGTTAGGACATTTCCAGGTGCTTGGAATGCAGGTGGTGCCCAACTAGTCTGTTTCTTAGTTTGAAGCAGCCTATTGATTTTGCTGTTGTTGAGCTCCAAGGCCAGGGAGATAGATAGCGCATGTTAACAACAAGGCACAACAGTCTCTCCTTCCTGTGACCTGCTGCTGCTGCGGTGTAGGGGGCAGCTGCCTAGTAGATGTGAATAATTGATTTTTCAGCTGGCACCCCAGCGTCAGTCATTTTCATCAGTCAGCAGGTGAGGACATTCTGCAGCTTCTGACTGTCCCCAGCTCAGAGCATGTGACAGCTTTGCTTAAGAAGGCCCGTGATGCAGTGACTGTTAATTGCCTGCACTTTCTGAAGTGAGTTCTCCTGAGCTCTCATCCTCTCTCCTCAAACCCATTTGAAAGTATGTATTACTGGGCTGTTGTTTTCCCCTTGACTTGGATTGGCCGATGAGCTCTGGGGAGCTGTGATTTGTCATCTCTGTCATTATTTTCAGCTCTCGGGTGACTGGGGATTAGAAAGTAGACCAGGCAAGGAATGTGGTGTTGGAGGCCATGGGGCACGGACCACTGGGTCATTCTGAGGATCAAATAGCCTTTACTGTGTCACAGTAAATGTTCTCCTTGTGGTTCTAGCAAAATCAATCACATAGGTATTTACTGAGATGAGGAACACAAAAGTCTTCTTGCCTGTAGTTGTTCTAAAGGGAATCACTTTAGGGCTTGGGAAGAGTTTAAGTGCTCTAAACTTCTAGAAATAAGGTGATTGGCTTTTTCATGATTATTAGAAGTGATGCGTTAAGAGTTCTACAAAGGCCAAAGCATAACATTATAAAGATTTAAAAATATCCTCCATGACCCCATGTATATACACAGAATATAAAAATAGAATTACTCTCTTTCAACAATTTTGTAAACCTACTGTTTTCCCTAACAGTATCTAATGGCCCTCTTTCCATGTCAGGTAATGGAAATATACATCATCGTTTTTAGGGGCGCCTGGGTGGCTTAGTCGGTTAAGTGTCTGACTCTTGATTTGGGCTCAGGTCATGATTTCACAATCTGTGAAATTGTGAGCCCTGCATCGGGCTCTGTGCTAACAGCCAGAGCCTGCTTTGGATTCTTTCTTTTCCTCTCTCTGCCTCTCTCTCTTTCTCAAAGTAAATAAATAAACTTGAAAATATTCCATATATGGAGGTATCATAGCATATTTACTCAACCTTCCATTTTAATCATATTTTAATAAATATTATAAATAGTGCAATAATAATTGTCTTTAACCTGCATCTGCATGTACTTGTCTGATTATGTCTTTGGGAAAGTTATTAGAAGTAAAATTGCTGATTCAAATTGTATGCATATTTGGGTGCTGAATGGTATATCTATATCAAAACTATCCTCCAGGAGTATTTTATCAATTTACCTTCCTACCACCAAGGAGATAATGTCCATGGGCATTATCATTCTTTTGTCTTTGCTAAACTGGGTAGGAGACAAATGATATCTCATTAGAGTTCTTATGATGCCTAGTGAGGATGAAGATTTTTCATATTTTTTAGGCCATTTACATTTCCCTTTTGTGACTTGTGTGTTCATAGCCCTTGTCCCTAGAAAATGGTATATTTTTCTGTTTTTTATTTGCAAGAGTTCTTAACATATCAATGACATGAAGCCTTTTTCATATTTATTTTGCTCATATTTTCCAGGTTTTCTGTAGAGCCTAGTAATTTAGAACATAAACCCTGGAACCAGCACTGTTTGGATTCAGATACTGGCCATGTTACTTACCGCTTGACCTTAGTATCTTGTACAACCATTCTGTGCCTTAGTTTCCTCACCTAAAAATATGGAAAATAAGAATATATACCTCATAGGGCTATTAAGATCAAATGAACTAAAACAGGCAAAGTCCTTTGAATCGTACTTGTTGCTTAGTAAGGACTGTAAGTACTTATTCTTTTTATTCTTTTTTAAAGTGATAAATTTCTTGGCTGTATAAGTCTCTCAAATTTGTATATAATCAAAACTGTCCATCTTTTCATCTGTGGTTTCTGCCTGTGAGTCATGCTTAGAAAGATCTTCCCCTAAATATTATCTTTAAAAAGCTTCACCCATATTTCCTCTTGATACACCTTCCAACATTCAACTCCTAAATCCCTTTGACAGAAAAAAACCTCTAGCACCTCCTTTCGTGGCATTGTGCACTGGCAGTGCTGAATTTATAATCATCTTGGAAATGACGTGTGGTGATAACTATTCAGCATAATTTCTAATGCAGCGTTTCTTTCAGGAGGGTTATTAATGTATTTGACAATCACAATAGGGCAAGTACCACAGTGTCTTTCCATAGAAGAACTTGAAGGTGGTGCAGCTGAAAGATTTAGGTGTGCAATTCTAGAGAATTTCAGTCCAGCAGTGTCACTTTCACTAGGTTTAAATAACAGAAGAGGAGATATTTGAGCCTGGGTCACTATGTGTGGTAAGATGAAAAGTATGGCTACAGTGTAGACTGTGATCTATTGTCCCACCCTCTGAGTCTGAGTTGGCCATGTCCTGGAGCCTTTCTTTGTCCTCTTGGGGACTGCCCAGGGGTCACCATCCATGGAGAAGTCCTGAATGAAAGACCAAATGGAGAGAGAGGTTCAGCTCTGCTCTGTCCCCGCTGAGCACGGCCCCAGATGACCTGCCAGCCAAACACAGCTGCACGGCTGCATCCAGAAGAGATCCTGGAAGGACAACCTCGTCAGCCTGTAGTATTGGGAGACACAATAAATTGTGGTAAGCCTCTGAGGTTATGAGGTGGTTGATTTCCAGTAATAAATTGAGTGTGTGATGCTACAAGTTTTCCATTTCACCCCTGCACATTTGTCTTAGTTCAGACTGCTGTAACAGGAATGCCATAGCCTGGGTGACTTAAACGACAGACATTTATTTCTCACAGTCCTAGAGTTTGGGAAGTCCAAGATCAAGGCACTGGTGGATTTGGTTTCTGGTAAGAACCTACTTCCAGGTTCATAGATGGCCAAATTCATGCTGTGCCCTCATGTGGTAGAAGGGGTGAGCGAACTCTCTGGGGTCTCTTTTTATAAAAGCATCGACCACCTGTGGAACTTCCCAAAGGCCCGCCTCCTACTACCACCCCATTGGGATTAAGTTTCTGCATATGAATTTTGAGGAGACACAGACATTTAGTCTACAGCAGAATTTTCATCAGGAGTTGTGGCAGAGAGACATCTAAGGCTTTAATGAAATTCTTATTATCTCTAATTGCCAATCAGAGTCTATCTATCTTCCTTCAAAATTCTATCTACCTTCAGTTTTGTGGGGCTGTATTTTAGAGGAAGAGTACAAGGGTGCCATTAGAACCAAGCCATTGTTGATGGAGAGCTCCTTGGACTAGCCACGACTTATTATATCCATAAGCTGCCTGTTGTGATTTTCTTACGCTAGGCTCTTACTAAGTGTCACATGGTGTTCTGATTCAAAATTCCTAAACCCATTGTCTCTGAGGTTTTGAAATTGCCTATGATTTGGGGTTAGAATGAAGAAACCTTTGCAGTGCAGTGAAGCATTTTTTGCACTTGGCGTAAGTTGTGTTAAACATAGGAAACAAGTTCACCTTTCTAAGTCGCTGTGTTCTCAAGTGTAAAGTGAAGTGCAGGAATCTTATGAACCAGAAATTCCTTTCCAATCCAAAACATCTATGATTCTCCTGCCCATTGCATTTCTCCTGAGAATTTTATAGGAAGGAAAAATAATTGTATAATGCTACTTGATCCTTGTAACTTTAAAAATGCCTTATTCATTACAGCTTTTGTATATGGCTTTCAATTTCTACTTTCTGGCTTTAGTCATTTTTTTGCTATGCTTTTGGCCAAATAAAGTCAAATTATGATCTGTATTCACTGATAAATTCATCATTTTTTACCAGTAAAATCGGTACAACGTGCACAGACTCTTTTTTTAAATGTTTATTTATATTTGAGAGAGAGAGAGAGAGAGAGAGAGAATGAATGAGAATGAGTGAGAGGAGGGGCAGAGAGAGAGAGGGAAACAGAGGATTAGAAGCAGGCTCCGAGCTGACAGCAGGGAGCCTGACATGGGGGTGGAACCCACAAACTGTGAGATCATGACCTGAGCCAAAGGTGGATGCTTAACCACTGAGTCACCCAGACACCCCTACTTTATTCCTTAAAATGATTAAACTAGAGGACATCCTGTATTTAAGAGGGTGTATAACAATCAGCCACAAAACTTGTGGCTCTAACCAAATGGGACTATTTCTCACAGTGCTGTGGATCATCTGGCTGGCCCTTTCAGTCTGGGCCAGCATGGCCAGGGCTGTATGGTTTAGTATGGCCACATTCACATGTCTGGTGATTGGCAATAAAGTTAACTTGGGCACATGTCATCATTCAGCAGACTACAGTGACCTTGTTCACAGGTGGTGTTCTCAGAGTTTTCAAGAACAGCAGGAAGGAGCAAGCTTCAGTGTGCAAGTACTTTGCAAGTTTTAGCTTCCATCACATTTGCCAGTGTCTCATTGACTAGAGCAAATCACACGGACACGGTCAGATTTCAAGGGGTGGGGGAATAGACTCTACCTCTTGATGGAGAGAACAATCTAGTCCAGGGGCACCTGGGTAGCATGGTAGGTTGAGCATCTGACTCTTGATTTAGGCTAAGGTTATGATCCCAGGGTCGTGGGATTGAGCCCTGCATCGAGCTCTGTGCTAGGTGTGGAGCCTGCTTGATGTTCTCTCTCTCTCTCTGCCCCTCTCCCCCGCTTCTGCTTTCTTTCTCTCTATAATAATAAAAAGAAAAAAAGTGCACAGTCATTTTGCAAAAGGGTGTGGATACAGAAAAATGGAAAGAATTTGTGACCAGTTTTGTAACCTACCACAGTATCTGAAATTATATACTTGGCTCTTGACCATTACTAGATTATCTGTCACTCAACAGTGAATGTATCTTAATTTTCTGAACAGAATTCCCTTGGAAAGCCATTGCAGTCCTTTTTATAAGATTGATAATAACCCATATTTTACTTCAAACATATTATATGTTAATTTTAGAAAATTTACAAAATGAAGACAATCATGAACAAGAGAGTAAAAATAAAGTCTAATTCTACCACCCAGAGATAACTGTTATTATTCTTTTACTTGTGTAAGGATCTAATGTTAGAAAGACTAAGAAGTACGCTATTAATATATATCTTAGTATTGTGGTTACATCAAATGCTACATATTATGGGTCCATTATTATAAAATATTTTTGCCATGCACTGGTTTCTCTTAAGATTGTGTAGATCTTTCACCTTTTAAAATACTTTGGGGGTGCCTGGGTGGCTCAGTCTGTTAAGCATCTGACTCTTGGTTTTGGCTCAGGTCATGATCTCACAGTTTTGTAGGTTCAAGTCCTGCATGGGGCTCTGCACTGACAGCATGGAGACTACCTGGGAATCTCATCTCCCTCTCTCTCTGCCCCTCCCCCACTCACACTGTCTCTTTGCCTCTCAAAAATAAATAAGTAAACTTAAAAAAAAGTTAAAATAATTTGGCCATTTTTCTCTAGAGCTTGGCTGCAGTGAGTCTTACATTAGTTAGGGTAAAGGTAAACAAAAAGATTCCCAAAATACTGTGGGTTAAATAAGACATGAAAGATAGATGGACAAGGTCCTATTTTCTTTTTTTTTTTTAATATATTTTTTAAATTTTTTTAATGTTTTATTTATTTCTAGGTGAGAGAGAGAGACAGCGTGAGCAGGGGAGGGTCAGAGAGAGAGGGAGTCACAGACTGAAACAGGCTCCAGGCTCTGAGCTGGCAGTCAGCACAAAGCCCGATGCGGGGCTCGAACCCACGAACCGCGAGATCATGACCTAAGCGAAAGTCGGACGCTCAACCGACTAAGCCACCCAGGTGCCCCCAAGGTCCTATTTTCTATCTCAGGTAAAAGTCCAAAGGTAGTTGGATAGTTTAGGTTGGGTAGACATTTCTGCTGTACCAGGTCATTTAGTGACCCAGTGTAGTGGGTCAACTTTGTCATCTTCAATATATTAGTTCTAGATCTTGGTTCAGAGTGGTAGCTGTAGTTGTGGCTATTTCTCAGATAGCAAGAAGGGAGAAAGAATTTCCTGGAAGCGTCTTCATCTCTGAGATGATCTGAAAGTTGCATATGACTTTCTTTCCCATCCCATGAACTTAAATTTAGACAGCCATACCTAACTGTAAGGGCAGTGGTGTCCAGGAAGAGACTTGGGGGAATTTAATATCAATAAAACAAAAGAGAAAATGGATATTGAGGGACATTTAGCAATTTCTCTTATATTAACTAAACTGTATATAGCTAGATTACATTTACTTCTTAAGCATGAAGCCCTAATGTGGTGGATATCTTCGGCTTTGTTCTTTCCTGTGTCCATTCCTTTCTGGTGGGATAATAGCACTTCAGTTTTCCTTTGGAAAACTCTCAGACCATGAACTGTGGGTTGGACAAGTAGGCCCCTCCTCACTACACTTACCTTCACTGCATGGAGGGGTATGTACACTTCGTACTGATCAGTGGAACTCAAACCTGGGTGTTTTCATTGGACATAATGAGAAGGTAAAGCTCTTTTTTTTTTTTTTTTTTATGCTGGGACAACTGAGTTGTTGGAATGAATGACAGGAAAGAACCTACTGAGAGAAACGGAGCTACAGAATGGAGAGAGGGAGAGAAATGGTGTCCTGAAGACATTGTTTAAGTCCCTGGTTCAAACCATTTCTGAAGCTAGAATCTCCCTGGAGTTTTTAACTACATAATTAAAAAAATCCATTTATTTTTGTCACCTTGTGTTAGATTTTGTCAATTACAACTGAAAGAATTCCTGTGAATTCACCACCATAATCGTTCCTACACTTAATTTCTTCTAGATCTCATGGCATTTCCATTTAGGAGTATTTGAATTCAGAGTCTGTCCAAGAGCAAAACTGTTTCCCACTGTGGTCTCACTGTCAGATTTATTTCTGAGCCTTTTCTAATCTCCATGTCTTTGGTGGGATGGTATCGCAGGTTCTGGTATTGGGCCTTAGGGCCATGAATTGTTGCTGAATTTCTCTCTTCTTCTTCCGTTTCTCTTTAACATTTTGTCCATCTAATAGACAAATATAGAAAGGAAGATCAGAACTGGGGATGGGGGAGGGGAAGTCATGGTGGCAGAGGAAGAATTATTTTGAGCCATTAACTTACCTTAGTTCCAACACTTCAATTGCAGTGATTGGATGGTTGAATTGGCCCAAGGAGTCGTGGCAAATTGAAAATTGTGAGTAACAGTGATGCTGCTGGTATTGTGAATGGCATTGAATAGGATGTTGAAAGGGAGGCCAGTGGCATCCAGCAGAGATCAAGCCATTTGAGTGTCATTAAATTCATTACATGGCTTTTTATGCTGCTTTCACTTGTATTCCCTCTGCTAACAGTTAGGGGGTTAAGGCTAGACATTTTCCTATGCCTAGATTCCTTTCTCTAATGTACCTACTACCAGTACCATGGCATACAAACATGCTGTTGATTCATTATTGAGATATCAGAACAAATCACTGCATTATCATCTGTGCCTTCCAATACAATAACTGATTTTGAGGCTCTGATGTAAGATTATTTATGGAAATACAGAACATCATACCCCATTAAGAGAATCCCAGATTAAGCTATTCCCTTTCCTCTTCCTAAAGTTTATGGAACTTAATCTCTGGTAAATGCTCATAGAAAATTAGTATTCCTTGGGATGGGAAGGCCAGGTAGATACATGGTATTGATTTCAGTCTTCTATAGGAAATCTCATAAATGAATAAAAATTATTATTGTTTCCTAAAAATGGAGGGCATGGTATGAAGCTTGCAGATCATAAAATTATTCATGTTAGGCATTACATATCCATTATGAACTGTGTCCATTTCTGGCCACATGACCTACTGTTGGCTGCCTACAACAGTACGCATAGGTTGGGTGGTGAGAAGGGTGGGGAGAAGGGGTGGCATTGATCATGAATATTTCCTTTGGATGGGCTAAGCCCTTGGACTCTATTATTTGATGTGTACCAGTAGAGCTCCCCTTGGCAATATTTTGGATAGACTTGAAACTTCATCTTTATGAATTATTTTGACCAGTGTAGGTGAATTTCAGCACTATATGACCATATGATAGTCTTATTTTAAAAGGACATTTCTCCCCATCCCCACAACAGATCTGTTAGCTGACTTCTTGTTATTTTCCCTCGTGATTGTGTCTCGGCAGGAGCCATATTGGAGAGAATGAGCAGATCAACAGAATGCTGCCGGTGCGCCGGAGCTTTTGTGTGTGCCCGCGTGCCAGTGTAAACACGAGCAGCATTTCCTTCGCCCCGCCGGTGCTCATTATATGAAGCCATTTCCGCAGCATGGTCTCCCACAATACTGAGGAAAAGTTGAGTCCACTATTACTTGAATGAAACTGAGAATAAAAGAACCCATTCTTAGTAGAGAGAAAATTTGTTCATGCTCGAACTGAAGAAAATCAGCACAAATAGGCCATCTATATGTATGTATATATTTTATTGTTGTTAAACTCGAGTAGACCAATTTATTGGAGTATAATATGTACCAGTCTTCGATTTTTTTGCATTTCTCTTGATTAATTTTTGTGGATTTCCTTTCAGTATATTTTCATTGCTATGAGTTTTTTTTAGAGTTAAAACATCTCATTAGCATTCTCCGAGCCCTTAAATGTACATGAGCATCTCCTTTTCCATTTTGTTTGCGCATATTATTCCTAGTGGCCCTAAAGAAATACAGTAGTGTGAAAATGAATAATGTGATTGAGAAAACAACTCTCTTCTCCCATTTGGAAGTGATAATCTTTTCTTAAAATGCCCAGTTTTTGTTGGAAAATCAGTTTTATGGGTCAACCTGCAAGTAGCTGTTTTCTTGTTTCCACTCAGCCAATCGGAATCACAGCAGGTGGGACATCCTTTGAATTATCCAATCAGAATCTTCAAAGTTTGATAAAATCGTAACTCTTTAAAGAGAAGACTGATGTGGACTAAATCTACTTGTGGTCGGGTGTGAACGCTAAGAGCAAAGCCAGATCTGTGTTTGAATGTGGTGAGTACTAAGAATAGTCCCAGTAGAAGGTAACTATATCCTTTTCAGGAAAATAACAGCTATTATCTTTGCAATGATGATGTTCTCTTTTATGGATATCATCTGAGATTGACATTCTTACTATACATGCAGCTCAACAAACTTTTATTGTAAATATACTATGCTCTAGCACTGTGGTGGGCTGTATAATTATTTATAAAATTTTCTATTCTCTCCAACAGTATTGTATATTACTGTCCGAATTTTACAGAGAAAAAAACATCCTGAGGCCTGGAGAAATTAAATAAGTTAGTATCACAAGCTGGTAAATGACAAAACCAGAATTAGGACCCCTGTTTACCAAGTATTAAAACCTATTTTTTCAGCATCAAATTGTCTCTCTAACCGTACAAAACATGAATTATTCCCAGAGAGAAGCTCTTCATTTTGGCAGTGGCTCAAATGTTCATTTTAGTAGAAAACATTCTGTGGGAGTCGAAAGAAGGTAAGAGAAACATAAGCCACTTTACCATTGGTATTCTGCAGAGTTTCTCTGTTGATTTCACTCCCATTTTAGAATATTGCATTTAATTACCTGTCAAACATATATCTTAACTTTCTGGAGGCTGGAGGGTCAGCCCAATTAGTGTTGTTATTTTTCCATTTAGTTTTCTGAATATACCTGATGCATTTTAAATCTATCCTCAACAATAACAATTTCAAGTAGAAAGCTTCTTAAGAGTAAAATCTTTTAACCCTGAGAATCTTGAAGCAAATTAACTTAATTTTGTAACCAAATTGTAAAATCACTAAGAATATCCAAAGTTGGGATATTTTGATCTTCTTTGTTTATCTTTTGGGATAAATAAATATAATTTCCAAATCCCTTAGACCACATGCTTCCTTAGTAGAGTCTGGGGATATCTTTTTTTTTTTTTTCTCCCTGGAAATTGAACCAGTCCAAGAGCTTGGTAATTTCCTTTCCCAGAGTTGAAGTTTTTATTCTATGGGCTGTTTCCCTCTGGCTCTGTCCTCGTATCCCTATGTCATGCTGTCATAAAAGGAACCTCTTGCTTATAGTATTGAAAGTTGTTGGAGAAGGAGGGAAGACTCCCAGTTTAGTTGGCTAGAATATAATGTTGATGAGGCCAACGTGATACAATTATGTTAGAAAGCAGTTAAGATTTCTGGCTCAGTTTGCAGAAATTGTTTCCAACTGAAACATTCAGATTTCTAATAAGCATGACCTTTATGGTAGTATCTAGATTCTACCAAGGAGAAAGATCTCATTAGATATTAGCTGTCTATACTAGGGACATGATACAGTTTACAAGCTTAATACAACTTATTCGATGACTTCATTATTTCATGCTTTTTTTTTTTTTTCAATGAGAGTTTTTGCTTCATCTCTGGAAAATTATGAAGCTCTTATCTGCTGAATACGTTAAACACTTTCTTCCAACACTCACAAACCAAATGTCAGTTACTTCAGTGAATTTTTTTGAATAAGCCCTGGGAATTGGTCCAGACACGTGGTCCCACTTACCATCCTATTAATTGCTGCCCTGAAATTTAACGTATTTTCTGAAATACGAATTCAGTTTCCTAAGGATTTGATATCATGTTGGACTTCTTAATGCAGAAGTTTTGCTGACAGTTCAGCTCCTTGTTTATGGTTGGGATAAGTTCAGTTTCACTCCTGAAATTCACTATGTCAACATGATATTGTATAGTGTTTTCTAGGTTCTAAAGGTATGTTCAAGGTTACTGTCTCATTTGACTATCAAAACATCTTTGTGAGGTCAGTGGAGCAGAGACTTTTGAATCCTTTTGATTCACGTGGAAACTGAGAAATAAGTAGGTAATGACTTGCTGAGTGCTTCAATATAATCTTTGGACAATTCCTCCACTGTTTGTCTGTCCACTTGTCAGGACAGTTTGACAAGTCCTTCCCACGAGTTACATTCATAGTGGTTGTGTTAGGGATACTGTTACCAGATTTCAGATGAGATATAATAAATTTATTTCATTGATGTCTTTTTATAGCCTTATCTGATGTCAGGTCATAGAGGAGTGAGGACTTATTCCTTGAATACTTTAAAAGATCAGTGTTTTCAAGAACATTGTACATATTATTTTCCATGTTCCATGTTCTTGCTAAATTCTTTTGATAGACCTTGATCTCTTAAGGATTTGATGTATAAATTCTCTATTGCTCTGTAAACTACCATTGTGATAGCATCAAACTGGTTAACAAGGGCTTGGGATTTTGTGTGGGATATGGATTTCATGAAACTACTTGAATATAATGTATTAAAATCTGTTTGAACAGTAAAACTTGATCCAGAATAGCCACTCCCAAGTCATAATGAGTCATTGGTACAAATGTTCAATATATGGAAAGCTCCTAACATAAGCTAATTCATGCTGACCTGAAAGAAATCTATGCCCAAAGACATTGATTATTTTAAGGAGTAACTTACGGGGCACCTTGCTGGCTCAGTGGAATGTTCAACTCATGATTTTGGCTCAAGTTGTGATTCGAAAGTCGTGGGATCGGGCCCTGAGCTGGGCTCCGTGCTTGGGATTCTCTCTCTCTCTCTTCTCCCCCTGTCCCCCACTTGTGCGCGCTCTCTCTCTCTCTCTCTCTCTCAGAAAATAAAAAATAAAAAAATGAAGTAACTTTCAACGTCTGCTATGTGTATTACACCGCAGAGGATATAAAGAAACTTGGTTTAGTATCATCAAGAGCTTATGATCTAGTTATATACTTCCACGCAAATCATTGAAAAATAATGCAGTAGCACTCAGTTGATGTTTTTCCCTCACTGGCCTGAAAAAAATTGCTCCAAGCAATGGTGAGAGGCCTCAAGGATTCTCTTTTCTTGAAACGTACATTAACTTTTTTGTTGCTGTAAAATATACATAAAATATACCCTTTGAATCCTATCAGGTGTGCAGTTCAGTGGCACAAGTACATTTACAGTGTTGTGCAACCATCTCCCCTGTCCATTTCTAGAACTTCTTATCCTCCCAAACAGAAACTGTTTACCCATTAAACAGCAATTTCCCATCGCCCCCGCCTCCCTCCAGCTCCTGGTAAACTCTGTTCTACTTTCTGTTTCCAGGAATTTGTTCTAGGTGCTCCATGTAAGTGAAACATACAATAGTTGTTCTTTTTGTGTCTGCCTGATTTCACTTAGCGTAATGTTTTCAAGGTTCCTCCATGTTGTCAGAATTGCATTCCTTTTTAAGGCTGTGTAAAATTCTATTGTAATTATATACTACATTTTGTTTATCTGTTCATCTGTTAATGAAAAATAGACGTTTTGGGACATGTCTTCTCTTCTGCCCCTTTCTTCACCAGCCTCTGCCTGAGACCACCCCATCACTGTTTCTTGTTACCAGCTTAATCCTGGAGAGCAGTGAAGGAGAGGGACATTTGTCTAGATTTCACAAATGAAAGTACTGAAGGCTGACTCAAATTTCAGTTAAAAAATTTTTTTAATATTTTATTTATTTCTGAGAGAGAGAGAGAGCGAGCGCAGGGGAGGGTCAGAAAGAGAGGGAGATACAGAATCTGAAGACAGGCTCCAGGCTCTGAGCTGGCTGTCAGCACAGAGCCCGACGCGGGGCTCGAACCCATGAACCACGAGATCATGGCCTGAGCCCAAGCTGGTCACTTAACTGAGCCATCCAGGTGCCCCCTCAAATTTTAATTTTAGATAAGCAACAAATACTTTTTCAGTATAAGAATGTGGTATGCAGTATTTGAGATGTACTTTTACTTAAACAGTAGTTGTTTATCTGAAATTGAACCGGCTCTCTTATATTTTATCTGGTGACCTGCCCGGTCTCACACATCCCCCTCTGAGAGCTGGCCCTCTGCCGTTCCCTGTGCTCTGCCCTGTTGATCGGCGAGTGTCGGGACAGAGCCTCAGTCTCCACCTCTCGCCTCCAAGGCTGAGTTATACTTGGGAGTTGGTGCCCGAGGAGAGAGAGGTATGGCGGGAACAGAAATCTTAATTCCTCTGTGCCACGTGGGGTGTGTTCCTGACAACTCAGAGTTCTACTCGGTGCACTGTCTCATGAAAGTATGAGTATTTAAGTATTAAAGCATTGTCTACCCATTATCCAATTCCCAAGCTCCTTACACATCTTTAGGTATCTGTTATAGAAATATCCCACTTCTCAGTACCAAAATCTGTGTCTGTTGGCTAGTGCCACTGCAACAAATACCAAAGACCGGGTGGGTTACACAACAGAAATTTCTCACACGCCCGAAAGCTAGAAGCCTGAGATTAAAGTGTCAGTCTGGTGGGTTTCTTCTGAGGCCTTTCTTCTAGGCCTGTAGATGGCTGTCTTGTTCCTGGGACTCCACATGGTCCCTCCTATGTTTGTGTCTGTGTCCTAGTCTCTTCTTATAAGGACACCAGTCATACTGGATTAGAGCCTACCCTGATGGCCTCATTTAACCTAATTATCTATTTAAAGGTTCTATTTCCAAATACAGTCACATTCTGAGGTACTCAGGTACTGGGGGTTAGGACTTCAACATGTAAATTTTGGGGAGACACAATTCAGACCTTAAGGTACCTCTAAATAACATTTTATTTCTAACATATATTTTGTGGCATTAATTCTTTTTAAAAAATGTTTATTTGTTTTGAGAGGGTGGGGAGAGCATGAGCAGAGGTGGAGGGGAGCAGAGAGAGAGGGAGACAGGCCTCCCAAGCAGGCTTCACACCATCAGCCCAAAGCCCAGCGCAGGGCTAGATCTCATGAACCGTGAGATCATGACCTGACCCAAAGTCAAGAGTCAGACACTGAACCGACTGAGCCACCCAGGTGCCCTGAGGCATTAATTCTTCGTGGTGAAATAAAACACTTTCTTCTTTTAAAAAAGAACTTCAAGGTACTAGCAGATAAGTAGGTTAAGTTGTTTTTTTTTTTTTTATGTGGGAATGAACGTGCAGATGTGATGAAACCACATTTTATATCTGTTTCTAAAACTGGATTAATTAGATGTTTGAGTTAACTCTTGCCACAGTGATGCTTCACAACAAATTATCTCAAAACACAGTAGCTTCAAACAACAATTTATTACTGCTCACATATATGTGTATTAACTGAGGGACTTCTGGTCTAGGTGTGGGTTGGCTGGGCTTGACTCAGACTGCAAGTTAGATCCAGATTTCCGCATGTCTCTCATCTTTCTTGGGCCAGTAGGTTAGCTGGGGCGTGTTCTTTCAGATATAGCAGAAGCACAAGAGAGCCGAGCCAAAATATGCAATGTCTTTTCAGGTCTGAAGTCTTATGTATTTATTTATTGGTTGTAAGATGCCCTTTATTTGGTTTTGGAAACTAACTATAGCATATATGGTATAGATAGCACATGCACACAGAATACACATATGGAATTTCGTGTATACATAGATGAATTCTGAAAAATGTTAAAATTAGACATATTTAAATATGCTCGCTAAGATTTAGTTAATCAGACATACTTTACAATCAGTGAGAAATTGCTTCTAGAATTCTGCCTGCTAAACTCCTAAAAAAATGTAAACATATTTAAAGAGGTCAGTTTTTTTTTTAATGTTTTATTCTAGGAGAGAGAGAGAGAGACAGCGTGAGCAGGGGAGGGTCAGAGAGAGAGGGAGTCACAGACTGAAACAGGCTCCATGCTCTGAGCTGGCAGTCAGCACAGAGCCTGACGCGGGGCTCGAACCCACGAACCGCGAGATCCTGACCCAAGTGAAAGTCGGACGCTTAACCGACTAAGCCACCCAGGCGCCCCTAAAGAGGTCAGTTTTAATAAAAATAACTAATTACAGAATTCACAAAGGGAAAGCAATTCCATGACCTTTAATGTGACTTAATTTAGTATAACATCTCTGGATGTCTCTTTAAATGATTATATGGAAAATATATATGACTATCATATCATATTAACAAATGTCTTTTAAAATATGTCAGTTTATGTTTTTGATTCATGTAATTAATATCCTTGAAATGTTATAATGTCTAAGTTTCAACAGACACAGTCACTTCTACCCTCATTCCATTGGCTAAACCAAGGCTTAAGGCAGTAATGACCTGGGGAAATTCACTGTGCCTCTAGTGGGAAGGACTGTTGAGAAACTTGGCCAAAGTGTATAGAGAGAGGGAAGAGTGAAATTTAGGACCATTAATACAATATGTCACATTCTGAAATAATGGGGTTCACAGAGACTATCTAAGGCTCCCAGCTTTAGGGTCTTTGTTAGGTAGAAGTGAGACCAACCCCAATACAGAAGTGTAGGCTTAATACGACCTCGTGGTTGATAGGCTTGAGGAGTCTGGGGGCGCCTGGGTGGCTCAGTCGGTTAAGCTTCCGACTTCGGCTCAGGTCATGATCTCATGGTTCATGGGTTGGAGCCCTGCGTCGGGCTCTGTGCTGACAGCCAGCTCAGAGCCTGGAGCCTGTTTCAGATTCTGTGTCTCCCTCTCTGTCTGATCCTCCCCTGATCATGCTCTCTCTCTCTCTCAGAAATAAATAAAAAACATTAAAAAAATTAAAAAATATTCTTGAAGAGTCTGTGGGCCATTATCACAAGTATCTGGGAACTTGGACCAGCTCTGTCCTTATGCAGGCTCACCCAAGGAGATCTCTACACTCCTTTCCCGATCTGGATTGGCTCTGTCTTCTCTCCTAACTTCTAACCCTTTTTATTTTCCACATCTATGAGACTCTGTCACATGTGGTAATAACTGGTATGCTGGGTGGAGTGAAGGGTACATTTGGGGAATTAAAGATGGGTCGAGGGACTTGGAATTTCACTATGCTAAGGGAGCCCCTGAAATGTGGTTTCTTAGGGAAACTTAAGTTATTTTGGGAGGAATTCAGTGAAAATAGGTATTGAATTGTCTTTTGTAACCTAATTAAAGTGGATAAAGTATAAGCCTGAAGAAATCTTTCACATTTAAAAAGTTAGTCGATATTGTTTAATTTTACATTTAAGATTCTGTATGTTCTCACAGTTCAAATTCTTGTCCTTGTCCTCCCTAATCTCCATGCTTGCTTCCAGGAATGCCCATTTATTTAAGTTCATTTGTCCAGTATTTATGCTAATACAAAGATATATGTATTTTTTCTCTTGGTAGTATGCTGTACATCCTGTTCTGCATTGTTTTCATTAATAGTGTATTGTGGGAATCTTTCTGCATAAGAACACAGAGAGCTTCCTGAGTGCTTAATCACTTACTGTATGAATGCCGTACAGTGTATTTAGTCAGCATGTTGGACACTTGGCTTGTTTCCAGTCTTTTGTTATTAAAAACAGTGCTACAAGAAAATAACCCATGGGGCACCTGGGGTGCCTCAGTTGGTTAAATCACTTGATTTCAACTCTTGATTTTGGCTCAGGTCATGATCTCACAAATGTGGGATTGATCCCTGTGTCAGGCTCTGTGCTGAGCCTGGAACCTGTTTAAGATTCTCTCTCTCTTCCTCTCTCTCTGCTTTCCCCCCATTTTCTCTCTCTAAAAAAAAGAAAAGAAAAAGAAAAAAGAAAAGAACCTGTATACACATTATTTCTTCTATGTACAGATATACCTATAGGTTGAATTCTTAGAAGAGGGATTGCTAAGCCTGAGGAGGCAAATGTATTTATGATTTTGGTCAACATTGCCAAGTTTTTCTTCATAGGAGCTCTGCCATTTTGCACTCTGACTGATCCCGTATAAATTACTTTCACAGCCTTGCCAGCAGACTGTGATTGCTGTCAAGTTTTCGGATCTTATGAGTAAGACTGGGCTTATTATCGCATGTGTAAAGATCCTGTGTTTTCATCTGTTTTCATTTGTAACTGGACGTGTCTTATGTCCATTTTTCTATTGGAATGTTACTCTTTTCCATCTCAATTTCTAGAAGATTTTTTTAATGTTTTATTTATTTCTAGGGGAGAGAGAGAGAGAGAGAGACAGGGTGAGCAGGGGAGGGTCAGAGAGAGAGGGAGTCACAGACTGAAACAGGCTCCAGGCTCTGAGCTGGCAGTCAGCACAGAGCCCGACACGGGGCTCGAACTCACGAACCGCGAGATCATGACCTAAGTGAAAGTCGGACGCTTAACCGACTAAGCCACCCAGGCGCTCCACTAGAAGATTTTTTAAAAAAAACTTAAAATGGAGATTAATACTTAATGCCGTGTTTCAAATAAATTCCCTCATATCTGTCTTTTGACTGAGTTTACATATATTTTTTCATGGAAAAAATTAATTTTTACTTCATTGACTATTTTCTTTTAGGCATTAGGACTTTAAGTCATAGCTAGAAAGGCCTTTACTATGTCTCAGTTATCAGTTCTCTTACATGTCCTTCTAGCCTTTTAATGGTTTCAAAGCTGATTGGTTATGTTGGTGTACAGTGTGAAGCGTAGATGCAAGAGCTTTTCCGGAGCCACCGAGGCATCCTGTAGTGCCTGTTCCTCTTCATTCTTCTTCTTATTTTGAGTTCTTCTAGGTAATTGTCCCTCATTTTTCCATTTGGACCTTTGAATCAGCTTGTCTACTATCAACAAATCTAATAGAATTTTTATGAGGATTATATTAACATTTATAATTACTTAGGGTAATGGATGTGTTTATGATGCTGAGCTTTCCTTTCCAATGATCTGTTTTTTCCATTTTTCAAGTCTGGTATCCTTTGTGATGATTTCATGGTCTTTCTCATGTATGTTTTGTACACTTCTTAGTAAGTTTATTCCCAGATATTTTAACTCCTTACTGCTCCTGTATAGATGATCTTGTCTTCCATTTTGTTGTTATTTGGTTGTGAGATGACTGTTGGTTTCTGTGTATGAATTTTATATCCTACTTCCTTTCTATTTTTTTTCCAGTTGGTTCTCTTAGATTATCCAGGGATATAATCATCTGAGCTGCAAATAAGGATAGTTTTGCTTTTCCTTTCCAATAGTTACATCTCATGATTGCTGTCATTTGGAACCTCACTATGATATGAGAAAGAAAAGACAAGAAATTGGTAGCTTTAAGTCATAATTTAAGTCTAGGCATGATCATATTTACAAAGATTAAAATTAGCTCATTGATTTTAATTTAGGCTTTTAACAATGAAACCAAACAAGAGAAAGAACTATTAAGTGCCATTGCTGTGCCCTTAGTCTCACATGCTAGACTTGAAGCTCTGCCCAGGATACTCGGGGCTTTGGGCTGGCAGGTGGGTAGAGGACCCTCAAGGCAGGATTGATGTCAGAGGCGCTGACCTGGTGCACAGAAGACTTTTAGCTCTTCCTGGGATGGCAAGGCACAGGCAGATTTAGTGCTATTAGAATCACATTTCACTCCTTGACTTATTCCTGATGTTTGCATTTCTCCAAATATAATTTTGCCCTCTTTTTCTTCTTCTTTTTGCCTTCCTGCCTGCCCTCTGCCTCCTTGTCCTTCTCTCTTTCCCTATTTTTTAATTAACAAAGTTTTGGGATGTTTTCTGACATTTGGATTGGATTTAAGTCTCACATCATCTTTTTCTTAAGTTTATTAATTTATTTTTGAAAGAGAGCATAAATGGAGAAGGGGCAGAGAGAGAGAGAGAGAGGAATCCCAAGTAGGCTCTGTGCCATCAGCACAGAGCCTGATGCCCGTCTCAAATTCACGAAACCATGAGATCATGAGCTGAAACCAAGAGTCAGACGCTTAACTGACTGAGTCACCCAGGTGCCCCTAAATATCACACCATCTTGAAGACTATTGAAAGTAGAAGCCCATGGCAGGGGTTGGGGAGGGCAAAAAAGGAAACCCAAAAGAAAATGGGGGAAATGTTTTAGAAACTCCAAATCTGAACAGCTCTGTTACATAGGAGGGACAGTGGCATGTGAAATCTTACCTGTGCCTTTCATGTGAAACCTCTGTCAGGAAGCTATTCCTCCCTGGAGAAAACCAAGACCACAAACACCCCTCCCGCTGCTGGCTGCCAGGCACAATACTGAGGACATTGGAGGTCAGAGGACCCAGAGGAAAGCCAGCACGAGCAAGGTGGTGGGGGTTCATTAACCGTGGCAGGCTCTTTCCACAGAGCACAGTGAAGGTGCTTCAGTGATCAAGTGATCTCTCTGTAACTCCAGACAGAGACTGAGCCTTCTGTATTGTTATTGCAGGTTCGCATGAACTAAAATCTCACCCCGGTGAAAACTGGTCTGAGACCAGAAATGCATAAGCAGCCTAAAAGGAGATCCACAGAACGTGGGTGACATGGCAAGAAGAAGATGGATGGGATCTTGGCAGAGATGGTTTTCTTTCCCACATTTGTTAATGGTTTGAAAGAACTGGAAATTAAGAACCATACCAAATTATATTTGTGGTTTGTTGTATAATTTTGCTCACTCAACCGGTTTTTGATCCACTGTTTCAGTCCACAGTGGGTTTCCAGTCTTTATCATTGTTTTCAACAAAGTTCTACCTTATCAAGTCCCCCAGAAGTCCTTACAGTCATTTTGATTGGGAGGAACTAACAGGCCATGCCGGTGGAGATTTCTTGGGCACAGAATGGATAAAAACAGGCAGCAAAGAAACCCCCATTTACAACACGTTGCTTTTGTAAGTTTCTGCCCATTTGGGTGTTTCAGTGCCCGGTAAGCCTTCACGGCATCAGCCAGGAGAAGAACAGGGCCGGAGGGACAGAATTGGGAGTTCATAGGTAGATGTGCAACTTCTGGTTACTTCATTGTTGTGATCCTGTGCTTTTTCATTTGTAAAACAGGAGTAATATCTACCAGAAATGTTCTGGGAGGGTCAGTAAATGCTGTATGTAAATGGTTTAGCCTCATACCTGGAGCATACTGAGTGCTCTCTGAATGGGAATTAGCATTAGTATTATTACAACTGCATTTATAATAAAGGCTTGGCCTGATCCCTCATTAAACTTCCATTTTATTTTTCTCAACTGTTTAAACTAAGACACAGAGCAAAGTTAATTACAGCCTTGGGTTTCTAAAATAACTAGAGGATTAGAGAACAAAATTGCAATATTAGACTTCTCATATGAATTGAATAACTTCAGTTACACCGCATCCTCTTGACCTGCTGCAGCTTGGGGATTGAACACTGCAGGATGGCCTTTCTGTCCGGGCCTCAAACGAAGGAAGGAAGAATAGCTGCATTGCTTTTTTCTTCTCATTGTGATGCCTGTAGATTATAGGCCTGCCTTCGAGGAGTGTTTTAGAGAATGGCAATTTGAGGAACAGAGGAGTCCCTTATAAAGCTCCTAATATGATACCCCCCACCCCATCCTCTTAAATGTTTTCTTTCTCTGTGGGATACGTTGTGCTGATTTTGTACCTTTCCCCCCCTTCAAGCTGTATATAGCCAATAATCTTCACTAAACTGGCAAGGATAGTCTCTCCTCCAGCGAGCTAATAGTGGAGACTTTTAACTCTCAGGCACCATTATCTAATCTGTAAATTATTTTTCTTCTCACTTATTTTATGTATCCTTCTATGTGCTTGGTTTGTTCCCTGGTTGTGTTATCAGAAATCGATGACTCCTAGTCTTTTTCTTGTCACAATAGCATTAGAAGCCGTAAAGAACACTGTCTTGTGGTGATTAAGTTAGTGGGATTCTTCGGGTTGATTTAATCGGCATTGGGCAGGAAGAAGCAGAAGTTTTCTACTTTTTCTACCTGTACCACGTAAATTAAACTGAAAATAGTTAGACAAGCATGTAAGTGCCTTCTCTTATCTTACTGGCTTTTAGCAAAATTTACAATGTACAACATCTGTTGTCATTGCCTGAGTAAATCAAATTTACCCTCTTTTATCTTCAAGTTTATCAATAGAAGGTAGAGGAAAAGCAACAAGCAATTAAGATACTTCAAGCTCCTTGCCTCAAGGCTAATCAAACACAGACTCTATACTTTGGTAATAATACCTTATAATTTGGTGACAGCAAGCCTTTTATTATATGCCTCTAGTCATTTGTAATAGGACTACATTGAGTTTCATTTTTCAAAAAGGTTAAAGAGCTAATTTACTTTAGACAATTTTTTAACCCCAAGAAGAACTTTCAGTACTTTTAAATGTTTTTATTATCTGCTCACATGGTAGAGAAATGGTTTTATGAATTTTAGATCACCTTGATGACAGTGGAACCAACAATGATGGCAGAATCTATCTCAATAAATTGTCATTTTTGATGGAAGTAATGCAATTTTAAAAATGACAATAGCTAACATTTCATTTCAGCTGTGTTTCAGCTGCTGTTCTAAGTGCTTTATATACTTTTAACACTTAACTGTGTCCTTATAACAATCCATTTATGTTCTCAGCTTTTACAGAAAAAGAAATGGAAGCATACATGAAATGACTTGTTGAGATCTCACTGGCATTAAATGCCAGAGCTGGGATGTGAATTCATGTTCAGCTTCCCACCCCACCCTCTTTCAAGTATCCAAGTGCTTCCCAACCCTACCTTCCTTCAAGCACCCAGATCACTTTGTGTAAAATGTAGTGGATTAAATTGATTTTGATTTTGAAATGAATTTGTTGCTCCTCTTAAAAGTAACTTGTCTGCATGGGCCTCCTCATAAATCTAGCTCCAAGAAGGTCTTCCGTGAAGTTGCCATTAAATGTTGTCATATGTGGAGACTGTGGTCCACATGGTTTCAGGTGAGTGGATCTGAATGCAGTCAGAAACCTTCAGCAGACTGTGAGCAGTGTGAGGACTGAGGTGGTGTTTATTCAGTTTGCTGCTCTGTTCCCAAAGCCTCACATGAAAACTTAGTACATAGTAAGTGCTCATAAAAATATTCACAGAACTGAATTGAAATCCAACTTGGCCTCTTGCAACTTGGTTTATATTTTTAATGCTATCACTTCCTTTGTTTTGGTAAAACTAATTCTTGCTAATTATAAAGTGTTTAAGTAATAAAGAAAGGAAAAGAAGCTACTGCCTAAAAAAACTCAATATTAACATTAGGAACTATCATCCAGATGCTATTCTGTACTCCTGTATGGAAAGAAGGACGAGTAGATATAATACTTTAAAATAGGGTGTAGTATAATTCTAATTTCACTTGGATTTAGCAAAATTAAAATACAAAACAAATAAACCTAAAGGAATTGTTATAATTTAAACCAGCTTTTTTCTACCACATTTATTCTTTCTTAAATGATCCCATGGTCCCTCTTAGGTTAAGATAAAACCCAATATGAAAAATTAAGGTGTGTGTGTGTGTGTGTGTGTGATTTTGTTTTTGATGGAATTAATTTAAATTCATGATATGAAATATGAAGACGTTAGCATTTTCATTCTTCCACTTCCCTACCTCCTCTTCATCTTATTATTTTTGAATTGTTAAGATTTACATTTGTTTTATTTGTTTTTGATAATTCACATAGTTCTCTGGAATTGGTTTATCTAAAAACTTTTTTTAAGTTTTTAGTTATTTTTGAGAGAGACAGAGAGAGCAGGGGGAGGGGCAGAGAGAGAGGGGCAAAGAGAGAATCCCAAGCAGGCTCCACACTGTCAGCACAGAGCCCAGTGTGGTACTCGAACTCATGAACCGTGAGATCATGACCTGAGCCAAAACCAAGAGCCAGACACTTAACTGACTCAGGCGCTCCTGGAATTGGTCTGTTTTTAAATGTTTTTTTTTTTTTTATTGCCAATTCTCTTACCATGTGTTCTTCATCCCCAAGTGTTCATTTTGGTACGTATCTTAACTAGGTAGATTAGATCCTCATGTGGTTGTTTCTAAGAAAGGCTTATGTGTGTTTCAGTCCCTGGCTTGTTCATGGATAGGAATGTCTACCTATTGCCTTTTTAGTGGAATGTCATCATGACTGGGTATAACGTTCTTGGGAATACTTGCCTTCAGAATATTGTAGACATGTTCCATTTTTCTGTCTTGGAATGTTATTATGAGAAGACTGATTACAGCCTGATCCAACCCACTTACCCCATCATCCCTTGCATTAATTTATTTTGAGAGAGAGAGAGAGAGAGAGAACGAACAGAGGAGGGGCAGAGAAAGAGGGAGAGAGAGAGAATCCCAAACAGGGAGGGAGAGAATCCCAAGGCGGGGCTGGATCCCACGAACTGTGAGATCATGACCTGAGTTGAAATCAAGAGTCAGACGCCCAACCTACTGAGCCACCCAGGTGCCTCGGGTTTCATAGTTTTCTTAAGAGTTGGATATCTGTATATAAAATACTATTTATCACAATAATGTAACAAACTGTGATTTGCTTTATTTTCCCCAGAATGCCTGAATAACTCTTTGCTGATCTTTGACATTGACATTGAATAACCCTCACCAGAATATGAGGTGTACCCTGAATAAGCTTTTCCTGGATGTGTGTGCTTTTTTATTTTGCATATTATGCCCTTCTATTATCTATTATGAGTTTTCTGCTTTACGAACGCCAGTTATCTTTCTTTGGACTGGTGGGTTTTGTTTTTTTTGTTCTTCTTATTAGCTTTTCTCCGCTAGCTTTGACTTTTTAATTTACAATCACTGTGATACCTTGTTTTTTTTTTTTTTTTTTTTACCCCTTTCCAGTTGGGTGAATCTCAACCTTATCAATAATGTGCCTTCTCTCTATTTTATCTGTTAGTCTTCTATCACATGGCTTTGACCCTCGGTTTGTTTCTCATATCTCTTTTTTCATCTCCTTTTATCATCTTGCTTTTGAGCTTCTATTCTTTTCTATTAACCAGGATTTATTTAGTGTTTAGTTTTGTTATATAGTTTTTACTATATTTGCATAGTTCAAAAATGAAAGAACAAATCTGTGGGGAAATACCCACTCTCACCTTCCATTCATCCAGTTAACTTGCCCTGGACATAACCAGTGTTATTAGTGACTTCAGTGCCCTTTTGGAGATTATGAATATTTAACAAAATGTTTTTTTAAAAATCTCTTTTTGTATGGAGCTCTTCTAAGGTTGTTATATGGTTTAGCTATTTGTGGAGTAATTTATTTCTGTTCCTTAGTTAACATATTTCCTTAGACTGATTTCTTGGTCTTTTTTTCCTTTCCTTCTTTTTGCTTTTTTGGTGTGAGGTGCTTGCATATTTTCCTTGCTGCTTTTATTTTTTCATACTTGGACAGCTCTGTCTATAATTTTTGATTATTCTAATATAGTATAGAAAGTTTCCTTATTTCTCACTTTATATGACATTAATTTTATTTGTACTTAAAGCCATAGTTGAAATTGGACATTTAGTACTTAATCTCTGTTTCATCTGGGGACATAGCAGAGGATGGGGGGGCTAAGGAAGGGAGTGTGTGTTTCAGTTCATGTCCCTGGGCTTTCAGTCGTTGCTAAGTGTCCTCTGCCTAGCTCAGATGGATGTCTCATTCACATGGGGCAGCAGCTGCATGCCGTAGACTTCAGATTTCTTCCCCAATTCAGCCCTCATTTCATCCAGAGGTTAGCCTTTTTATTTATGAATTTATTTATTTTCAATGTGTATTTACTTTTGAGAGAGCACAAGTGGGGGAGGGGGAGAGAGGGGGACAAAGGATCAAAGTGGGCTCCGTGTTGACAGCAGCAGGCTCCATGTGGGGCTCAAACTCACGAACCTGTGAGATCATGACATGAGCTGAAGTCAGATGCGCAACCGACTGAGCCACTCAGGGGCCCTAGAGCTTAGCCTCTTTAAACTTCTTCTATTTCATCTGTTTCTCTCCAGCAGCCATTTCTACTGCGCCACTGTGAAAAGAGGGACAGGGGAGTGATACCAGCTTAGTTAGAGTCTCTCCAGATTTGGGGGTATGAGTGAGAATTTCCATGATTTTGATGATGCAAAATGTAGCATTGGAGGGGTGGGAAAAAATTGAATGGACAGCTTTGCCCTATACCATGTTGGCTTGGTTTGGAATTTTTTTTCCTTCCTTTGGTACCAATTTATGACGGTTACGGCCTTACCAGGTAATAATTTTTTTTTCTGTTTTCCCCCTTCTAAACAATTTCCCAGAAATCTTTGTTTCTCACAAGGTATTTGGCTTATATGGTTCCCCCATTCCCTACCTGTAACCAAATTTCAACATTATATAGGAACTATTACTCCAAGGTATGCAAACGCAGAACTCCTTTGTGAGACTGGGAGACAGGAGTGAGCTCTTATACTTCGGCATTAATCTGCTTATTTTTATTGAATTTTAGGGTTGGGGGCAGATTGGGATAACATTTTGGACTTTCAGTCTGTAGCTGTGTTGTGTTGTGTTTGTTGTTTGTGTAGTTCGTGCAGCTGTGTCATTTGTGGCCCATTGCTTCAAATGGCCAAACTCCAGAAGACACTGGAAAAGTCTGATTGTGATCCTGGTTGGAGGATTAAAGCAGGTCTTTCCTGAGAGATGGAGCGATGGCCTGTCCCATCAGAGCCCTGCATGACCTCTCAGCTTTACCCTCAGCTCCGACGGCCGCGGCTGCTGTGCTCCCAGTGCTGGTGAAGGAGGGGGCTGCCGCTGCCGCCACTGATTTGCAGCCAGGGTAGTTGATAGAAAATGGTCAGGAAACCAGTAGCCAGAGAGCGGGAACTGGAAGCACTTGAGAAAGGGAATGGAGAAATGCAGGACCCCCCGGAGCCCCACCAGGCCCCCTGCAGACTGCCATTACATGCCAAGCCCTACCACCCATGCAGTTCATGTTTCTACATCACAGTGTGACTTTTTTTCCCCAAAGGAGGAGGAAGACAATAAATGGAAGTTCCAAAGACTCTGAAACCGAATGCAGCTAAGCTGGGACCTGAGTCCTGTGATTCAGAAACAAGTTGTGTGTTGGGGCAAGATTGAAACCTTTTTGGTTTCTTAAGACAATTTTTTTTGAGATGTTATTGAAAAGAATCTTGACATGGGAAGAAAATGACCCTTAGGCCTCTAGGGCACAGAACTGCCGGAACTTGCTCCGGGTGCTCACTGTTAAAGGAGCGGTAGATTGGGCTTCCCTCTTCTCTTCTGAGTGTTGGAGTTTGCCTGGCGGATGTGGACTGTTGTTCTTTGGCATGTGAGACTCCTTACCCCAAAACCAAATGTCCTTTCACTGTCTGATAAATTTGGAAGTTTGTGTCACCTTCCCATCCACAGATAAAGTGCATGTGAGCTAACATGGTACTACTGCACTAGAACTGAGTTATCAATGATGCGTGGCCCGCGAGGTTTCTGTAGATAGAACTTGAGGGTTACGGTACCCGCTGCTGGCCACTCCCTCTTCTCTATGAAACTGAGAGGGCTCCGAGGCTTAAACTATAAAAGAAACACAGTAGAGCCTAGCACAGTTATGCAGGAGTACCCTAAAGATGTGACGTGTTACCTTTTTATTGTGGCTAGCCCTCAGGCCATCTAATGAAACTGGGTCACTGGGGATGGGATTGAGAGCGGGGGAGGGCTCATCAGTTATACAACATAGAAAACAGTGATAAAGGGAGTGAGGACTGTGTCTCTAGTATGTCATGGAGGAGAGGGTGCCCTGAGGAGGGGGTGCCCTGGCTCAGTTACTGCTTTGAGAAACAGGTGTATCCCATCATATCTCATTTATTTTCCAAATTGGGACATGGTTACAGAGAGTGAAGTGTGTGTCAGGGGTGGCTGTTAATAATTAATTCAGGGCATCAGTGTGACTAGGACTGTTCTGGGAAAATGCTAGCCCATTTCCCCTAAGTCTGGTGTGTTTTGTAAGCAAGCTTTTGATGGCAATTGCCCTTCCTATAGAGTTTTGGCTACAGAGAGAATGTAATGACCATGGGCAATTTAGCTATCTTTCATTACTACCCTCTTTCCCCACGTCATACACATGTATTCGTCTCCCCTCCCTTTCCCCAACTTAATTGTATTGTAGTTTATTTTATAATATCACTATTCCATGTTTGCATTATTATGTCTAGATAAACAGGCAGATTTATAGCTGAGCAAGTCATTATTTTTTGTATTTTTTCTCTCTTCACGGTGTTAATAATTGCTTAGTTTTCTCCATATCTTCACTAACTCTGCCCCAAACTTTTGAACATGATGATTGATATAATCAATGAGGAAACCTACCGGTTGCATTTGTTTCTTTTGCACCGTGGTTTCTAAAATTTCACCTTCCTGTTCCAGGCTGGATGGGTTGTTCAGCAGGTGCACTGCACAATCTGTGTCTCGGAGCTGCTCCCTTTGGTCACTCTGGGAATTCCTTTTGCCTCTGTTCTGTGTTAAGACCCCTCATGCATGCCTCTTTGCTGATTCAGACTGGACCTTTTCTGCTCCTCAAGAAAGTTGAGATATTGTCTCGGGGTGGAAACAGGAGATTGACCCAACAAAGGAGGCATGCAAATAATCGTGGGAGAAAAAGTCGCTTCCTGCTTTCACCCTAGCGAGTCGAGTTCATTCAGTAAGCTAGTTATGTAAGTGATGGGATGTTTTCCGACTGTGTTTTAGAAACATTCGTTTAACATCATATGTTTATGAGCATGTATTATGCAGTAGGGACACGACAGGCTTGGGGTCTGCCCTCTTACATCGACTCGACTCAAGTGCAGACCAGCGAGCAAGTACACGTGGTGCTAGGGTGGTACGTGAGAGGGGCACCCTGTTCTGGAGTAGGGTGAAGTGCGGATCAGAGGAGCAGACGTTAAAGGTCACATCTTTTGCGTGATTCTGTGTACATGAAATGTCCAGGATGGGGAAATCTATAGAGACACAAAGCAGGTTGGCAGTTGCCATGGAAAGTGGGGCTTCCTTCTGGGGTGAGGAAAATGTCCTGGAGCTAGATAGTTGTGACAGTGTGAACACTGTGAAAGTACTCAAACCCATTGAATTGTACACTTTAGAATGGTTGATTTTTTAAAAAAATTTAAATTTATTTATTTATTTGGAAAGAGAGAGAGTGAGTTGGGGAGTGGCAGAGAGAGGGAGAGAGAGAATCCCAAGCAGGCTCTGTACTGTTAGCAGGTAGCCTGACGTGGGGGTTGATCACATGAACCATGAGGTCACCACCAGATGAAACCAAGAGTCGGATCAGACCGACTGAGCCACCTAGGTGGCCCTAAAATGGTTAACTTTATGTTTTATAAATTCTACCTCAATATAAAAGATAGAGTGGAGAGAGCAGTTAAGAGACTTGTTTGGCGATAGCTCTGATGCGAGCTACATTTCAAAAGTATTTTCTTTGTTCTAAAATCATTGTATTTTGTAGTTTGTGAATAGTTATGCACATGGTACTAATTTAAAAAAAAAAGAAGGATCTCAAGAAAATGTAAGTCTCCTTCCATCCCCATCTCCCAGTCACCCAGTTCCTTTTCCTGTTAGGAAGACATTGTTATCAGGTTCAGATATATTTTGAGCCTGTGCATAAGTGTGTGTATGTGTATATGTGCATAAAATAGTGTACGTATATATGTATAATAGTGTATGTGTACATATGAATGTGTGTATTCTAATATATATGTGTTGTCAGAAGTCCAGAAAGAGTAAAAATTAAAACCAGAACAGTAAAATCATATTTAGTAAGAGTTTATTGTATACAGAAGAACAGTTCACGAGTCTTCAATATCAAAACTGATATGAAGCCCAGAAGCTTGTCGTTATAGGATGGCTTATAAAATAAAAATGAGGAAGTTGCTTACCTTTACAAGGATTGGTTATCACATGGGGGTTTCCAGACAGCAGGGGATTGCTTAAAAGTGATTATCTCATATCATTTTAGGAAGGTGGCTTAAGTTTCTTTTGTGATTATCAGAGGCATCTATAAGAATAACCTAAGTTAAGTTTTCGTTGTGTTCATGAAATAAGCGAAATTTAGGTTTGCTAATGTGGCTTAAATGACTTTGCCTTCTGGGGGATTTTCAATCCTGGTCTCCATTTTATTTTAACACTGTCACCTTAAAATCAAATTGTAGTCTACTGTAAATGAGTTTTGCATCTTTTCTCACTTTCTTCACTTAATACATCTTAGAGATTATTTCACATCATTTCCCTTGTTCTTTTTTTGTTAAGTTTATTTATTTATTTTGAGAGAGAGAGAGAGAGAGTGAGCGAGCGAGCAGGGGGAGGGACAAAGAGAGAGAGGGGGACCAAGAGAATCCCAAGCAGGCTCTGTACTGTCAGCACAGAGCATGATATGGGGCTCAATCCCATGAACCATGAGATCATGACCTGAGCCAAAATCCAGAGTCTAATGCTCAACTGACTGAGCCACCCAGGCACCCCCGTTGCCTTGTTTTTTCTTTTTAACAGCTTCATAGAATTTGATTATTGGACCATAATTTATTTAACTGGGCCCTGTTATGGATATTTAGATATTTAGGCTGTTTTCAGCTATCCGCTACTGTAGACAGTGCTATAGTGACTATTCTTTTGTGTACATATGTCATTTTGCCCAGATGTGAGCCTGTGATAAACTCTTTTTAAAAAAGTTTTCTTAATGTTTTTTGTTTATTTTTGAGAGAGAAATAGAGACAGTGTGAGCAGCGGAGGGTCAGAGAGAGAGGGAGATACAGAATCTGAAGACAGGCTCCAGCCTCAGAGCTAACGCTCAGCACAGAGCCTGATGCAGGGCTCGAGCCCACAAACCATGAGGTCATGACCTGAGCCGAAGTCGGACGCTTAACTGACTGAGCCACCCAGGCGCCCCAGGCCTGTGATAAATTCTTGAACTTAGGCGGAAGCAACCTAGAGGGAGAGGAGGAGCCAAGAGAATGTGCGAGAGCAAGCCTGCAAGGAGGTCAAGTTGATAAAAGGTGGTGACTGATGGTGTATGATAGATGAGGTAGAGTGAGACGGGGCGGTTTGTATTGCCGTGTATTTCCAGTCCCTAGCAGAGGGCAGGTGCTTCACAAATATTTTCTGAATGCAGCCATAAGAACAGCCTAAAATGTTCTAGTATAATTTAAAGGTTCTAGTAAATGAACCATTCTCAAACCCACACTTGTTTTGATTTTCATGACCTCTCCCCCTGCACCTTCCTGGAGGGATTTGGCTTGACAGTTTACTGACAACCAGTCAACCACTTTTATCAAGCAGCCTGTTATGCGACTTCAGGGTATTTTTCTGTGTGTTGGTTATTATGGGCAGTGCAGCAGTTAGTAAATAATTGCAATTCTCATTGTGGGGTGCCACTGTTCGTAAGTCGAGTGAGTGTTTTATGAATCAGAACAAAATAATATTTAGGTCTCCAGTTAATATCAAGGTTAATGATATTTAACAAAATTGACATTTATAGTAGGTAGTGCTTTTAATCAGTGTTGGAGCAGATTTGCTGCTTTCTCCGTGTCTTCACACTGAGGAGTGCTTCTATGTCTTGTCTCCCTTTAGAAACTTAAATTTGTTTCTTCCCTGAATTCCCTTAAAACCTGCTTTCCTCCCTAATTAAAGTATGATTTAAAGGCATGGTAAGATTATGACTAAGCTAGTTTTTGACCTTCACACAGTAAGCACTCAGAATCTCAGTGTATTTCTGATTTATGATACAGTTTCTTCTTATCGTTAGTGATTGCTATAGTCAAATCACCATGATAACTATGACATTTGTGTTTAGGACAATTTTCAGCTGCCAACTTCCAAGTTGTAGAGAGCCTTATTTCATGTTGGCACGTGATTCTCTACATTCCAGAATGTAGTGAATCAGAATTAGTGGTTAATGTAAACTTTATGACTTCATGCACCTAAATGTCTCTCTGTCTCTAAATACACGTGTGCACACACACATGTGCATGCGTGCGCGCACACACACAAACACTATCATCTATGTGATTTTGGCAACAAAATATAAAATTTCTACTTGTGTGGTTTTTATTAGCTTCACATAAACTTTTTGAGATTATTTGATTTACACAAGGTGGGCCAGATTCAATCTTATGAAAAAAATTGTCCTTGAGCAATCTACAACTCTTTGGCTGCTATGTAAGTGAGAATATAAGTGTGAGAGCTTTTATAGGTGAACCTTATGGTTAGGGACCTTTACTATTATAAAAAAAAACCTGAAACAAAACTTGAAAAGAGAATGAATAAAGCAGTATGATTGCCTTGCCTCCCACCACATTGGTTAGTAAATTAAGGATTTGATATGCCCACAAGTTTTTATTAATAGCTCAGACAATTTCTCTGGAAGCATTACCAAAAACCCTCGTAAGCTCTTGGGCTTCCCCCCTTTTTTCCTTCAGTAACTGTCAACTTCTTCTCACGTTAGCTGTATAGATTCATACCAGAAGTGTATGAGAGGCTGTTTTTCCACAGTCCTGCCAATACAGTGTACTATTTCATTTGCTTTTTGTAAACTTTCCTTAGCTTGATTATATCTTTTCTAAAAATAGGTGACCAGACCATCATCATTCTGGTCATAGACCAATTGCTATGGAACCCGCTTTATAGTACTTAATGAGGTTGGAGAAAAAAGATAAGAAAGCCTCTAAACATTATATTTTATAGTAACATATACAAACGTATTAAAAATATTTCAAGCATGCAAAAAGAATAAGTATCAGAATGAACATTCTTGTTCGCCACTTTACCATGCTCTGATTTATCCTTTTTGCAACATTCACTTTAAATCCTTTTTGGGAAGTGAAATAGCATATAGATTTGAAGTTGCTTGTAATCCCTCCCTGATGTCATTTATCTCCCTCTTTCTGCAGAAATGTCATTCTCCAGCACCTTTTTACTTCTACAGTAAATATTACAGTTTTGCATGTTTTGTTTACACTGTGAATTCTTTTGTGATTTATTTTTTCCTTAACATCATGTGTTTGAGATTTATCCATGTTGACACATGTCATTTATTTTGTTGCCTGTGGTTTTATCTGAATATATCGTAATTCATTTATCCTTTCTCCCGTGGATGGGTATTTGAGTTGTTGCTGATTGTCTTTGACTACACACACTGCTGCGATGAATGTCTTCTAATAATGTGTGTTTGCCTCTCTTTCAACATGGATAAGGATGTATGCAGTTCTAAGAGCTACTACATCCATCTAGGAGGAGGAAATGAGAGCATTGTGGGGAGAGCAGTTCTGGCAGGGTAGTCTGGCAGGGGAACAGTTCGATGTTTCTGAAATGAAAAAGGTCCTTGGTATTTCTGGATGTAAATTATGCAGATCCAAAGACCGTAAAATGACTTTGGAGAGGTAAATGAGGAAAAGGGCCCAGTATATGGGGCTAAGGCCATGGGGAAGCTTTCACTGATTTTAAGTGGGGGATTATTCGATCAGGTTTTCATTTTAAAGACCTTGTTCCAGTGGGTTATGTGGAGGCCAAACCAGGTTTGGGATGAGGAGTGTTTCAATTAGGACTCTGTCCTTCATTTTCTATGACCACAGTGAGAAAACAGGGACAGAAAGACCATGTCTCACTGAATCAAACCAAGATTCTGATTGTACATGTTCACTAAACCAGGCACTGGGTGGAGGGGGAAAGAGCTATTTGGATTGACTAATTCCTTCTCAGACCCTCCCCTGAGTCAAGGGGACGGTGTTACTCCAACCTCGATAGCAAGGCTGCTACATCACTGGGGAGAGGTGGTTTTCCAAAAGACAACCTCCCTAGAGGCTGTTAGGAAGGTGGAATGGAGAACTATTAACTTGATGGGAACCTAACAACTATCCTTTACAGCAGAGAAATAAACAAGCCTGGAATGACAGACATGTATAAAGAGGTGGCGGACCAGTGAAGAGATAAGGGACTTTGGCTCTGAAAGACAGGAGGAAGTAAACTGGAGAAATACATAGGAAGCAGGACTTGGTGATTTATGATTGTTAGGAGATAAGGGTGGTGTATTAATTAGGCTAGGCTAAACTACCATAGTGAAGAGGGCCCAAATGTAGTAACTTCAGCGATCAAAGTTTATTTCTTTTTCAGGTTCAGAGTTGTTCTAGGTTACTAATGTTGATGGTGGGTGGATCTGTTCTAGTTTTCAGGCCTCCCAGTTCATCACACCTGGGCTGTCTTCCACATATATTTTCCAAGATTGCTTTGATTATTGCCATCCTCATCCTCAGGAACAGGGAAAGTGTATGAAGGCGTGAGCACAGGAGAGCTTATTCACCAGACCTGAAAGTAGGCTCCTCTCACTTCTCTTCTCATTTCATCACAGAGAACCTTGTTATATGACCACTCTTAGAGTACAACATATATGTGTTGTAGGGGAGCATAGATTTTAGTAGACAGCTGCCAGTCTCTGCTACAGGTGAATTGTGGTGACTTCCACATTTCTGGCATGAGCATTTGATGATTGATGGTACTAGCGAATGTGTAGGAGACTAGAGGAGGGTGTGAAGTGTGGAAGAAGGCGAGATGAATAGTTCATATTGAGATATCTTGAGTTCGAGGTGCACGTGGGCCCTACAGGGGGAAATATGTAGTTGGCAGATGTCTATACAAGCCTGGTCTTCATGAAGGGAGGTCAGGAATAAAGATCTAGATTTGAGAGTCACCCATTATTAAGTGCTAGATTCTTGGGGTAATTTTTTTTTCTTGGGATAATTTTTGCTTAAGAGTGTTACTCAGCATTCACATTGAAGCCCTTGTACCTCTTTTCTGCTGTCCACTCCTTCAATCATGTGACATTTTAAAGCAGTTTATTCCTAACCAGTCTGACAGCTCACTACTTGGAAAAGGTAAATAAATTCTTCTAATCTGGAGATGTCTCCCTGTCACAGAGTGTTTATAAAATGTCAAAATAATATCAGTGCTGGCATGATGACTGGGGGAATCCCATTGTTAGCATGACTCCAACTAGATGAGTGCTTTATAATCACTGCCTTTGATCACCTGTCTTTAATTCAGCTCTCTATGATAACAAAACAATTAAATTTTAAACAGATTATCTACAGATTGCCCCTTATTCAAACACTTATTTATGTAGTTGTGTGGGATTTTTCCTTAGAGAAACCATGTTCTTGTTCTTCTAATAGGTTGAGTGATAGTATTTCCCATGATCCTCTATTTGTAATTGAGTCTAAGAATTTTACATGTAGGGCATGGGACTCACGGTTTTCAAGGTTACCTCTGCCACACCCCCTGTGGAAGGCATTGTGTTACTAGAAAACCTTAGAAAAAGGAAAGATTGTTACTTTTTTTTTTTTTTGGCTTTGGAAAATACTTGCTTTGGAATTAAAAAAATGGTAGTGTGTTTTTCAGATATTTTCTTCTTTTCTATTGCATGGATTTTCAGTGTTTCAGAGATTATGACCCTATTTAGTCTGGTAACTCCTATTATAACCATTCACATAAATCTGTGGATCCTGCTTGAATACTTTCAGTATTGGGCAGCTCAGTGCTTTTCTAGAAATATCATTTCCTTTATGAAACAAGGTTATTTTTTTGGTAGAGCTCAAATGTGCCTGCTTTTAATTCTCATTAGCTCTGAGAAACGTTGTACCAAAATACAATGTTTTTGTATTATGGTACTTGAGCCTTAAGAAAGTTACTGTCTGACACATGTATGGGAATATAGGTAGTATAGGTAATTGGTTGTACATGTAACAACACTTCTGGAGCATTTAAGAAAACACTGAAGTGCAAATGAGGGAGAGGGAGTATCTTGGTAACTCTGACCTCTGTCTCGTCTATTAAAAGTATACTGCTTACAAAATCCACACTCTATTATAAATAAGAGATATTTTTGCCACTCGTCTCCAGAGCAAAACACAAGTCCATCAAATATTTGAAGACAGCTCTAATATCCATCCTTAGCCTTCTTATCATTCATACCCGTTTATCCTATCCATTTCTCATAAATTATGATTTCTAGAGTCTCACTGTCTTAGTTACTCTCATCTATACAAATAAATGTCAAGTTTTTCATAAATTTATAATACATCTAGAATTAGACATGATATTCTAAATATCATGTATATAATGCATGGCTCATTGTTTGGTGGAAATAGTAGGTTCCAAAGCACTAGAAGGCTGATGGAATATGATGATAAAGAATGTTTTCTTTCATATTTTAGGTGTTAGGTGCACAGGATTCTGTGTGTGTGTGTGTGTGTACGTACTCCGATCCAGAAAGCTTTTGCTATTAGTAAGGACATATTATGAATCTTTACAATCTGAGTATTTACTAATTACTGCCAAAGGATTTGAATGATCAAATCCATTATAGGGAATAATAGAATTAATAATTATTGTTCTCTTTGCCTTCTATTTTGAAAAAATAATTGTTAGTTTTGGTTAAATTCTGTTTATTTGTTACAGATATCACTAACTCAGTATGTTCAAATTTGAACATGTGACTATAAGAAATGATGTCCTAGTTGTGAACTGTGGTCTCATCTTTCTCTACCTCTCTGGGGATTGACGGCCTCTTCACGTACTACTGCCACTTTACCTTGTTCTTTCACCCATAAGTGATTTATTCCTTATTTGAAATCTGTTAGTTCTTTCTTGACACTTGTCCAACCTACATCATATTATGGGTCCTTGTGCATATGTTGAATCTTCTCTGAGAGAGTACAGATTTTTAAGAGGATCTAACATGTTTTGTTCATGTCTGAATGCCTTAGACAGCCTAACCCAGTCTAGTCTGTACTCAGTAGTCACCAAAAGAGCGCATAAAGGCAAGAAGGCTAAATATTTAAAGATAAATTTAATGTATTTATGGCCAGTAGTAGATTGAATTAGGAGTAAAAGCATGGAATATGGAACAACAAAAAATTTAACAAAAAAGTGCAAAATACCCAATTGCACAGAAAGGCTATTAACAGCATCATCCACTATAGTGGATACAGAATCTAGCTATTTCAGATTTGCTGGTGCCTATTTGGACATTTTAAATAGCGGATTGAAATTTGACTTCTGCAAAGCCATTTGGGGAATGAGTTATCCCTCTAGTGAGAGTCCCTCTTGTTGTGTAGCATCTTCTCATCTTAAAGAAGCTGCTACAATTGTTAGGCAAAAAGAAACATCCTTCTGGATCCTACGGATGATAATCTTTAAAAAAATCTGTCACTGTTTGAGGCTTACTTCGTGCTAAGCCACTGTGATTAATAGAAAATATGTATCTTGGTCTCTGCCCCCAGTTCCTGACACAGGCCTCCTAAATCCCTTGGAGTTTCTTGGGTGCGAAGAGTGTCTTTTGTTCTAGCGAGGCAATGCTTGCTTGGGCCCTGGATAGCTTCAGGATGGGGGCTGGCAAGTTGGTGAACACATCTGGAGCTGGAATGGTCATGCACCTCATCTCCATGGGGACAGAAGCTTCTATACCCTTCCAGTTCTCACCCTCTGTGTCTCTTCATCTGGCTGCTTGTCTGTATTCTTTATCATATCCTTTATTATACCACACGCCAGTAAATGGAAGCATTTCCCTGATTTCTGCCAAGTGGTCTAGCAAATTATCAAACCCGAGGAAGGAGAGTGTCACGGGAACCCCGATTTATAGCAGGTCAGTCAAAAGTACAGGTGACAAGCTGGGACTTGCCACTGGCTTCTTAAGTGCAGGTTGTGTTTTGGGACTGAGCCCTGATTTGGTGCTAACTCCAGGCAGATGGTATCAGAAACGGACCTGAACTGTAGGCCACCCAGCTGATGTTGTAGAATTGCTTGGTGTGTGGAAATCCCCATACACCTGGTGCAAGGAGTATTGTGAATGTGAGGATACGGGGGAACACAGGGAGTTTTTCTCACAGCCGCCTGGCATTACCTTAGTGCATCTCTGCAGATCATTACAACAGCCCAGTGAGATCGATTCTATACTTATCCTATTTGTTGTTGTTGTTGTTAATAAGGAGATGGAGTCAGGGAGGTTAAGTAAATTAACAGTAAACAATACAACTGGTACTTGATCCACAACGTAAACTCTTTTTTAATGTTTGTTTGTTTATTTATTTTGAGAGAGAGAGAGAGACAGAGAGAGCATGAGCAGGGGAGAGGTGGAGAGAGAGGAGAGAGGGAATCCCAAGCAGGCTCTGTGCTGTCAGCTCAGATCCACACGTGGGGCTTGAACCCACGAACCGTGAGATTGTGACCTGAGCAGAAATCAGGAGTCGGATAGTCAACTGACTGAGGCACCCAGGTGCCCCCACAACCTGAGCTCTTGAATGCAATATTCTCCTTATCAAGCAGATCCATAAATACTCATCCAGCTCTTACTAAGCGCGTGGGAGTTTTTACACACTGTCCTCAAAATAAAGACCTATAAGGCCAGACATATTGAGCAGGATTCCTGTTCTGTAAGAACCATTAACCATTTTCTGGAAGGACTACAGGTTATTTAGTGGCATATTAGTGTCAGCCACGCCGAGTGCCAAGTGACACTGGCATGGCATTCTCTAGGAGTGAATTGACAGGCAGGCATTTAAGCAAGCCAGGAAGACATCAGTGGAGGAGGCCAGGCTTTCGCTAACTCTTGAAGGAGAAAGAGAGTGTATATCAAGAGACATATGGAGGAGGGCATTTCAGACAGGAATAAAAGGCAAAGGAGGAACACGACAAGCCAAACACAGGTTGGGAGAACATTGAAGGTATGGCCAAGGGTCTCATTGCATGTTGTCGAGATTGTTTTTTCAGACTTTCATCTTACCAAATGATAATGTAATCATGAATGTAAATTACAGCCATTGAAAGAACTATACAGAACACAACTTTTACAACTGGAGATGTCAGAAGCAAGGTTTCCTATAGAAACATTTTATTAGGGACCAAATATTCATTCAGGTTTCCAAAAATAAAAAACGCTACAAATGGGCACGATGAAAAATTTGTCATTATCACCCACACTATGTGTTGCTGTTTCATATTAGCTGTGTGCAGTTTTAATCAGTTTTGAGTCTAAGGGATGAGAAACATTTGAAGGCCCTTTTCCAAAAGGTATGTGAAAACAATACATCTTTTCCACCACAAATAAATGTAATCCTGTTCTGTAAACATAGATCACATATCACTGAGAGAATATATAAGGTTGGAAATTGAAAGGAATCACAAGGCTCTACTCACGTAATGCTTCAAGGAATGTAAAGAATATAGCAGAATATAGCAGGAGGAAGGAAGCCCACATGGTCATTGAGAGAGCCTTTCTTGTTTGTGAGGTACCTGGGCCTCAGGGGAGCTGAGGCACAAATTTGCTCAAGAGTCTTTTATACCCTGCCGGTCATAAGACTAAAAGCAGACTGTGTAAATGGTTAGAGTATAGGGATGGTAATTTGGGACAGTGACAGCTTTGGGGGGATGGGATTGGGATAAATGGGCAGCATGGCAATTGTAGCTATGAGGTTTTATTTGGCCGCTCTGGTGGCTAGTACATGGTTGTTACATAATTCTCAGTTTTGTTTTGTGTGTCACAACTATTTCATAACAAAAAGGGTTGGGTGCAAAACATTTCCTCATGTTATGGAGAAATAAGCTTATAAGCTAAGAATCACTTTCACATTGTCCATTGCAGGAGCCTAAGTAACCTCTTCATGGGTCCAAAGCTCATGGGACTCACTGTATTTATCTTAGTAAGTCAACAAATCCACCTTTCTGAAGGGTTTTAGGCCCAGCATGGTGATTCATCAGGCAGTTGTGAGAAAGTGAAAATTAGAAAATATATTGCTGGTTGGGGCACCTGGGTGGCTTAGTCAGTTAAGTGTCTGACTTTGTCTCAGGGCATGATCTCGCGGTTCGTGAGTTCAAGCCCCACTTCAGGCTCTGTGCTGACAGCTCAGAGCCTGGAGCCTGCTACAGATTCTGTGTCCCCCACTCTCTTTTCCCCTTTCCTGCTCACACACATTCTTCCTCTCTCTCTCAAAAATAAATAAACATTAAAAAAAAGAAAATATATTGCAGGTACTATTATAGTCTTAATTATACAACATTTACTCTGATAAACATTATCTTTTTATTAGTGTATGGTTCAGACAAGCATAGAGCTTTTCACAGAGGCCTTAAGATTAGAAATGCAAGTGCAGTACTCAGTCTTTTTTCCGCTGACAAAAGTCTGCTGAAGATCAGCTCTTTCTTCTAAAAGTCACTGGTTCGCAAGTGGGAGTGATTTTGTTTCCCAGGTGACGTTTGACAATATCTGGAGTTATTCTGGGGTGTCACAACTTGAGGGGGGTTACTACTAGTATCTAGTAGTAGAGTAGAGACCAGAAGTGCTGCTAATCTTCCTACGGTACACAGGACAGCCTGACGGCAAAGAATTATCTATCTCAAAATGTCACCAGTGCCAAGGTTGAGTACTCTGATCTAAGCTAAAAATATTTTGTAGTTATTTTAATATTTTCCAGATTAGCAAGGAAATACCTTTTCATTGTAGAAAATCTGAAACACACAAAAAGCACAAAAAAATAAATAAGGTGCCCATAATCCCATCTCTCAGAAATAACTATTTAACATTTTATCACAGTGATCTCAAGTCTGGCTCTGTCTATGGAGCTTTAAAACAAATTTAGGCTTCAATCCTGAATCTTCTGATTCTAGTCTTTCTCCATGTTTTGATATTCTTGGTAATCCTACTTGACTTCCTTAGAAGTCTTTTCTGAGCATTTTCCCATGTCAGGAGTTGGCAAAAACCACAGCCGCTGGCCAAATCCAACCCACCACCTGTTTCTGCACAGGCTTCCAGGGAAGAATGGGTTTTACATTTTCAAATGCTTGAAAAAAATCACAAGAGGAATATTCTATGACCCAAGGAAATGATGCGCAATTCAAATTACTGTGTCCTTCACTAAACTTTTATCAGACTACAACCATGCCCTTTTGTTTACATATCGTCTACGGCTGCTTCTGCTTCTGCATCTCCATGCGAGAGTCAAGTAGTTGTGACTGAGACTCTAGCCCTATAAAGACAAAAGTTTGAAGACCTATGTCCTATGCCATTGAGTGCTTCTCTAGTTCTCTTCTGGACTTTACAGCATTCTGTTTCCTCCTCTTAGTTCAGCTATTACTAATTTTTGGCTATTATAAACGAGTCTTTGATAAATGTCCTAAATGACTAACCCATGCATATGCACATGATTATTTCTCTAAGCAAATTTCCTAGAGGAAATCACCTTTTAAGGCATTGGTTCATAGAGCTAACTCAGTCTCCTGAAAGTTTTATCCACTTTGACTCTAAATCAGAAATGTGTCTGAATCCCTGTTTCCCCACCCACCTTGCTGTCTGTGAGTGCTTTGCATTTTTTGTCTCTGCCAACATGACAAGTTGTGTTAAGATGCATTCCTTTGTTAACTAATGAAGTTGAATATTTTTTCCCCATGTGCTTTTTGGCCATTGGTATTTATTTTGTAAATTACCTCTTTTTCTCATTTGCCCATTCTCTATTCTGGCTTTTATTATTTTCTTGCTGCCTTATAATAATATTTTTCTTTTTATTTATTTCTTTTTTCTTTCCTTTTCTTTATTTTTAATTTTCTTTATTTACCTATTTATTTATCTTTAATTTAAATCCAAGTTAGTTAACACATAGTGTAATAATAATTTCAGGAATAGAATTTAGTGATTCATCACTTACATGTCACATCCGGTGCTCTTCCCACCAAGTGTCCTCCTTAATGCCCATCACCCCTTTAGCCCTTCTCTCCACTCAGCACCCCGCCAGCAACCCTCAGTTTGTGATAAATACCAAATGATTTCACTCCTATGTAGAATTTAAGATATAAAGTAGATGAACATAAGAGAAGGGAAGCAAAGATAATAGAAAAACAGAGAGGGAGACAAACCATAAGAAACTCTTAAATACAGAGAACAAACTGAGGGTTGGCTGACTTATTCTGCTTAATGTAATACACTCAAGTTCTATCCATGTTGTTTCATATGGCAAGATTTCATTTTTCATCACCAAATGAAATATTCCATTGTATATGTATACCACATCTTCTTTATCCATTCATCAGTTGATGGACATATGGGCCCCTTCCATACTTTTGCTAGTGTTGATAGTGCTGCTGTAAACATTGGGGTGCATGTGCCCTTTTGAATCAGCACTCCTGTATCCTTTGGATAAATACCTAGTAATGCATTTGCTAGGTCATAGGGTAGTTCTATTTTTAATTTATTGAGGAACCTCCACACTGTATTCCAGAGTAGCTTCACCAGTTTGCATTCCCACCAGCAGTGTAAAAGGGTTCCTCTTTCTCCGCATCCTTGCCAACATCTATTGTTGTCTGAGTTGTTGATGTTTGCCATTCTTACAGGTGTGAGGTGATATCTCATTGTGGTTTTGATTTGTATTTCCCTGATAATGAGTGATGTTGAGCATTTCTTCATGTGTCTGTTAGCCATCTGGATGTCTTCTTTGGAGAAGTGTCTATTCGTGTCTTTTGTCCACTTCTTCACTGGATTATTTGTTTTTTTGGGTGTTAAGTTTGATAAGTTCTTTATAGATTTTAGATATTAACCCTTTATCTGATATGTCGTTTGCAAATATCTTCTCCCATTCCATCGGTTGCCTTTTAGTTTTGCTAATTATTCCTTTCCTGTGCAGAAGCTTTTTATCTTGATGAGGTCCCAACAGTTCATCCTTTGCCTCTGGAGACATGTCAAGTAAGAAGTTGCTGCGGACAAGGTCACAGAGGTTATTGTCTGTTTTCTCCTCTAGGATGTTGATGGCTTCCTGTCTTCCAGTTTTCCTAACCCCATTTGCTGAAGACATGGTCTTTTTTCCACTGGATATTCTTTCCTGCTTTGTCAAAGATAAGGTGGCCATACATTTGTGGGTCTATTTTTGGGTCCTCTGTTCTGTTCGATTGATCTATGTGTCTGTTCTTGTGCCAATACAATACTGTCTTGATGATTACAGCTTTGTAATATAGCTCGAAGTCTGGAATTGTGATGCCTCCAGCTTTGGTTTTCTTTATCAGGATTGTTTTAGCTATTTGGGGTCTTTTTCTGGTTCCATACAAATTTTAGGATTGTTTGTTCTAGCTCTTTGAAGAATGCTGGTGTTATTTTGACAGGGATTGCATTGAATACAGAGACTACTGTGGGTAGGATCGACATCTTAACAACATTTGTTCTTCCAATCCATAAGCATGGGATGTTTTTCCACTTTTTGTGTGTGTGTGTCTTCTTCAATTTCTTTCATATGCTTTCTATAGTTTTCAGTGTATAGATTTTTCACCACTTTAGCTAGGTTTATTCCTAGGTATTTAATAGTTTTTGATGTAATTGTAAATGGGATCAATTCCTTGGTTCCTCTTTCTGCTGTTTCATTATTGATATATAGAAATGCAACCAGTTTCTGTACATGGATTTGGTATCTTGTGACTTTGCTGAATTCATGGATCAGTTGTAGCCATTTTTTGGTGGAGTCTTTTGGGTTTTCCACATAGAATATCTGTCATCTTCGAAGAGTGAAAGTTTGACTTCCTCCTTGCTGTATGAGATGCCATTTATATCCTCGTGTTGTCTGATTGCTGAGTCTAGGACTTCCAACACTATGTTGAATAACAGTGGCAAGAGTGGACATCCCTGTCATGTTCCTGACCTTGGTGGGACAGCTCTCAAGTTTTCCCCATTGAGGAGGACATTAGCAGTGGGTCTTTCATATATCACTTTCATGGTCTTGAGATATGAGTCTTCTATCCCTACTTTCTTGAGGACTTTTTTCAAGAAACAATGCTGTATTTTGTCAGATGCTTTTTCAGCACCTATTGAGAGGATCATGTGGTTAAAAATTTTTTTTAATGTTTATTTTTGAGAGAGAGAGAGAGTGAAGAGAGAGCAGGGGAGGGGCAGAGAGAGACAAACACAGAATCTGAAGCAGGCTCTAGGCTCTGAGCTGTTAGTACAGAGCCTGATGTGGGGCTCAAACCCACAAGCCACAAGGTCATGACCTGAGCTGAAGTTGGACACTTAGGTGACTGAGCCACTCAGGTGCCCCGAGGATCGTGTGGTTCTTATCCTTTCTTGTATTAATGTGATGTATCTCATTGATTGATTTGCAGATATTGAACCAGCACTGCACCCCCGGAATAAATCCCACTTGATCGTGGTGAATAATTATTTTCATGTATTGTTGGATCTAGTTTGCTAGTATCTTGTTGAGAATTTTTGCATCTGTGTTCATCAGGGAAATTGGTCTGTACTTTTCCTTTTTAGTGGGTTCTTTGGTTTTGGAATCTATGGCTTCATAGAATGAGTTTGGAAGTTTTCCTTCCATTTCTATTTTTTGGAACAGCTTCAAAAGTAATCGGTGCTAACTCTTCTTTAAATGTTTGGTAGAATTCCCCTGGAAAGCCATCTGGCCCTGGACTCTTTGTTGGGAGATTTTTGATTACTAGTTCATTTTCTTTACTGGTTATGGGTCTGTTCAATTTTTCTATTTCTTTCTGTTTCAGTTTTGGTAGCTTATATGTTTCTAGGAATTTGTCCATTTCTTCCAGATTGCCCAATTTGTTGGCATATAGTTAGTTCATAATATTCTCTTATTATTGTTTGTATTTCTGTGGTGTTGGTTGTGATCTGTTCTTTCATTCATAATTTTTTATTTGGTTCCTTACCTTTTTCTTTTTGATCATTCTGGCTAGGGGTTTATCAGTTTTGTTAATTCTTTCAAAGAACTAGCTCCTGATTTCATTGATTTGTTCTACGTGATTTTTTTCCCCTAGATCATTGATTTCTGGTTTAATCTTTATTATTTCCATTCTTCTTCTGATTTTGGGCTTTATTTGCTATTCTTTTTCTAGCTCCTATAGGTGTAAGGTTAGGTCATGTATTTGAGACCTTCTTCTTTCTTTAGGAAGGCGTGAATTGCTATCTCCTTCCCTCTTAAGACCACCTGTGCTGCATCCTGGAGGTTTTGGCTTTTGTGTTTTCATTTTCATTGGCTTCCATATACTTTTAATTTTCTCTTTAATTTCTTGGTTAACTTATTCATTCTTTAGTAGGATGTTCTTTAATCTCCAAGTATTCATGGCCTTTCCAGATTCTTCCTTGTGCTTGATTTCAAGTTTCATAGCATTGTGGTCTGAAAATATGCATGGTATGATATAGATATTTTTGTACTTGTTGAGGGCTGATTTGTGACTCAATATGTGATCTATTCTGGAAATGTTCCATGTATACTCGAGAAGAATGTGATTCTGCTGCCTTAGGATGAAATGTTCTGAATATAACTGTTAAGTCCATTCTGTCCAGTGTGTCATTCAAAGCCATTGTTTCCTTATTGATTTTCTGCTTAGGTAATCTGTCCATTGCTGTAAGTGGGGTGTTGAAGTCCCCTACTATTATGGTATTTTTTTCTTTTTAAATTAAAGGTAAGAAATTTGCTGGCATGTAAGCTGCTGATGTTTCCCCTGATATTACATTTTTCCTTTAAGTTTTTAAAAATATATGGACATCTTAAAATGTGACACTTGAAAACAGCATTTCCCACTTTGGTGTCCTTATTTTATTTGTTGTTTGTTCGTTGTGGGTGGATGTACACTGAGGAAAGATGTGATGGACAAGACAGAAAGGGGCACTGAAGGCCAGGAGGATGTCTTTTGAATGGAACTTTGTAAGAAACTGCCAAATTGTCTTTCAAAGTAACTACCATTTTGCATTTCCACTAGCAGTTAATGAGAATTCTTGTTGCTCTATAGCCTTGTCAGCATGTGGGGTTGTCAGTGTTTTGGATTTTTTTGATTTATTCTAATAAATTATTATTATTATTATACCCCTTATTCTAATAGGGATATAGTAGTACCTCATTGTTGTTTTAATTTGCAGTTCCCAACAACTTATGATGTTATGAATTCTTTCATATGCTTCCTTGCCATTTAGGTATCTTCTTTGGTGACACTTTGGGTCACATCTTTTGTTTTCTTTTTAATTGGGTTCTTTTTCTTGCTATTGAGTTTTAAGAGTTCTTTGTATATTTTCGATACATATCCTTATCAAATGTATGTTTTACAAGTATTTTCTCATAGTCTGTAGCTTATGTTTTCATTCTTTTAACATTGTCTTTTGCAGAGCAGAAGTTTGTAATTGTAACAAAGGCCAAGGAATCATTTTTTTTCTTTCATGGGTTGTACTTTTCATGTTGTATCTAAAGACTCATTGCCAAACCCAAGATCACCTGGATTTTATTCTATGTTATATTATAGACGTTTTATAGTTTTTGCATTTCACATTTTGATCAATGATTCATTTTTGAGTTCGTTTTTGTGAAAGATGTCAGACTATATCTGGATTCATTTTTTTTCTTGATTTTAGATGTTCAATTTTTCCAGCACCATTTGTTAGAAAGACTATCCTTTATCCATCAAATTGACTTTGTTCCTTTGTTAAGAAGAAGTGTTAAGAAGTGTTGACTACACTTGTGTAGCTCTATTTCTGTGTGCCCTGTTCTGAGCCATTGAGTATATTTGTTTATTCCTTGCCAATACCACACTGTCTTGATTACTGTTGCCTTATTGTAAGTCTTGAAATCAGGTAGTATCAGTCCTTCAGCTTTGTTCTTTTTCTTCAATATTGTGTTGGCTACTCTAGATTTTTTGCCTTTCCATGTAAACTTTTCATTAGTTTCTCAATATCTACAAAATAATTTGTCTGGATTTTTATTGAGATTGCATTGTATCTATAAATCATATTGGAAAGAACTGATATCTTAATTTTGAGTCTTCCTATCTAGAAACATGGACTGTCTATTTATTTAGATCTTCATTGACTTCTTCCATCAGCATATTGTAGTTTTCCTATATAGAGTTTGTACGTAATTTTTTAAAAATGTTTTTTTATTTATTTCTGAGAGAGAGAGAGAGAGAGACAGCATGAGCAGGGGAGGGTTAGAGAGAAAGGGAGACACAGAATCTGAAACAGGCTCCGGGCTCTGAGATGGCTGTCAGCACAGAGCCCAACGCAGGGCTCGAACCCATGAACCGTGAGATCATGACCTGAGCTGAAGTTGGATGCTTAACTGAATGAGCCACCCAGGCGCCCCTAGAGTTTGTACATATTTTGTCATATTCATATGTGAGCATTTAATTTTTTGTGCTAATGCAAATGATATTGTGGCTTTAATTTGAAATTCTAGTTACTTATTGCTGATGTATAAGAAACCAGTTGAATTTATAGATTAACTTTGTATCCTGTACCTTGATACAATCACTTAGTTCCAAGAGTTTATTGTTCAATTCTTAGGCATTTTCTACATAGACAGTCATGTCGAGTACATAATTAGATGTTTTTCTGTCTTCCTTCTCAATCTATATACCTTTTCTTTCCTTTCCTTAGTACATTTGTTTTGACTTCCAGTATGGTGTTGAATAGGAGCAGTGAGGGTGATGCCCTGCATTTTTGATACTGGAGCTTGATCTGGTAAACGTTTCTTTTGCCAGGTTAAGCCTTGTCAGTAGAGGGTGCTGTCGGGATAGTACAAAGCATAGCAGAGGAAGGGGATTCTCTTGCTGGTTTCGGGTGCTTTTTACCCTTTCCTCTCATGACATGGCTGCTCTTGGTGCATGTGAGACCCAGTAATACTCACCATACAGGGAATTTCTCTAGTACCTGGTGGGTAGATTCTTGCTCATCCCTATGCACCCCTGCTGTGAACCATCTCTGCCTAAGGCACTCCCCTGATCTTCTCTGCCATCCAGTGAACTGTGGTCACACCCCTTCCAATGGTATCAAAATCTGTCTTGGATGAGGTGGGACCTCTTCCAAGTTTGTCCCCAGGATTATCTCCCTTAGCCCTAGAAGGAGTAGCCATTCCCTACATTTGCTATTCCTGTATTCTTAGTGTTCTCTTTTACCCTATTAGTAGTTAACCACCTTTTACTAGTTAATTGTTTATATTGAATTTTCCCTATTCAAATTACTGCTTTGGTTTCTGTCTCCTGACTGGAATGACCTGACTTCTTTTACATTTTTGGTAAACTAAAACCCTCAGGTAGGTGTTTTTCACTCAACTGAACTGCTATCATTGGGTTTGAGGGTGGTGGGGGGTTAGAGTAGAGGAAAGGGCACCTGGCCATGCTGGTGGGCACAGTGTCTCTTTGAGGGGCTCAGCTGTCTTCACTGGCTGGGTGGGTGTGATATGAGGAGGGCTAAATGGCCTATGGAGTGAATGAGACCTGGCATCGTTGAGAATGCTTCCCTCAAGATTTTATTCTAGAGATGTGGTTGGGAGAGGAGGTTGGTTACACCATATGAGATGTGGTGGGCTCGAGATAATAAGGGGGAGGAAACTTCTAGATTATTATCTAAAGGAAAATGGAACAGATTAGGGAGTCCAGATAGGGTCAGGGCCTCTGGTTAAGTCCTGAGCAGTCCCCAGAGCAGCTCTGATATCTCATCTGCTCTGGCATGTAAGGAACCGGTTGCCTTGTTGGTTGCCATCAAAAGAGAAGGTTCATGGCCCTGAAGGACTTTATCCTTTTGATGAGCAGACAAGGTGCGGCTACTCATGAGAGATTGTTTAAGCATTATAATGTACAGTGTTTCAGGGAATGGTTTCTATGAACTGTACATTTTGATTAATGGAAATAATTTGCATTATGAGTTTGTTTTCCTTGGTGTCTACTCTCTTGTCCCTGGGGAGGTGGATGAGCAAAGTGTTAGGTTACACTGCCTCGTTCCCGCTGGCAGTGACACAGGTGCAAAACTGTGGGCACAATGAATCAAACACCAGTTGTATCGCTGCTGCCTGTGCTCGGTTCAAATTGCCGTCAGTGGAGGAAATAGAATTAATTAGTTTTCTTTCAGGGTACGTGCAAACATGGCCACAAGGAGAAATGGGCAAAGCCCAACCTTTCCTTCTTTGAGGAGCTCTGGCAACAGATGAATTGTTGAGCCTTTGGACATACTGTCTTTGTCAGTAGATGTTTGAGAAGACAGTATCCCTGTGGCAGAATGCTCTGTGGGTAGCTGATCAATTTTTTTTACTCTCTCCCAGAGCTGTTGAGAAAATAATATTGATTTATGAGAAAATCCAAAACGCTGCAAATGCTGTCAGAAAATATAACTAAATACTCAAAACAACTCTTCTACAGGGATCAGATGTTGGTTGAATATGAAATGCATGAAAATCACTTTGCTGGCTTTTGTGATGACTTATCTAGTTGGGGAGTCGAAATAATAAGGAGGAGAAGCCTTCTTGATTATTGTCCAAAAAAAAAGGGGGAACAGATTAGAGAGTCCAAATGGGGTCAGTGCCTTTTATTTCTATTTTCCTCTTGGCTTTGGCTATGCTAATATAAATGATGATAAGTATGAGGCCCTGGCATGGTATTAGAGCCCTGCATTTGGAGAAAAATAAAAGCTCTCGTAAAATAATTAATATTCCCAGGGTTCCTGAGATGGATGGGGACCAAGAGCAAGCTTAGCCCAACTTCCAGCTTCATGTTGCGCAAACTAGACTGATCTTGGAGATTTTGACTGGACTCCTGTGATAGGACCCAGGAATCTATGTTTGTAACAGGTACCCAAGTTGTGAACTTGATACTGCCAGTTTGCAAAACATCATTCATGTGTATCTGTTCAAAAGTAAAGTTTATTTTTAAATGTACTTAGATTTCCTGTTTGTCCAGCCAGATTTAGGCTGGCATGACTCACCTACAGAAATATATTTTTTAAGGCTTGGGAATACTGCTCTCGGCATTTGGAAGAACACATTAAAAACAAGAACAAGAACAACAAGAATAACAAGAACAACAACGAAAAACCAACTTGCTGTATTGAATTGAGCAGCTGAAAGGCAAACACCTGGCCTTTTCTTCCCAATTATTCTGCTTGGACTGGTAGACTTTGGGATGAAACGTATTCACATCAAAAACCGTCCTTCTTGCTCCTTCCTGAATTACACTTCTTTTTTTCCTTTAAAATATAACATTTATTGCCTTTTTCTAATTACAAAAATAATTCATGTTCGATGCCAAAAATTCCAAAGAAAAAACAAAAATCTGTAATTTCACCACCCAGAGATAACCTTGCTATATGTTTTCTAAAGACATGGTGATGTGTGCTTCTTGAGGCTTGTAATTACAATACATCATGACCACTTTGTGAAAAACAGTAATTGTAAGTTAAAACAGAAATGTTAAAGGTAACCTATAGAAAGTAGAATTTCACTCCTACTGCATTTTCATATCTAAAGAAGTGCTGATCTGTCAAACTGTCCTTAAGATTCTAAGAGAATCCATATTTTTAGAATTTATAATGTCTTCTATTCCAGAGTTGTCATACCTTAGATATATTTTTTTCTTTAAAGAGTTTAAATATCTGTCATTCATTAATAATATAATTGTTGAGCATTTATGATGGAGATGGAGCATTTAACAAGACTGGTAAAGTCCCTGCCTCCAGTGAGCTTATTTTCTGGGGTAAGGGCAAGAAATGATAAATAAGCTATTAACAAAACATTTTCAGATTTCTTTGTATTGGGTGATGGAGGAAAGTCACATCTTCAATCTGACATCGGAGTTGACACCTAAAAGATGAAAAGGAGCCCAGCCTTGGGAGATACAGAGGGTCAGTTTCCCTCAACAAAATATGTTACAAAGTGGTTTTGATCTGATTTTGTTTAGTTAATCTGCTAGGTGAGAACTGATGTAGATTTAATTTGCTTTTCCATCAGTTTGAGTGAAGGTAAATATCTTGTCATATATTTAAGGGCTATTTTTGTATCTTTTTTTGAGGAACCATCTCTTATCTTTTGCTCATTTTTTGAGCAAAAGAATTTTGCCTGTAGAGTTTATGATCTCTTTTTCCCTCATTTTTTTTTTTTTACTTTAAACAACAAAGCTTTATTTTTCAACCATGCTACTTGACTACCAAGAGTTGGAGTTCTATTCCACATTGTCTTCAATCTAGGATTCACACTGAATGAGAAACTTCCCTGGAATATTGCTTGTTTTTAAATAACCTTTTTTTTTTTTTTTTGTGGCAAGAACATTTACATGAGATATACACCCTCTTAATGAATTTTCAAGTATACAATATAATGCTGTTAACTCTGGACGTGACGTTGTATAGTGGATCTGTAGAATCATTTTGCATGACTGAATCTTTATACCCACTGAACAACACTCGTTTCTCCCAACCCCCAGCTTCTGGCAATTACCATTCTAGTCTCTGCTTTTCTGAGTTTAACTGGTTTAGAGTCCACATAAAAGTGAGATCATACAGTATTTGCCTTTCTTTGTCTGGCTTGTTTGTTTCACTTAGCATGATGTCCTTCAAGCTCATTCACATTGCAACAAATGGCAGGATTTCCTTCTTTTTAAAGGCTGAATAATATTTCATTGTGTGTGTGCACATGTGTATTATATTTTATTTATCTCTTCCTCTCTGGACACTTAGGTTGTTTCTATATTTTAGCTACTGTAAACAATGCTACAATGAGGAAGATAATGCAAATATCTCTTTGAGAGAATGATTTTATTTCCTTTGGATATATATCCAGAAGTGAGATTGCTGGATCATATGGTAGTTTTGTTTTTAACTTTTTGCGGAATCTACACACACTTTTACAGAGAGCTTTCCCAATTTACATTCCCATCCACAGTGCACAGGGGTTCCCTTTTCTCCACATCATTGCTGACACTTGTTATCTTTTTAATAATAGCCATTCTAGCAGATGTGATGTGGCACACTTTTGTGGTTTTGATTTGCATTTCCCTGATGATTAGTGATGTTAAGTACCTTTTCACATATCTGTTGGCTATCTGTATGTCCTCTTGGGGAGGAGATCTTTTTAAGTCCTTTGCTTGTTTTTAATTGGATCATTTGAGTTTTTGCTATAAGGAGTTACAGGAGCTCCTTATATATTTTGGATATTCACTCTTATCAGATGATACGGTTTTCAAATGTTTTTGCCATTCCATAGGTTGCCTTTTCCCTCTATTGATTGTTTAAGTATTTCATCCATTTTGAGTTGATTTTTGTATGTGATGTAAGATAAGGGTCTTTCTGGGAATTATTTTTGTTCAGTCTTAGGGCCTTTGTTGTCCTCTTTTCTCTACTGCATTTTTTCTGGGTCACCCTAGCTTTCTGCAAATGCTTGAGGAGGGAACTTGCAAGATAGCTCTAATGGGAATTGGTGTTTATTTTCCCACTTACAGGTTATTTGATGTTAAAAAATTTTTTTGTGTGTGTTCTACTTATGATGATCTTACCAAACTTGTATGGTTTTAAAGTTCTTGTTGATCTATTGTTTTTTAGAGGATATGCAAAAAAAATTCTACTTAGGTTGTTATTGTTACCTTACTGAATTGCTGTTTTTTAAAAACAGAAACTTCAGCTCACATCTGAAATACTACTGTTCTCCTAGAAAAGCTCCTGTCAATATTAAAAAATGCTTTAACTTTTTCCTACCCTCGTCAGAGCCGTAGCTGATAGGAAGACAGAGGAGTAGAAAATAGGGACCTAAGACCAATACAAAAGCTATTACAGTTTCTCAGAAATGCATTAATTTGTCGAAAATGAGTAATAGTAGTAAGTTTTTCCTATAATGGGATTAGCATTTTCTAGCAGGACTTTTAATAATACTAATTTTTTATATACTTTCAAAGAGCTTTGATATCAATTGAATTATTTACTTATGACTTAGGAATTAGTTCTTATAGGCCTTCTGGCTATCACTTAGTGCAAAGACAAAGTGTGTAATTCAGACAATGTCGCTCTGTTCTTACAAGCTTGTTTGTAGCCCTATAAATATTGGCGAGAAATGATTTGCCCTGCCTTATTACCACTGTGCCTTTAACATGTACTTTTAAATGAGAAAAGTAATTGCTTGAACTATATAACGTCTGGGGGGATGTGACTTCATATTGCTGGTTATATTTAGGAGTTTATAAATAATAGGAGGTATTGGCATTCTAGTCCTTTAAACTTATACTTCACTGACCTCACAAACAGTACTTTTGGTGACATTACTCTGATCATTTTGTTTATCAGAGTATTATTAGATAGACTAATCGCCTTTGTAAAGGATTAGTGTCATAAGATTATATCATTGATATGATACAGTTATAACTTTTAAAAAAGTCTTAACTATATTTTTTAGTAAAAGGCAAAAAATTTATTCAGTCAGAAGAGCAACCAGAGTAGCATCCTAATTATTTTACTGGATAGCTCAGTAGTGTTAAGTGTATTCACATTTTTGGGGAGAGAGATCTCCGGAAAGTTTTCATCTTTTAAATCTGAAACTCTGTACCTACCAAACTCCCTTCCCTTCCTTCTCCTAGCCCTTGGTATCCAACATTCTACTTTATATTTCTATGAATTTGACTACTTTAGATACCTCTTATAAGTAGAATCACACAGTATTTGTCTTTCTGTGACTGTTTATTTAGGTTAGCATGCTAACTTAGCATGATAAGCACTTACAGCTTTAAGAAAGGCTTTTATGTTATCTAGCCTTACAAACTATAAGGCAGAGTACGTGACAATGCTAAATTTCTTAATAATGTGAGGGTAGGCCCATAAATTGTACACTAACAGTTTAATTCTGATTAAGATTGGATGGACCAAAAATTATTTACTATTACTGACTTTTGTGTCTATTTCACAAAGGAGAGATACTAATCATAGTTAATGTTGAAAGCCAATGAATGGATGAGAGACCTACATTCTAAATTTATCTGGAAGAAGTAATGGAGTGTTATGAAAGGAAATGAATTATTTTTATTTTTTTTTTATTTTTTTTTTTTTACAAATAGTTTATTGTCAAATTAGTTTCTACATAACACTCAGTGCTCATCCCCAAAGTGCCCTCCTCCATGCCCATCCCCCCCTCCCCCCCACATCCATCAGTCCTCAGTTTTTGTCAGCATTCAAGAGTCTCTCATGGTTTGCCTCTCTCCCTTTCCCCCACTATTTCCGCCCTTCTTCTCCCCCTTGTTCCTCCGTCAAGTTCCTCCTAATCCTCCTATACGTGCAAACATATGATATTTGTCCTTCTCTGCCTGACTTATTTCGCTCAGCATAACACCCTCAAGGTCCATCCATGTTGCTACACGTGGCCAGATTTCATTGTTTCTCATTGCCATGTAGTATTCCATGGTATAGATAAACCACATCTTCTTGATCCATTCATCTGTTGATGGACACTTAGGCTCTTTCCATGTTTTAGCTATTGTGGAGAGTGCTGCTATGAACATTGGGGTACATGTGCTCCTATGCCTCAGCATTTCTGTATCCCTTGGGTAAATTCCTAGCAGTGCTATTGCTGGGTCATAAGGGAGTTCTATTGTTAGTTTCCTGAGGAACCTCCACACTGTTTTCCAGAGGGGCTGTACCAGTTTACATTCCCACCAACAGTGTAGGAGGGTGCCCGTTTCTCCACATCCTCGCCAGCATCTAGAGTTCTCTGATTTGCTCATTTTAGCCACTCTGACTGGCGTGAGGTGGTATCTCAGTGTGGTTTTGATTTGTATTTCCCTGATGAGGAGGGATGCTGAGCATCGTTTCATGTGTCTGTTGGCCATCTGGATGTCCTCTTTGGAGAAGTGTCTGTTCATGTCTTCTGCCCATTTCTTCACTGGGTTGTTTGTTTTTCGGGCGTGGAGTTTGGTGAGTTCCTTATAGATTCTGGATATTAACCCTTTATCTGATATGTCATTTGCAACTATCTTTTCCCATTCCGTTGGTTGCCTATTAATTTTCTGGGTTGTTTCCTTGGCTGTGCAGAAGCTTTTAATCTTGATGAGGTCCCAACAGTTTATTTTTGCTCTTGATTCCCTTGCTTTTGGGGATGTGTCAAGTAAGAAGTTGCTGCGGTGGAGGTCAAGGAGGTTGTTTCCTGCTTTCTCCTCTAGGGTGTTGATAGTTTCCTGTCTCACGTTCAGGTCCTTTATCCATTTTGAGTTGATTTTTGTGCATGGTGTGAGAAAATGATCTAGTTTCATTCTTCTGCATGTTGCTGTCCAGTTCTCCCAACACCATCTGTTAAAAAGGCTGTCTTTTTTCCATTGGATATTCTTTCCTGCTTTGTCAAAGATCAGTTGGCTGTATACTTTTGGGTCCACTTCTGAGTTCTCAATTCTGTTCCATTGGTCTATGTGTCTGTTTTTGTGCCAATACCATACTGTCTTGAGGATGACAGCTTTGTAGTAGAGGCTGAAGTCTGGGATGGTGATACCTCCCGTTTTGGTTTTATTTTTCAGTATTACTTTGGCTATTCGGGGTCTTTTGTGGTTCCATACAAATTTTTGGATAGTTTGTTCTAGTTTTGAGAAGTATGCTGGTGCAATTTTGATTGGAATTGCATTGAATGTGTAGAGTGCTTTAGGTAGTAATGACATCTTAACTATATTTATTCTTCCTATCCATGAGCATGGAATGTTTTTCCATTTCTTTGTGTCTTCTTCAATTTCCTTCATAAGTTTTCTATAGTTTTCATCATACAGATCTCTTGTATCCTTGGTTAGGTTTATTCCGAGGTATTTTATGGTTTTTTGTGCAATTGTGAATGGGATCAGTTTCTTGATTTCTCTTTCTGTTGCTTCATTATTGGTGTATAAAAATGCAACCGATTTCTGTACGTTGATTTTGTACCCTGCAACTTGGCTGAATTCTTGGATCAGTTCTAGTAGGCTTCTGGTGGAGTCTGTCGGGTTTTCTATGTAGAGTATCATGTCATCTGCGAAGAGTGAAAGTTTGACTTCCTCTTTGCCAATTCTGATGCCTTTGATTTCCTTTTGTTGTCTGATGGCTGATGCTAGGACTTCCAGCACTATGTTAAACAACAGTGGTGAGAGTGGACATCCCTGTCGTGTTCCTGATCTCAGGGGGAAAGCTCTCAGTTTTTCCCCGTTGAGGATGATGTTAGCTGAAGGCTTCTCATAGATGGCTTTGATGATGTTTAAGTAGGTTCCTTCTATCCCAACTTTCTCGAGAGTCTTTATTAAGAAGGGATGCTGTATTTTGTCAAATGCTTTTTCTGCATCTATTGACAGGATCATATGGTTTTTATCTTTTCTTTTATTGATATGATGGATCACATTGATTGATTTGCGAATGTTGAACCAGCCCTGTAACCCAGGAATGAATCCCACTTGATCTTGGTGGATGATTCTTTTGATATGCTGCTGGATTCGATTTGCAAGGATCTTGTTGAGAATTTTTGCATCCGTATTCATCAAGGATATTGGCCTATAGTTCTCTTTTTTTGTTGGATCTCTGTCTGGCTTGGGAATCAGAGTGATGCTGGCTTCATAAAATGAGTCCGGGAGTTTTCCTTCGACTTCTATTTTTTGGAATAGCTTGAGAAGAATTGGGATTAATTCTGTTTTAAATGTCTGGTAGAATTCCCCAGGGAAACCATCAGGTCCAGGGCTCTTATTTGTTGGGAGATTTTTGATCACTGATTCGATTTCTTCACTCGTTATGGGTCTGTTCAGGTTTTCTATTTCTTCCCGTGTGAATTTTGGTAGTGAGTGTGTGTTTAGGAATTTGTCCATTTCTTCTAAGTTGTCCAATTTGTTGGCATATAATTTTTCATAGTATTCCCTGATAATTGCTTGTATTTCTGAGGGGTTGGTTGTAATAAGTCCATTTTCATTCATAATTTTGTCTATTTGGGTGCTCTCTCTTTTCTTTTTGATAAGCCTGGCTAGAGGTTTGTCAATTTTGTTTACTTTTTCAAAAAACCAACTCTTGGTTTCATTGATCTGTTCAATTGTTTCTTTGGTCTCTATGTTGTTTATTTCTGCTCTAATTTTTACTATTTCTCTTCTTCTACTGGGTTTAGGGCGTTCTTGTTGCTCTGCCTCTAGCTCCTTTAGGTGAGCTGTTAGATTTTGGACTTGTGCTTTTTCTAATCTCTTGAAATAGGCCTGGAGAGCAATGTACTTTCCTCTTAGGACTGCCTTGGCCGCATCCCATAGATTTTGAATTGTTGTGTTTTCATTTTCATTTGTTTCCATATATTTTTTAATTTCCTCTCTAATTGCCTGATTGGCCCATTCATTCTTTAGAAGGGTGTTCTTTAACCTCCATGTTTTTGGCGGTTTTCCAGACTTCTTCCTGTAATTGATTTCAAGTTTCAAAGCATTGTGATCTGACAGTGTGCATGGTATGATCTCTATTCTTTTATATTTATTGAGGGCTGCTTTATGTCCCAGTATGTGATCTATCTTGGAGAATGTGCCATGCGCACTTGAGAAGAAAGTAAATTCCCTGGCCTCAGGATGTAAAGTTCTAAATATATCCGTCAGATCCATCTGGTCCAATGTGTCTTTCAAGTCCATTATTTCTTTAGTGATTTTCTGTCTGGTTGACCTATCCATTGCTGTAAGCGGAGTATTAAAGTCCCCTGCTATTAGCACATTCTTATCTATAAGCTTGTTTCTGTTTGTGATTAATTGTTTTAGATATTTAGGTGCTCCCATATTCGGTGCGTAGACATTTATGATTGTTAGTTCTTCCTGATGGATGGACCCTGTAATTATTATGTAGTGCCCTTCTTCATCTCTTGTGATTGTCTTTAATTTAAAGTCCAGTTTGTCTGATATAAGTATCGCTACTCCGGCTTTCTTTTGATTTCCTGTAGCATGATATATATTTCTCCATCCCCTTACTTTTAATCTGAAGGTATCTTCCCGTCTAAAATGAGTTTCTTGTAGACAGCATATTGATGGATTTTGTTTTTTAATCCATTCTGCTACCCTATGTCTTTTGATTGGAGCATTCAGCCCATTTACATTCAGTGTTATTATTGAAATATGTGGGTTTAGAGTCTTTGTATCTTTTGTAGGGTTCATGTTTGTGGTGGTGTCTCTGGTATCTTTGTTCCTTGCAACCTTTCCTTCAGAGCATCCCCCTCAGGATTTCTTGTAGGGCTGGCTTCGTGGTGACAAATTCTTTCAATTTCTGTTTATTTGGAAAGGTTTTTATCTCTCCTTCTATTTTGAATGACAGGCTTGCTGGATAGAGGATTCTTGGCTGCATATTTTTACTGTTCATCACATTGAAGATTTCCTGCCATTCCTTTCTAGCCTGCCAAGTTTCAGTAGATAGGTCTGTCACCACTCTGATAGGTTTCCCTTTGTATGTTAGGGCCCTTTTCTCCCTAGCTGCTTTCAAAATTCTCTCTTTGTCCTTGTATTTGGCCATTTTCACTATGATATGTCGTGCAGAAGATCGATTCAGGTTACGTCTGAGGGGAGTCCTCTGAGCCTCTTGTACTTCCACATTTACTTCCTTCCCCAGGTCGGGGAAGTTCTCTGCTATAATTTGTTCCAGGACTCCTTCAGCACCTTTCCCTCTCTCTTCCTCTTCTGGGATTCCTATGATACGGATATTGTTGCGTTTGACCGTATCGCTGAGCTCTCGAATTCTTCTTTCCTGTTCCTGGATCAGTTTGTCTCTTTTTTTGTCAGCTTCTTGTTTTTCTATAATGGTGTCTTCTAAATCACTTATTCTCCTTTCTGCCTCTTCAATCCGTGCATTGGAGGCCTCTAATTTATTATGGATCTCATTTATCGCATTTTTTAATTCTTCATGCCTATTTTTATTTTCCATTCTGTCTGTAGCCATAGTTTCTTTGATGTCCCCTATGTTTTTTTCAAGCCCAGCTATTAATTTTACCATTATTATTCTAAAATCTTGTTCAGTGATGCTGCTGATATCTGTTTTGAGCAGTTCATTAGCTGTCATTTCTTCTTGGAGTTTCTTTGGAGGAGAGGTCTTTCGTTTCGTCATTTTAGTTAGCTTTCCGGCTCTTGTTGGTTTTAAAGACCTATTATTCTCTCTGTTTCTATGAGCACTGCTATATCCAAGAAGGCTCTTTGACTTTCCAGGGCCTACCCTTTCAGAGAGTGTTTTTTGAATGGTATCCCCTGGTCTCTCTTGTTGGGACCTTGGTTATTTTATTTTCCTATTCGTAGTGATATTTGGGACTCTCCACCTTGTGTACTCTGGCTTGTTTCTTGAGGTAGCCCTGGAAAAGAAAACAGACAGACAAACACACAGGGAGCAGGAGCACACAAACGCACAGGCTAATTCAACTAACATGCAAAGCGAGTGGGAAAACGAAAAAGTTAAGAGAAAAGACGGAGGAGGGAGGGCGAATAATAGGGAGTATAAAATATATAAAAGGGTCAAAAAGGAGAAAAGAAAAGGAAAAAAGAACAAAATTGATGGACAAAGAACGGTTTAAGGCATATAACCGGATTTCCCAGCTACAGTTAAATAGCCGTGTGTATGCAGTGCTGGTTGAAGAACATAGAGTAAGAGAGAGAAGCCAGGGCGGGGATGAGGCAAAATTGGAAATAGAATGAACAGGCAGAAGGGATAAGAAATTTTTTCAAAGAGCTAAAGGGTAGAATATGGTTGGATAGGTGAGAGAAGGATGCTGGTATTATCCAGAGAAACTATATAGTCTAAGTACTCCTGAGAGAAAGAGATGAAAAGGTAGGTAGGTGTAGAATTTACATCTACAGAATGGACTCATTGTGATTGTTTAAGAAAGACGGCGACCAGAGTTAATCAGGTGAGTGTTCTGGGGAAAAAAGAGAGAAAAGAGAAAGAAGAAGAAAAAAAGAAAAAAGAAAAAAAAAACAGGGAAGAGGGCAGCTCTCAAGCGGGGATGGGCGTGGCGTGATCCAATGCCTCAGGCGGGAGTTCTGCCTTGGAGGTTGTGGGGAGGAGAGTGACGGCGCTCCAGTCCCTTCTTGAACTAAGCGCTGCACCTCGCTTTTTTGGGCTTGTAAACTCCCCGTACCGGGGGCACAGCCGAAGTTGGTTGCACTCTTCAACCCAGGCCAGTTCCAATCTCCAAATCCCAGTCCGCGCGCCCTGCTGAAGTTGCCTTAGACACAGCTTCCCAGGCAACCCCCTCGGGCAATTCCAGGCCCCCTGCCGAGCTCTGGGGGCGGAGTCAGAATCGCTGCTTCCTTCTCTGGTTCGGGCTGGCGAGCGTGGGCGGGGGCTTGCCTGCCGGGGGCGCCGAGCCTGCTGGAGTGAGGAAAACCAGGTCCCTCTATGGCTCGTCGCTCGAAACACGAACTCACAGGTAAATTTCCCAGTTTTTAGCTCTTTGCCTTCCCCCTAGAGCTCCAGCCAGCCAGGAGCGCGGACGTCCGGTGTCCGCGCGCGGCTCTCCCAGGGGCCCAAGCCTGCCGGGAGGACAATGGCGGCAGGCGCGCCGCCACTCTGAAGTCCCGCCTCCAGGAGCCCGCACAAAGAAGCAGTCTGTGTGCCAGCCCCCCTGGGACCAGTTGGCGCGAGGGGACCTGGCGTGCAGGTATTTGGCAAGTACGGTCTTTCTATTCCCTGAGCAGAGGTTTTTTTTCCCCCTGAGCGGAGGTTTTTCTGTTTCGGACTCTCTCTTTTTCCCCTCTCACTCCCCGTAGAGGGGGATCGCCTCTGACCCTGGAGTCTCCAATCCCGGCCCGATTTTATCTTCCCCAGTTCGCACTCACGTTAGAAGGTTTCTCAGTGGATTCTGTGTCCTTTTTCTCCCAATCTCTCAGGTTTTGTAAGGTTTCCAATGGCTTCAGATCTTTTCCGTGTGATGTATGGGCGCGAGTGCAAGTATGGAGCTCCTTACTTCTCCGCCATCTTGCCCCTCCCTCAGAGTATGTGTAGTTTTAAAAGATATTGCTAAACTGTCTTCCAGAGCAGCTGTATCATTTTGCATTTCCACCAGCAGTGATGAGAGTTCGTTTTGCTCCACATCTTCATTAGTATTTGGTGTTGTCAGTATTCTAGATTTTGGCCATTCTAATAGGTGTCTGAGGATATCTCATTGTTTTGATTTGAATTTCCCTGATGGCATATGATGTGACACATCTTTTCATATACTTATATGCTATGTATATAGCTTCTTTGGTGAGGAATCTACTAAGATCTTTGGCCTTTATTTTCGTTTCATTATTTTCATATTGTTAAGTCTCAAGAGTTCTTTGTAAATTTTGATAACAGTTCTTAATCAAATGTGTCTCTTGCAAATATATTTTTTCTAGTCTGTGGCTTCTCAGTATCAGTGATTTCTCACAGATCATGTCTTTAGTGTTGTATTTAAAAGGCATCATCAAACTCAATGTCATTTAAGTTCTTCCCTCCATTGTCTTGTAGGAGTTTTGCAGTTTTGCACTTTACATTTAGGTCTATAATTCATTTTGAGTTAATTTTTGTGAAAGGTGAATGGACTGTCTAGATTTTTTTTTTTTTTTTGCATTTTGTATCTCCTGGTGTTCCAGCAACATTTACTGAAGAGACAGTCTTTGTTCTGTTGTATTGCCTTCGTTGTTTTGTCAAAGATCAGTTGACTATATTTATGGTGACCTATTTCATTGATCTCTTTCTGTGCCATCTATTCGTTTTTTCTTTTGCCAGTATCATAATATTTTGATTACTGCACCTTTATCATAAGTCTTGAAGTTGGGCATTGTTTGTCCTCCAGGTTTGTTCTTTTTCAATATTGTGTTGGCTATTCTGAGTCTTTAGCTTATCCATGTAAACTTTAGAATCATTTTGTCAATATTCATAAAGTAACTTGCTTGGATTTTGATTAGCATTGCATTGAATTTATTAGTCCTGTTGGGAAGAACTGAAATCTTGACAATATTGATTCTTCTTATTCATGGAACATGGAATATCTCTCCATTTATTTAGTTCTTCTTTGATTTTATTCATCACAGTTTTATACTTTTCCTCATGGGTGTCTTGTGCATATTTTGTTAGCTTTATAGGTGTTTCTTTGGGTTCAAATGTAAATAGTCTTGTGTTTTTAATGTCAGATTCCACTGATCCATTGTTGGTACAGAGGAAAGAAGTTGAGTTTTGTAAGGTAACTTTGTATCCTACAACCTTGGCATTATATATAGCTCATTAGTTCCAGAAGTTTTTGTTTATTCTTTGAAATTTTCTATATACATGATCATGTTATCTGAGAACAATGACAGTTTTATGTCCTTCTTCCAATCTATGTATCTTTTCTTTTCTTTTCTTGCCTTATTTTATTATCAAGAGCTTCTAATACAGTTTTGAAAAGGAGCGGTGAGAGCAGACATCGTTGCCTTTGTACCTGATCTTAGAAAGCTTTGATTCCAGTGTCAGCTATAGGTTTTTTATAGATGATCTTTATCAAGTATCAAACAAATAGTATATCCAAGTTTGGCTTAAAGTAGAAAATACAGTTTTCCCTTTACATTGTTTCTAAGGAGAAATCCCAAATACTGAAATATATCCTAAAACTACTGAGAGACTTAAGCTACTTTTCCCTGCACATATCCCACTTACACCCCTGTTAAAAAGATGATAGGTATTACACGGTTAGGATAATTGTAGCCCTTTATCAAATTGGCAGATGCTCAGTAATCATTTTTGTCCCCATTAGGCAACAATACGTACAAGATAAAAGGACACCTGTTGGTGTCCTTACAGCTATATCTGAATTGGAAGGCACTAGCACTCATCATTCCAGATAGTGGGTGAACCAAAGGAGCACTGACATTTTTCATGATGAGAGCTGCATATAAACACTTGGCCCATTCTGGAGACTTCTACTGCCCAGCCAAGTGAGTCTGTTGAGGCAGTTACTTCTCCTGCTGTATTTGTAAGCTGCAGATCATTTATAAAGCTGTGATACAAAAAAACCCTAGAATTAAAATCAAAGACCCTCCAGTACTCTGCGGTTGTGAGACAATGCATTAGAAGGAAGTGTTTTCAAACTTAGGAATGCATTATTTCAGCTTTAGTACATGTAGATGCAGAATATGCTAAGTGGCTTTTTCAGGCAAATAGTTAATTATCCTGGGGCCCAGTTATGAAAAATTCATTCATGAGGAAATATTAAGACTCCTTACCTTGTTATGAGGGGTGGTTTGTTTTTCAACTTTACATCGATTTATATACCCACATACTGGAGGCAATAAAAAAGAATTATTCCATTTCACTTTTATTAGATTTTACTGCATAGAATGTAGCTATAAAGAAGATGTTTAAAAATATGCTGTGTCTTAGATATTAAAATAAATTCATTGTTTAAAAGTATCACCCTGGGAGGAGGTACTTACTACCTGGATGTTACCATTGCTCAAACGTTTTTGAAAACCATTCCTGGAACGAACTTTTTTTTTTTTAGTGTTTTTTATTCATTTTTAGGAGAGAGAGAGAGACAGCGTGAGCAGGGGAGGGTCAGAGAGAGAGAGAGAGAGAGAGACACAGACTCTGAAATAGGCTCCAGGCTCTGAGCTGACAGTCAGCACAGAGCCCGACGTGGGGCTCGAACCCACAAACCGCGAGATCATGACCTAAGCGAAAGTCGGACGCTCAACCGACTAAGCCACCCAGGCGCCCCCCATTCCTGGAACTTTCTTGAAGGTAGTTTATGTGTCATGCAAGAAACTAACGAAAGAATATACTGATATCTCTTATGAAACTCAAGCACAATTTTCTGATATTTAGAAGCAAAACAAAGTCACTGGCAACAATCTTGTATTTTAAGCATAATAAGCCTAAGTAGAAAGCAGTACAATCATATTAGGTTAGAAGTCTCTGTTTTGAACTGGTTTCTGGATAGGTCTATGTAAATTAGTGAAATACTTAAATTGCTGCCATTAAAAAATGACAATCGAGAATATTGATGTATTCCAGACACAGAACCAAAACAGCAATCTAATATATGTCTTAATTTAGTGAAGAATCAGTTTTTGTCTTGGTTGATACATAATTGCCTTGTGTGTTAGTGAATACTCAGAGGCTTCTGGAATTAATTTTAAGAAGTTAAGAATTCACTTAAGTTGATACTATAAATTTGCTTAGTAAGACTCTCTTTTTATAATCAGTACCAAGTGATACTTCAGCTTAGCCCGTGCCCGAATCATTAAAAATATGGAATGCAGCCTAGATGATAGAAATTGGTCTAGTTATATATTTTTGCCTTAGTTTGAAGATTCTCCCATGTATTTATTTCCTAGTATGAATCCACATGCTATATATATGCATATATACACACACACGTATATATGGCTCTATACAACCATATATAGTATAGTTTTATATAAAAGTTATAGTTATATATAAGTAATATATCTGGATCCATATAACTATATTACTGTGTTTGTGTATGTGTATATATACAACTATATTGAACGATGTATGTAAATATATAGAGCTATACAACCATATAATTATATATATATATAGTTATATAGTTATATGGTCATATATATCATATATATAGTTAAAATAATATACACACATATATTTCTTGGCACATGCCAAAGTTACAAAATGGTGGTCTTTAGTCCAGATTTGTTTTTGTTTATTCTGCAGAATGTTGGCTTAAATAGTGTTTTAAGTTTGAATTATTTAAAAACCTCATGCATTGTTGGTGGGAATGCAAACTGGTATAGCCACTATGGAAAATAGTATGGAGGTTCCTCAAAGAGTTAAAAATAGAACTACCTTATGATCCAGCAATCGCACTACTGGGTATTTACCCAAAGAATATGTGAACATTAATTCACAGAGATACATCCACCCCTATACTTATAGCATCATTATTTACAATAGCCAAGATATGGAAGTAGCCCAAGTGTTCATCGATTGATGAATGGGTAAAGAATATGTGGTATGTATATACAATAGAGTATTGTTCAGCCATAAACAAGAATGAAATCTTGCCATTTGCAATAACAAATTTGCTAGAGTATAATGCTAAGTGAAATAAGTCAGATAAAGACAACTACCATATGATTTCACTCATATGTGGAGTTTAAGAAACAAAACAAGCAAGGGAAAAATAGAGAGAGAGAGAGAGAGAGAGAAAGAAATCAAGTAATAAACTCTTAATTACAGAGACCAACTGATGGTGGCTGGGGGATGGTTGAGACAGGTACTGGGGATTAAGGAGTGCCCTTGTCCTGATGAGCACAGGGAGGTGTATGGAAGTGCTGAATTCCTATCCTGTCCACCTGAAACTAATACAACATTGTATGTTTACCAACTGAAATTAAAATAGAAACTTAAAAATAAAAACCAGATTTCAAAGTCTAATTTTCTTGCTTCCCTTCATCAGTCAGAAGGTCTGGCATTCCCATCCTCATTCAGTAACAGGTCAGGTGGAACGCCCCCTGTGCTCTGCCATTCACCACTGTCCTCGTCCATTCCTACACCTTCCTGGCATACCCACCTAGTGTCATTTGTCATTTATCATCTAATACCGAGCCTGAAATCCTTGAATAAGTTCTGCTAAGGAGTTTTATTTTACCCTTAAGGTCAGTGGGGACGGTTTTAAGCAGGGGAGTAGCATGGTGTGAGCTCATGGGAATTTGACTGGCTTATTTAGGAGAGATTATTCAGCTCCCGTAAGGATAAGTGTTTGTTTGCACATGGTTGCTTCTTTCAAGGTAGATACAATGACTGTTTGCTGTCTGGCAGGTTTGCGATTCTTCCCCTTAACTTTTTGACCAGAAAGGAGTCACACTGTCTCTGATTGCTCTTAACCAGCTTGTTTCGTGTATTTGTCTACGAAGTGTGATTTTCTCATATCCTGGGCCTGTACTGCATTGTAGGAAACTGTGATGTTGGACCCCTGTGGCTATATAAACACCAGAGCTTAGTTCAGGAAGCCCTTTGGATTGTCTGCCAGTCTGAAGTGAGCGATGATACTGTTCAAATGCCTTCCTCTCTGTTCTCCTGCATGGCCAAGCATCCAGCTTTTTAGACCCAGCCATTAAACATTAAGGTGACAGAAATAAAATTAATATGACAGAATGACAGTGTTGCTTTTGCTAGAACTAAATGATGCAAATGCCTTAATTAAATTCAATTCCATATGCCTAGAGAGTAAACTCTTCTTCTAAAAAGATAGAATACTAATGTCTTGCATTGATGGAGAGCCTTTCATCTGGCATTTTTCCCACATGGCTTATAAACCAATATGGCACAGGAAAAGCAAACTGGAGAGAACTTCCACCACAAACGGAATGTAACAACTGTTTAATGGTCTCTAACAAAACAGTCGGGCAGGAGCTATAAAAAGCTATTTAAAACATCATTAATATGTATCCTGAGTAGAAATTATTATTTCATACGTGAAGCTAAATTTTAAGCAGAGTAAGTTTTTGGAGAGTGAGAGCTAGCTGTTTTAAGTTCTGAAGCCAGAACAAGAAGTAGTCTTCCAATACATAAGATACTGTTGTACTTTACCTACAAAGGGGTTTCGAGCAGGGGAGGGGAAGAAGGCGAGAAGGAAGAACTAAGACCTTTCGTACCTCCACATGCCAGTCCTCACAGTGATTCTACCAGATACGTTGTTAGTGGCACTGTAGAGAAAACTGAGGCTCAGAGAAAGTGAGGAATTTACCCAAGATAAACTTTCCCGAGTGAAACTAGAATTGAAATTAGATCCGTTTGATTTCAAGCTCCTATTTTCCTCTACTTGCCAGACTGCTTTTCACTGCAGCTGTTGATACCTCTTATGCTCCGAAATAGAAGTTCTGTCTTCTATGTAGCAGATCTTTTGTCTCCCTCCTCAGAAATTTAGATTCCACGTTCTAGAAGCATATGGAGGAGCTGGTCTTGTGACAGCTCTGTATGCTTCCTGAGGCAACACTGGCTCGTGCCCCCTGAATAGTGCACATACGGTCTCTGGCTTCTCCTTGCTTCAGGGGAAGTTCCTTGACTTTCCAAGGGCGCTTTTCCCAAGTTGCTCGAGTGTTTGGGCACGTGCCTTATTATCTGAGAGTGGGACTGAGAGTTCCAAAGTTGTTGTCATTCTTGAAGAGGCTCTAGGGTCCTAATACAAAAACGTTTCCTACCTCCGTATCTCAGAGGTACAGAGGTTCTTGACTACTGTCTACTGTGTCTCTACCATGGGCAATATTAAGTCAGCTAGTAACTTCTTGACTCCTCACACTTTCCCAGAGTGTCTATTCTTATTCTTCCTTCCTTGAAGTCTCCTTCTGATTTCGACAGTTGTGTTATAATCTACATTACTAGAGCATATAATAATTACCTGATACCCTTATCCTCATTAAAAGAAGAAAAATGTAAAAACCTGATATTTTTACATATCGAATTGCATGCTCCCCTTTTTTGCTACTCAATGTTAAGTGAGAGAAGTTTACCTGTACTTGTACGAGGAAGTTCATGAAGGTTCAACCAGGATAGCTTTCAAATTTGCAGAGCTCTTGGGCTCCTTCTTCTCGTGTTACTTTGACCTATTAAAAAACATGGTCTTTAGGGATGCCTGGGTGGCTCAGGTGGTTATGCTTTGTGAGTTCAAGCCCTACATCGGGCTCTGTGCTGACTGCTCAGAGCCTGGAGCCTGCTTCAAATTCTGTGTCTCCCTCTCTCTCTCTACCCCTCCCCTGCTCATGCTCTGTCTCCCTCTCTCTCAAATATGGATAATAAAACATAAAAAAAATTTAAAAAATAGAAATAAAAAGCATGGTTTCTCAGTGTAGCTATCTGTCCAGTTATTTCTGAAAATTGCCTCTATTGGGTTTCCAGCCCTCCCCACCCCCCAGATCTAGACTGTCTTTTTCCCCCTCAATTTTCTTGCCCTGGGGAATTTCCTCAGTGCAGAATTCTTTCTCAGAAGCCTGTGGAATCAGGCTGCCCAGGAACTGAATCCGCCCCGTGGTGCTCTTGGACTCACCTCAGGTGTGCAAGTGTGTGTTTCCATTGGTTTTCTCAAATTATCCCACTGAGCCCTTCATTCCCAGGAGGGACTCCTTCTCTTTGTGGTGATGATTTGTTGGCAATGTCTGGGTTGTCTAGCTCTTAAGACCACTAGAAATCCCTTGGTCTTTCCTCCTTTTGTGCAGAGCTACTGTTCTCACATTAATCTTGCATCCGATTTGTATTCTGGGTTCATGTAGATTCATTTGAATTAATTTTTTCCTATGCTACCCTACTTGATTTTTCTGTTTCCAAGAGGAACATCGGAAGATTTTAAGTCTATGTTATCTCCACCAACCTCTTTCCAAAGGGCAGCAACCTCTTAACTCATCTCCCTACTTCTGCTCAGCCTCCTCCCCTCAGTCTTTTCTCAATGCACAGTGAGCCTGTAAGTTAGACCATGTTTGCTGAAGACTCATCAGAGGCCTCCCATTTTATTCAGAGAAAAGCTAAGGTCCTCATCAGGATCACCAACGCCCTCTGATCTGACCTGGCTCCTCATTTCCTTTCTCATCTCATCTCCTTCTCTCTCTTTTTTGTTCTCTCTGCCTCTTCATTCTTCCACCAAAATTCTGACCTGCTTCAGACCTGGGGACTTTGCATTTGTTGTCCTCTCCGTCTCAAATGATCTTCCCTGAGATACCCACTTGGTCCACTTGCTTACTACCTTCCTGGTCTTTTTTCAAATATCACCTTTCCTGAGACCTTCTGTGTCCATCTTATCTAGCGTGGTACACTCTGTGACATTTGCTAACCCTTTCACCCTTTCTGTTTACTTTTTCTCTAAACACTCTCTAGCCTACTGTATATTTTATGATTTTTATGTTCTGTCTGCCAAGGATTAATGTCTGTATTTCCAGCCCTTAGAACAGTACCTGGTGCAGAGTAGGCTCACATTAAATATTAGTTGAATGCACTAATAAGGGCAGGAAAATAGGCAAATTGTGCTAGAAAAGTTCAGGTAGAAGACTGGTTATATCTGGCTAGGCATAGGAGGCAGGATAAGGCAAGAGCTGACTCTGAACTTGTTCTCAAGGGATGAATAAGATTTAAACAGGTTTATCTGCTGCTGTGATTTCACAGAGGTCTGCATTTATTTTAGACAGATGTGTGACATGTTAAAGAGATAGAAATGACAGGGTGGTGAGGCAGATGAAGTTGTTAAAGTGATGCCAGGTTTGAGTGCGAAGGATTTGGAAGGTGATGGCTCTACATGTGTTGAAGGCATATGTTAAGTTTAGATGTGGATTTGTACCTTTCAGGGTTCTTATTGCAAGAAACATAAGCCATGTCAGGCTATCATAAGAAAAAAAAGAAATTTGATGGAGGAATTGGGGCTTACAGAGTTGATGGGGGTGTCTTAGCACTGTATGAAAAATACCACAAACTGGTGGCTTCTAAACAAACATTTATTTCTTATGCTTCTGGAGGCTGGAAAGTCCAAAATCATGGCATTTGGCAAATTTAGTGTCTGGTGAGAGCCAGTCTCCTCGCTGATGACCTTCTTCTCACTGTAATTTTACATGGCAGAGGGGTCGTGCTAGCTCTGTCTCTTTTATAAGGGCACTAATCCCAACCCAATCAATTGCAAAAGACCCCGCCTCCTAATACCATCACCTTAGGGGTTAGGATTCAACATCTGAATTTTGAGGGGATACAAACATTCAGACCGTATCAGGAGGTTTACAGAATTCAGAGCTGGCCAACAGGAACAACTGCCGAGGTCATGTAGCAAGAGCCATCTATTACATGCCCCCTGAACTGAATATTGCCTCTTGGTATTTCCCAGTAAATTCATCCATTTTCCTTCTAGTAGAAATCTGTTTCCAGATTTTTTAAATTACAAAGTACTGTATGGGTATATATGTTATGGGTATATATGAAGAGAATATATACACACACACACATATATATACACATATACACACACATGCATATATATAGATACATACACATGCATGTTTTCTGCATGCACAAGTTTCTCCATGGGGTGAAATTGCCAAACTATCAGATATGTCCATACTCAACTCTATGAGATGATACCAAATTGTTTTCCAAAACGATTATTCCAATTTACACCCCACAAAATTGTATAAATTTTCATTTGCTCCATATCTTCACCCACACTTCATATTTTTTACAAATTTTATTTAAACGTTTTCAGTATAATAAAGTTAACTGTTGTAAATTACTATAGTGCTACGACTTTTGACAAATGTGTACAGTCATGTGTCCACCACCGTAATCGGGATGCAGAACAGTTCCCTCGCCCTGATACGTTCTCTCTGCTGCCTCTTTTTAGCTGCTCCCTTCTCCGTTTCCACATTTGTTATTCTGTTCTCCATCCCTATCATTGTGCCTCTTCCAGAAATGTCATATAAATGGAATAATACAATATGAAGTGTCATGGATCTGGTTTCTTTTCCTCAGCAAAGTGCTTTTGAGAGTCATCTATGCCATTGCATACATCAGTACTTCATTTTGTTGTTGTTGTTGGGTATCATTCCATCTAGACAATGTGTTTAAACAATTCTGTTGTTTAGATGAAATGATACCCTACAATTGGTTTACCCATTCCCCAGCTGAGGATCATTTGGATTGCTTCTGTGTTGGTAATTATGAATAAAGCCGGTGTTAACAATTGAGTACAGGTTTTTATGTGGACACGTTTCCATTTCTCAGGTAAGTACCTAAAAGTGGGATTGCTGGGCCATATATTCACTGCATTTAACTTTACCAGAAAGTCTGGAACTGTTCTGCAGAGTAGATGGGTACTACATGTACGATAACGAGAGTTCAAGTGACTCTGCATCCTGGTCTGCACTTAGTGTTGCCATTTTTAAAAGTCATTCTGAAGGTACATGGTGGTACCTCATTGTGTGGTTTTGTTGACATTTCCCTGAAGACAAGTAATGTTGAGCATCTTTTCATGTGCATATTTGCCATTCATAGTTCTTTTTATGCCAAGAGTTCTTAGATATGAGCCATGAAAGAAAACAGTGTGGTGAACTGGACTTTAGAAAAATTAGTCATGTTTAGGTAGACATGAGTGCTGTATAATAGAGTGAAGAAATGTAGATTCTATTGTCTGGATCAATTAAACATTTTGGTGGCATCACATGTCGCCAGGAGGAATGTATTCTCCTTTTCCTGGAGGATAGTAAAACATTAGAGACTGAGGAATGAAAAGGAAAGGTAGGTAGGATTGAGGGATATAACAGGTTGAAGGACAGGAAAGTGTGACTCCAGAAGGCAGTCGCAGAGCTGGAATCAGTGAGCCGGAGCCACGTTTCAAGCGATTCCAATGCCTGTGACGTGGCCATGGTTGGGGGTGGAGATGAAGATGCTCAAGGCTTAGAAGATCCAGGGCACTACGACCAGAGGGTAAAATGGTGGATCAGTAGGAAGATGAAGAAACCAAATACCTGGGCAGAGAATGAAATGTGCAGATTATGAAGCAGTTGTTGGAACCATTGAGTAATGGAGTGTCTGTGCCACATGCAGACGTGAACCCCAGATAATCTAGTCTATGTACCCTGCTGAACCTATTCTTGTCTTCTTCTCCAGGTGTCCTCTTTTTGTTTATAAATAGATTTTCAAAGAATCAGTAACATTTGAAGCAATATTCCTAAGAATCGTTACTACTTTGCTCATTTTGGGCAGTATTCTATAGGATGGAAATTTAAATCTTTCCTAAGACTGATTGTAGGGAACATAAGAATAAATTGGCTGTTGACATCCAGATAGTAGAACATAGTTATTGTGTTGTAGTCAGACACCTGCCATATCACGAAAGCTTTGCTCCCAATCTACTGCCTTCAGCTGCCTGGTTTCATTTTTTTTTTTTAAGTTTATTTATTTATTTTGAGAGAGAGAGAGAGAGAGAGAGAGAAGAGAGGAGGAGAGAGAAATGACTGATGGCAGGGGCACAGAAAGAGGGAAAGAGAGAAAATCCCAAACGGGCTCTGTGTTGTTAGTGCAGAGCCCAAGGCAGGGCTTGATCCCACGAACTGTGAGATCATGACCTGAGTCGAAATCAAGAGTCAGACGCCCAACCTGCTGAGCCACCCAGGTTCCTCAGGTTTCATATTTTTCTTAAGAGCTGGATGTCTGTACATAAAATACTATTTATCACAGTAATGTGATAAACTCTGATCCTCAGATGTATAAACACCTAAATGAATCAACCAGAAGATGCATTCAAAGATGTGTATTTTGTAAAATGTTTTTGATAGGTTCTTTTTTTTCTCATGTTCTGCCTTATCATCCTGAAGTAATATGTCAGAAAGCATTCATAAGATGATTCTGCCTTGTATTCATGTGTTATTTTATAAAGTGACTTTTACGTTGTGTGATTGTATTTGGTAATCATTACTTTTATTGGGGGGAGATGTCATCTCTCACATATGTTTGTCTGTGGTTTGTCTAGATCTCTGCCAGGTGGTGGGAAGGGGTACAATACATTGCCCTTGGGGGATTACAGCCTAGCTGAAGGGAAAGAAGAGATGCTGTTGGCAGCCAAATTTAGTACCATAGGGTTTAGACATTAATTATACACTGTCATATCGTTTCTAATCATTTTGTGGGTGTTGGAGGCAGTTTATGAGCTGAAGAATCACTGAAGTATTTGTGGAAGTTTTGTTATGGAGCTGTGATTTTTTAAATAACTTGGGGAAAGGAAGAAGAACATTCTAGGATGGAAAAACTGAAAAGGAAATGCAGGTGTGTGTGTGTGTGTGTGTGTGTGTGTGTGTGTGTGTGTGTATGTGTAGGGAACAAGTGAAGAAATAATGACCAAAAGGGTGGAAGACAGAGCATTTTGAGAACCTGGATATCATAAAGAGTTGAAATACAAGTTCAGTGGGGAAGAAGGTGAAGAGAGAGAAGGCTGGATTCATAGGAAGGATTTTATTGTTCAGGATTTCAGGAAACAGTGATTTGTGTTCAAGAGGTCCCAGTTCAAGGTTCTGTTTCCTTCATGGCTAACTTACAGATTTACCTCCTTTAGAATGTCTTTTAGATTAAATTTAGCACTTTGCCTTTTTCTGAATGGTGTTTATATATACACTGACTTAGCATCCAGTGATTTTATATATGTTTATTTTATATCTCCAAATAGATTTAAGGATTATATCTTCTGTATTAAATATAAAAGACTATTGTTGAAATTGTATTCAGAAAACTTGATTAGACCAAAACCCTCTATAGTGGCCACTGACCTCTACCCAGAATGCTGTGCCTCCCCTAGCATTTATGTTCTTTTGCTTCTAAAGGACTCTACCTGTCACTTTCTTCTGAAGAATGGCCAGGACTTGCACTGCCAGAGCCACTTTGCCCAGACACAGAGAGTGGGAAGTGTTACCGTCCCCACCCCTAGTCCCATCGCTGCATCAGGGCATCTTGGCCAATAACTGACAGGTGTTGAGTATGAAAGTCCATCCCCCTGTGACTCATGTCGGGCAGTGTTGGGACTTTTATATATGTGACCAGCTTCCCTGGTCAGGCTTAGGCTGGGCGTTCACCTGAGATCACACCCTTGTTTGGATTTTTCCATTTCTGTATGACATCGCCCACCTTCATCTTTCTTGGGAGCACTCACACATGAATCTGCATCTTAAGATTCATTGGGAACACTGACCTAAGGCATTCTCATTTTACTTTGGGGAAACTGAGGCCTAATGTAGTTAATTAATTTGCCCAGAGTCATGCACAGCCTAATTTAGACCCAAATCTCTTGAGTCCATGTCTATGCTCTTTTAACTTCTTGGTAGTTCTAGACATGCAATAGACATATAATAATTTTCTGTTGAATTTACAAATAAATGATTAGTGCTTTGTACGCAAGGCATTTTACTGGCTACTAAAGGAAGCATGAATTTGAGATGTAATCCTTACCTTCCAGAAGCTTAAAAAAGAATGGCAGTCAGATTGCTATTGGAATCCAGAAAAACAAGGAATGGGGTGTGGGGGGAGATCATGCATTTTTAGAGCAGGCAAAGAGAGGGAGACAGATTCAAAAACAGCATGACATTTAGATTGGCGCTGAGAGGGTTAGGTTTAAACAAAAGTTTATTTACTGTGCCAGCGTATCACTTCTCAGCGGCACATGGCTTGTTGCTTCTTCTGAAGTTCTCTAGCCATTTATTGATTTATTTATTAAAGTACAAAGTATTTGTTGAGCACCCACTAGACGGGAGACCATAGACACTACCAGGTGGCACATCATTATCGTGTAGAATTTCTCAGTGAGTTTTCCTCATTTACCATTTTTTTCTCTTCCACTCACAATATTCAAATCTTCCTTCATCTCTGCCTTGCTAGAACCATGGCCAGTTGGGTTTCCTTTTTGAATTCTTTTCTTAGTTATTTCATTCTTTGTTCTTTTACTTTTGTTCTTTGCTAGCATTGCATTCTTGTTCAGGGTCACAGTATCTTCTCATATCGCCCTTCATGCTCACTTTCTGTTCCCAGTGGCTTTTTTTCCTGTTTTTTTTTTTTTTTATTTGATTTATGTCTTTCATTGTAAACACTTTCCTTAACTGCCTGGCTTGCCTTGTCTGATCACATTTAAGAATGGGACAGAAATAATCACTATAAAAATAATTGGAAGCTTAAACTATGCCATGCCCTGTTTATGTTTATATTTAATTCTCACAACAATCCCATAATATGGATTCTGTCATTCATCCTGTTTTATGGATAAGGTATGAGAGGTTAATAAATTACCAGAGGCCTCTCAGCCAATAACCTACACAGTTATTCTGGCCCAGAGAATGTAGATCCCTAGTCAGTGTCCGTAACCACCATACCATAGTACTTCCTTACCACTGTTGCGCCTGAGGGCTCCATGTCAGGTCAGTACTTGATCTTTTGTCTTGGTTTTATGAGACAGTTCCCCATGCAGACCTTGCCTGCCAGCCAGAGTTCTGGGAAAGAAGGCTAAGAATCTCTATGTTCAGTGCATGAAATTTCCCTAATTCCAATTCTGCTGCTTTCCTAAGAGTTCTTGCCTTCAGCTGGCCTCTTGCCACCCATTCCAAAAGCCTGCTGGTTTCTCTCTCACAAGAGAACAGGTCTCAGTTTTTGAAGAGGTGGGGAAGGGCCCATGGCCTGACTGTGCTGAGTAAGGAGGACATCTGGGAGTGTAACCTACTACTTTATTTTTTATTGAAGTATAATTAGCATACAGTGTGATATTAGTTTCAGGTGTATAGTACAATGATTCAACACATGGGTGGGAGTGCAAACTGGTTCAGCCCCTCTGGAAAACAGTGTGGAGATTCTTCAAAACATTCATGATAGAACTCCCCTATGACCCAGCAATAGCCCTGCTAGGAATTTACCCAAGGGATACAGGAGTGCTGATGCATAGGGCACATGTACCCCAGTGTTCATAGCAGCACTGTTAACAAGAGCCAAATTACGGAAAGAGCCTAATGTCCATCAACTGAGGAATGGATAAAGAAGATGTGGTTTATATATGCAATGGAATACATTGCATATATAATGTATTATATACATTGAATGAAATCCTGCCATATGCAGCAACGTGGATGGAACTGGAGGGTATTATGCTAAGTGAAATTAGTCCGTTGGAGAAAGACAGATATCATATGTTTTCACTCATATGGATCTTGAGAAACTTGACAGAAGACTGTGGGGGAAGGTAAGGGGAAAATAGTTACAAACAGAGAGGGAGGGAGACAAACCATAAGAGACTTTTAAATACAGAGAACAAATTGAGGTTTAATGGGGGGTGAGAGAGAGAGGAAAGTGGGTGATGGGCATGGAGGAGGGCACTTATTGGAATGAGCACTGGGTGTTGTATGGAAGCCAGTTTTACAATGAATTATATTTTAAAAAAATGATTTCAACAACTATACTTATTACCAAGTATCCATCAATAGATGAATGGATAAAGATGTGATATATATATATATATATATATATATTCTATATATAATAGAATATTACTTAGCCATAAGTAATTGTGAGATCTTGGGGCATTTGCGTGGCTCGGTTGAGTGTCCAACTTTTAATCGGGTCATGATCTCGCAGTTCGTGAGTTCGAGCCCCATGTCGGGCTCACTGATGTCTGTGCAGATCTCTGTCCCTCTCTGTCTGCCCCTCCCCTGCTTGTGCTCTTTAAAAAAATAAAAATAAAAAACATTAAAAAAAAGAATGAGATCTTGAAATTTACAACAACATGGATGGATCTAGAGGGTATGATGCTTAGTGAAATAAATCAAACTGAGAAAGACAAATACCACGTGATTTCATTCATATGTGAAATTTAAGAAACAATTCTTTAAAAAATAGGTATGATGGGGGGAGGAGGGATGGGCATGGAGGAGGACACTTGTGGGGATGAGCACTGAGTGTTATCTGGAAACTAATTTGACAATAAACTATTTGTAAAAAAAAAAAAAAGGTTTGAGATACACTTTACTCACACTATTAAATTAAGTAATTTTTAGTATGTTTGCAGAGTTGTGTAAATATCACCATGATACTTTTTGGAACATTTTTGGAAAACAAAATCCTGTACCTATTAGGAGTCACTCCCCATTCTCTTCCACCTCCGAATCCCTGGCACCCCCTAACCTACTCACTGTCCCTGTGGATTTGCCTATTCTGGTCCCTTCATATCAATGAAATCCTATGATGTGTGACCTTTGGTGAGTGGTTTTTTATTTTTTTTAATTAAAAAAATTTTTTAAATTTATTTCTGAGAGAGAGAGACAGCGTGAACAGGGGAGGATCAGAGAGACAGAGGGAGACACAGAATCCGAAACAAGCTCCAGGCTCTGAGCTAGCTGTCAGCACAGAGCCTGATGCGGGGCTTGAACCTACGAACCGCAAGATCATGACCTGGGCCGAAGTCGGACGCTTAACCGACTGAGCCTCCCAGGTGTCCCGGTGAGTGGTTTTCTAAACTTGGGATAATGTTTTTGAGGTTCACCCATGTTGTAGGCTGTGTAGGCGTTTCATTTCTTTTTTATGACCAAATAATATTCTACTACACACTTCTATCATACCCTGTTTATCCATTCGTCAGCTGTTGGAAGTTTGAATTGGTCATGCTTTGGGCTCTTATAAAAATGCTGCTGTCAACATTTATGCACATGCTTTTATGTGGATCTGGGTTTTTGTTTCTCTTGGGAGTGGAATTGCTTGGTCATACCATGACTGTGTTTAGCTCTTGAGGAACAGTCACATTGTTTTTCAGAGTATCTGCGACGTTTTACATTGACCATGCAAGAGCATTCTAACTGCTTCTCAAGGCAGCTTTCTAGCAGTGTTCAAGCACTGCCTTCCATGTCACCACCTGGAGTAGCTAGGAATCTATGATGTGTTTCAGCTTTTCTCTCTGCTGGCTTAGCACACAAGTGTATCGGTTTCCACTCATCTCTGGGCTTTCTCTTCTCCAAAATAGTGTCCTATGGTCTCTTCCACATTCTCATTTATCCTTGTGGACCTATACTGTTTTCTTCTTCATTCATTTCTCATTTTAATGATGTTTCAGGATGTATTAGAGGTAAGCACATGTGTTCAACCTACCAGTTTAAACTGGAAATGCCTTCGGTTTCTTCTCTTCCTCTTAAATTCATATAAATTTTAATGCATCTTATTTAAAACAGCAGTTAGAATATAATCCCATTTAATAAGGTGGTTTTTATCATTCTATCTTTTCTTATTTATGTTTTCCTATCTCTTTTTCTCTGTCTCTAATTTACATATATCCCTACCCATCTCTGCATCCAATCTCTATAGTCATAGAAGTTTGGCATATTGTTCACTAAGCTTACCAATGTTTATTTTTGTTTGATATAATTTGGAGTAATTCTTTGCTTCCTGATACTTTTCTCTATTGCTTATCTTTTTTATTTTTTAAAAAAAGTTTCTTTTTTGATTTTTAATTTAATTTTATTTTAGTGAAAGAGAGGGCATGAGTACAGGAGAGAGACAGAGGGAGAGAGAAAGAGAATCCCAAGCAGGCTCCATGCTTAGTGTAGATCTCGTTGTGGGCCTCGATCCCACAACCCGGGGATCATGACCTGAGCCGAAAGCTTAACCGACTGAGCCAAGCAGGTGCCCCACTATTGCTTATTTTTAAAAAAAATAACAAGCATGGATAAATTTTATAAAAATGATTAAAAAATCATTATGTAAAAAAATCTAAGAATTGATGTCCTGAAAGTTAGGGAGTAGGATGCCTCAAAGAGAGCACAAATAACAACATCAAATAGAGTGAAGGGTGAAGATTGAAAAACAGTCATTATTTCTCCAATTGTAGGCTCTGAATCCTTGTTCTTAAATGGCAGCTTTCATTTTGATCTCACAGGGCATCACATGTATACTACACATACACCATGTCATGCTTAAAAATAATAAGTGGCAAGATAAGTAGTATCTCTAAAGACTCATATTCAGGTGTCTCTGAGGTTAATAAAAACTGTATTTATAAAAATAAAGTTATAATTTGGCCTAATTTCTCAGAATAGCATAAAAATCACGTAAGAAACATTTCTCAAGTAAAACTTGTTATGTAATGTGTTTATTGTACTGTCAGTATGACAAATGCCAGTGTGAACATTTGTGCCTTGAAGATACCATATCAAGAGATAAATGTTTCTTAGGTGGAGAAATTCAGTATCACCCACTCAGGAAACCTTCTGTCTCAAGGGCAGGGTAAAATGGAGTTCAACAAAAGAAGGAAACAAATGAGGAAAGGGACTCTTGTTAAGCATCGACTTCACACACAGATTGGGCTTGCATAGGATCGCACCTCACCAGTTTTGAGTCCCGAGCTTAGGAAAGCAATAACTTTGTCACTGCTAGGCTGAAAGTCATAGGTGAAAATTCATTGCCATGTATAGAAGCCTGAAATCCAAATCCTAGTCTTGCTCTTGCTGAGGAAGAGCCAACTAAATCCTCTACTTCTTCTGTTTTTCTTTATATGCTTTTAGTTATGGGCTTATTCTAGTTCCAATGATTTCCTAGCCATCAGTAAACTGTCATCTACAATAGTGCAGAAAGGATGGTTTAGGAACCACTAACATCGACTTTACTTGGGATCTTTTAGAAAGGACTGTCCTTAGGGGTGTAATGGATGCTTGGTCGGTTAAGTGTCTCACTTCGGTTCAGGTCATGATCTCACAGTTCATGAGTTCGAGGCCTGCATTGGGCTCTGTGCTAACAGCTCAGAGCCTGGAACCTGGTTCAGATTCTTGTGTGTCTCTCTCTCCCCCTCTCCTGCTCACACTGTCTATCTGTCTGTCTGTCCCTCTCTCTCAAGAATAAATAAACATTAAAATAAAATAAAAAAAAGAATTGACTATTGTTAGCCTCACCCCAGACTTACTGAATTGGAATCTCTGGGATAGGGCCTACGAATATGCAATATTCGTAGTTCCCTAGGTATGAACTAAAAGTCTGGATTTTATTTGGGATAGCTGGATGAAAATAATTTCCTGAATAGTGGTGGGAGACCATTCTTCATGGGTCTCTTATTTTTGCACATCTTGTGAGTGGAGGCACTGTTTGGCCTTTGTTCTGGACTCTTTTTCCTAGAATGTTTGTACAGCAAACCATCTTGAAAGATACAGATCACAGCCCTTTGGAGAAGAAGGCCGTTGCTCACTGTCCAGTATAATAAAAGTAATTTCTCCCTATGGGACTAAAGGCAGGCATGCTGGCTTCCCATTATAAAAGATTCAGATTCCCTAGCTTGGGGATCCTCATCTGTGATGCACACCCACTGCATGAAGGATCCAGTGGAAACCTTTTGTGTCACCCCGTGGGACATGTGGGTAAGAGGTATTGACACAAAGTTGAGACCCATGTGGCAGGCTGTACTGTGAGTAATACATTCCTTTGTACTTTGATCTGGAGTTGTCGTCCCTTCTGCTGGCACCTGTGAAACTGGCAGGCTAATTTGTCAGCTTGAAAGTAGGGTAAAATCTCTGACCATTCTCAGTTCTCGGTAAATGGGTCCTTACTGACCTAATGTGGAGCAAGCTATTTTTTGTTTTATAAGCCTATTGCTTTATGTTAGAGTATAGAATTTTTTCTTTTTAAAATTTTTTTAAAAATGTTTGTTTATTTTTGAAAGAGAGAGCACAACTGAGGGAGGGGCAGAGAGAGAGGGAGATACAGAATCTGAAACAGGCTCCAGGCTCTGAGCTGTCAGCACAGAACCTGACATGGGGCTCGAACTCACGAGCTGTGAGATCATGACCTGAGCCGAAGTCGGACGCTTAACTGTCTGAGCCACCCATGCGCCCCTAGAGTATAGAATTTCGAGACATTCACTATTGAAATATAAGATTATCTGGAAAGTATGATGTCAGCCATTTTATCAGATTAAGTAGCAGGTCTTGAGAAAATGAAAGATGGCTTTACAGAATTGAAAAGTGGACATATCTTGAATAGAGATATAAGGGAGATGGTCAGCCTCCAAGGGATTGCCCCCATAGTGGGAAAGGCCCAGAAGATATACTTCTGTGCTCTGAAATTTTGCCTAGAGCCTCCTCTGCCAGCATCCATCTCAGCTGGACACACAATGCACACTGATTTCCTATAATTCCCTTTCTCATTCACAGTGAAATCAAGGGCATCTGCTGGCAGCGCTGTGGATTCTGTTGTTTGCAAACAGCGAGTAAACATCATCCATTGTCTGGGCTTTTTGGAATGGAAGTTGTTATAACATGGGGACTAAGAAGGTTTACTATGCAGTGAGACAGGAAGAAGGGAAAAGGGGCTGAGAAAAAAATATGAAAAGAACAATAAGGGAATTTCTGTGATTACTGATTTGTGCTGAAACAAAATTGGCCCACATCCCTTCTTTGGAATCCCCTCACTTTGATAAGTCCACATATGAAGTGACACACAGGTGGTAAAGACATATTTCTTAGAAAGCATAAATCAGATAATTAAATTAGGACGCATAGCCCTCATGACCTGGAATGGAGTTTCTGGGTAATTACACATTTCAGTTAACTGAGGACTTAAAATTAAACATGGAGACTGGAAGTTTTGCATCCCAAATTGGGATATGTGGTTTCACAAACACATGTCTATTTATACAGGCTGGAAAATGTGAAACTGAGATGGTCCTGGAAAAGCTAGAATGGTTACTATACAGTTAAGTCATTTACATTTTAACAAAGTTAAAATTATTAGTTCATGAAATACACTTAATACAGATTACGTATCTGTTGATTCAGTGACCTTAGGGTCATATCAACACCAGTGAAAAATTTTTTTTAATATGAGGCTATTTTAATTGATATCTATTTTGGACAAATGGTACTTTGGTGGATATAGGTTGTGGTTTTGGTTTTGGTTTTGGTTCTTCGGTTTAATTATTGTTGTACTTCTCTCTGAATGGTTCTCTGAGAAATGATGAAGATTTTCCTTCAAAAGCTTTATATCATGTCTGAGGGTTTAGTTGCAAATTTATTTGTGATTTGAAGTCTTGTTTCATATAGATTTCTGAAGTGACTGAAATAGTAATAATAATAGCAAAAATAAAACAGTACTGTCAGTGAAAAGAGAGACGGAACCATCCTGTCTACATATTCTCTCTTCATCTTGTTAGTACTTAGCATTACAGAGCATTCGTTTCTACCAATTATACCAACATCTTGGTATAATTAGTGAAATAGAGACACCTTTGCTCACCTACATTGGTTCAAATCGATGTGGGCTTCGTTTGTTCTATTATACCTGAGTGCCATTTTTTTCACTTTTAGTTTTTTTATTTTTTATTTTTAAAAAAATTTTATTTTTCTGTCTCTATTTTATTTTGAGAGACAGAGACAGAAAGTGAGCAGGGGAGGGGCAGAGAGGGAGACACAGAATCTGAAGCAGGCTCCAGGCTCTGAGCTGTCAGCGCAGAGGCTGATGCGGGGCTTGAACCCACAGACTGTGAGATCATGACTCAAGCCGAAGTCGGATGTCCAACCGACTAAGCCACCTAGGCGCCCCTTTTTACTTTTAAAAGTAAGGTTTTGTATGTAAATAACCCCTCTTGTTTGTACGTAGACTAGTTACATGAACATTGTAAAATGGCCACTTTCTGTTTCCTTACTTGGTAAGTTTATTTTCTGGTGGTCTTACATTTTTTAAAGCAGTATTTCACTAAATCGTAGGTTACCTCCCATGTACCTCTTTCAGTAAATGTTTGTTGAACTCTTAGACTCAGTCACATCTATCATAATATCTCTTTAAATTTTTTAATGTTTATTTATTTATGTGTGTGTGTGTGTGTGTGAGAGAGAGAGAGAGGTAGAGAGAGAGAGGGAGACACAGAATCTGAAGCAGGCTCTAGGTTCCGAGCTGTGGGCAACAGAGCCCAACGCGGGGCTTGAACTCACGAATGGTGAGATCATGACCTGAGGTAAAGTCGGATGCTTAACCAACTGAGCTACCCAGGTGTCCCATAATATCTCTTTTAATCTCAAAATTAACTTTCTTAGGTGGATATTATTAATCTCCTTTACAGATAGATGGGGAGACTTGGGCTTGCATGATTTGGTATATCATTCCATGTCATGCTTGTCTACGGTCAGAGAGTCCTGAGAATCAAAATAAGAATTCAGGTATTTTCACACTTTGTCTTCTGTTTGTTCCACAAGATGAGACAGTCTCCTTATAAATGGAATGAGACTATTCCTCCATGAGCTGATCAAGAAAAAACAGGAACATATGAAACGATTCAAGATAGTCAGTATCTGATTGTATCAAAAGATTGGCTTAGCAAGTAAGTGCTATGGAGTGAAGTCCATGTGGGCTATAGTAATCAGAGACTGGGTCTGGCTAAGTGCATAGAACAAGAGGAAAAGGGAGGTTTGCTTGACTAGAAGAAAAGCTTCAGCAAATAGGTTGAGTTATGGTTGGGCACGTGATTGGTGGACAAATAAAACATCCTCCAGACAAGAATCATTTGAATTATTTCATGAATACGTTTTTCAATATTTAGAGCGTTTGTACTGGACGCCTTATGGACTAAGATGTATGAAAATAAACAGCACAGAAGGAGAACCTGGAGATATTTCTGTTAAAGTGTAGGAAAGCAGAATGGTGGTTGCTTAACTTGATAGGCAGGTGACCACGTACATATAAAAACACGGGGTTATAGACAAGGCAGGTTAAATAAGGTGTGTTTAATGGCAGGTCTACACTGTAAAAGTAGGATCTTTGTTTTTAATTTTATCTCATTGAGTACAAGCATATTATATATTCCACTTGCAATCATTTGCTCCGCAGTTTATCCATTGACATGCACACACACGCATGTGAGCAGATGTTTTCTAGTACCTTTGGCAGAAGAATTTAGTGCCTTGTACACATCACACCTGCCATGTCATGCTTATTGATTGAACGATTCAGCTTGCTGAAAGGTACCGGGTGAGATATTAATTTTAAAATGAAAGCCTTCACATCTGCTAATGCCTGTCAGTCTCTGGAGTGAATGTGCCATTCGAGCCAACGGAAGTGGGCAGAAGCAGCCTTCATGGGTAGGGCTGACAAGTTATTTTGAGTCTGCTGAATTACCTTTATTGTTGCCCGGTACTTAAAGGCAGACCTCTCCTTCCATTAAACTCCAGCACTCAAAATAGCTCTAGTGGTTTGGAACTCGTCTTCCTGGGTTTTCACATAAATGGAATATTTGTGGTAGTTGAGCGATAAATGGTGAGATAATGGTGTTTTACAGGCAGTGAAATGACAAGGTCAGTTTTAATTAAGCTGAGATCAACCTCAGTCTGTATTGCACACTTCTGATTAGGTTATTTCAAATTAACATAAGTTTTTGGAGACTTCGCTGAAGTCAGTGGTGTTAAACACCAGCTGTGCTGGCAGAGAAGCGTGGGATATGAGAAGGAGATAGCATTCACATTGAAATTAGCACTTGGCACAATATAATTCTCTGATTGCAAACTATGTGGAGTTGCCTGTGCTAATTGGTTGATTTTATTTGAAGCAGATGTTGTTAGCTTTCCCACTAATGATCTGGAGAGAAATTCTTTTGAAAGACATGCCATGTTAGGATCTCTGCAGTATAATAAGCTAATTACAACTTTAAGTACTTGCAGTAATTAGCACAATGTGTATAAAGTGTTCCTGATCTTTTCACCCTGCCGCATTATTGTCAGGGCAGCTTGAAAAACAAAAAGGAACGCGAGATGGATTGAGTCTCCCTGGTCTAGGCTCTTCGTTTCCCAGACTTCTGCACTAAAGAGATAATGAACTCGACTTAAATCCTTCTCTTTCAGGCATGTCAGAAAGGTTTAGTGCCAATCTCCATCCTACAACACCCAAAAAATGGAGACTGAAATTTGCCAAACTAAAATGTTACTTCGCACACAAATGCCTTGAGGGCCCGTGAGGTCTTCGTCACAATAGCAAACCGAGGTATTGGAGGACACCATTAGCATATTTAACTTGTGTTCAATTTTTTTAATTGTTTACCAATTCGATCCAAGGATCAAATCCATATTTTATTTGAGAACACTGCCCTATTATATTTCCAAGTCCAGACTCTAACCTCCCTGTGTAGGACATTTTATGTGCTTGATATTTCTGTAAGCCTAAAGTCTAGTCTTTCTATATTTTTCAAAACCAAGTTGTTACAGATACATATTTAGCTTATGGTAATTATGGGAGTGAAGACATGGTAGTAGATGCAGGGAATGTGAGCCAAAGGGAAAAAAATGAATTGGGAGGAAAAGAGTTGACAGAGACAAATTCCTAAGACTAAGGCAGCAAGTCACTGCTCTTAATAGGAGTGAACCTGACTTTTGAGGCCAGCGACTAAAATTCTGGCATCTCTAAGAAGACATGGAGTTGACCGCTGGAAATTAATTTATAGTAAGACGTTAGTATTTCAGTAGCTCTTTGTGGCCTTTTCAAGAGAGTCTCAGAGTTTAGATTTTTAAGATTATTTCATATGCTTAAAAATGCAGCCCTTCAAAATGGAGCATTCTCCTGGAACACGTGAATGTATCGAAGCTTTTCTGTTTTCTTATGGCTTTCTCTGATTTCAAGATACTTCTGGGAGAGGCAGAGTCTGAACAAATTCTCCTTGTAAAGTACCTCTGAACAAGTTGGCTAGCTCCCATGGCTTTAGTTTCTAGAGAGTAGGCAACCCAATACCATATTCTGAACTTGGCTGCAGAAGTAAGGCAGAAAAGTCCCTTATTCGCACCTCTAGTGCTGTTGCCTCACTGGTTTTGGGATTGCAACTGAGATTTCTGTGGTTGCTGGGTTTTTGTCAACCTCCAGTGATGTAGAATTTCACAAGATAAATAGCCAGGGGATGAGAACTTATTGCTATATGTAATTAAAAATTAAAAAATTTAGCAGAAAAGACTGTTTATTCCTAAATTTCTGGAACCTCAGGTGTTCAGTGGAACTCACTGAGGGAAGTAATTATGCGTAGGCTATACATCAAGGATAGAATTTAGACCTAGGGCCCAGATTTTACCCCCGGCACAGTGTCTGGCTTGTTTTAGGCACATAATAAATGGCAAATGGATGAATGATTTTGGTGAAAAGTTAGCGACTCATTCTTTGTCCCTGCTGTGAGGTTTGGTGAGTTTCCACCCTCCTGGAGGTAGTGTCATGATTTAGAACTACTCAAAAGGCCGTTCGTATATGGTTATTTGACTAAGTGGTCTGAAGATATTCATGAGTGCTTTGGTACAAAAGGTTAAAATCATGCACTGGGTGTTAGTTTTGACCTCCAGTAGCTTTAATGATAGAACTTAAAAGTCATTTGTGGCTCTGGAAGAGATCAACTTACTTAGTAATGGAGCCTCTACTAGAGTAACAAAAACTTATTTGACAATATACCAATGGATTTATATGCTTTGGCCAGTAAGGATCTTTTATTATTATCTTGGTTTTGTTTCCTTAAACCCAAAGCTTCTATTACTCAATCCTAATATAATACTATCTTCGTAGACATATAAACTGGGTTCCTAACAATTTTTTTGCCCTCACTATAGACTGTCTTTTTATGCTTGAGAAAAGGTGAAGTTGTCAAACTATAGCTAGATGTTTACAATATAATAGTATGTGTACATAAAATATTGTACATTTATTATAAATTATGTTATAGATGCATATGTAACATAGTACATATATAATATTGCATAATATGGTATAAATTATTTGTTAGAAAGTTTTAAAAAATCTATCACCTTTCAAGAGAGGTCACCACTGGAAACACCATAACCAGGCCAGATGATTAACTTTTAATAGTACTGTGTTCTGGTAACACTTATGTGGAAAGAGTTAACAGTGAATCCATTACTTTTTTTCATACACTTTTTCATGAAAAGAAAATGATCTGATACACAGAAGGGCAAACTGATTTTTTTAAACCTTTCAACATTTGAGGACGGAGGGGTTTTCCTAAAGGGAAGGACCCCACTTCGAGGGGAGTCAGCAGATTGCTACATGACCTTTTCTAATGCATCCGCATGCCGCCGGCCCTCTGCCTTCCAACATGGCACTCCGCTCTCCTGTCAGGGTCTAATGAAGCATGCAGCTCCGAGAGACTTACTCCTGAGATGCCAGCAGGAGTGGTCATTTCTGTTACTTCCACATGTGCGAAGTGGGGACCAGAAACCCTTATTTGATTGTTGGGAAATAATTAAAAACTCACTCCAGATTTTAACATCAAAGAACTGAGATTGTTTGATCTCTAGAGGATACAGCAATTATACATGAAAATCTCTCTCATATAAGATTTTTTTTTTAAAGTCAATCGCATGCCTTCATCTTTGTCTGCTGTAGATTGCCAGGATAGGACTAAATAATATCATTTTGAAGAACAGATTCTCCCTCCTACCCCCGCATTCCCCAATACATTTTTCTTTTTTTCCACAAAAACTTGAAAAACAAACTCCCTGAGGCACCAGAAGCAGGAGTAAGCAGGGTGGTTTGGCTGCAGACCAGAGTAGCACAGTGGGTTTCTGCTTCCTTTCTGTTCATCGCTTCCCCCCTTCCCACCAAAGCACACACAAAGCTCTGCATGACTTTCTGGTTTCAGGCTCCAGTTTTGCAATTTTTTCTGCCGTGTGCTGAGAAGAAATTGAAATGCAAAATTATATCCCCCTAAACAATCATATTGTTTTGGGAGCATAGGAAGGAGAGGTACAGGGATGAGTTTTTTTTTCCTTAGAAGAAGAGGGGGGCTGCCATGAGCCACAATACCATCCCTTGTTGCTCCATGAACCTCTCAGGTTTTTTTTTTTTATAACTTTTATTTAATTTTGCAAAAAAAGTAGCTTAGCCACTGAGAAAATTGTGCAGAGGAAAGAAAATTTCTTCCTGATGAGGGATTATGCTCAGCCAAGATGCAATAATATACTGTGTTGCTTGTTTCTATCTGATATTTTCTCTCCTCTGGGCATACCCCATTTCACATATACATCCCATAAGTCACTGGGTTGAGAGTTTGGCAGACCCACAAATGCAGAAGGGGTTATTTCAGCTCCAGTCATAGCAGGTAATGGATTTGGCAAAGAAGGTTTCAGTATTGCTTCAAGGAAGTTGAAATGACTAATGCAGTGACTAACAGTAACATCTAAAACAAAAATATAGTTCTGCACTACAGTAAGAATGAGTGACCTTCTTGGCTTGGAAGAGGGAGGCGAGAGGGCGGAGGAATCTTTGAGAGGAAGATTTCAGAACAAATAGACCTATAATGTTGGTATTTAAGTGCAATTTACTCATTCGCTTCAGCAGATAAAGTCTTAATATGCATGTCATCTGTGGGCAGAGCTTGAAGAATTATAAGCATTAATTTGTTTTAAATAATTTGAAAAAGAACAGTTCTATTAAACACTATAGTCGTCTAAGTAAAAATTTAAAATAAGTCTCTTTATCTTTCATAAAATAATCTCTGCCTACAGGTCTTTTTTTAATGGTTAGATTTTAAAATGATAAATAATCTGTGCTTAAAAAAATCATGCTGCATTGTTTGCCTCAGCTTCAACTATACATCCCCCAAGTGCTGAAGCCAGGAAAACTGGTATAAGCCTGGATCTGCTCCCTTCTTGGCTAGCTCCCCACCACTGTAGGTGCCTGTCCTGTGGTGCGGGTTTGAGGACACACGTGGAATGAGTTAGGTGAGTATGTGATATAAACCTGTGGTGGACTCAGATCTTTCTGTGCTTGTGTCTAGTGTCAGGCCTTCAGTGAGATGAAATAGACTTCCTGGTTTTTGGATTTATCCCTAGTTTGCTTTGTTTCTCTGGAAACTTACTTCAGTGAAATGGTGTCATCTCTAGTATGAAGAGACGGGACACTTTAGGACTACTCGTTCAGCAGAGGGATTTTTATTGGAGATTCAAGGGTGAGAATCCCCAGTAATGGATGAAACATTGTGCATATCATGCACGTTTTGTAGTAATAAGCCCATAACCTTTATCCTAAAATTTATGAATTAAGAAGCATAATATTTGTTTCCGATAATAACTCTGAGACAAAGATAAATTATCAGTAGTACTTTATACCTGACTTCACTGAGGCTTATGGAAGTTGAGTCACAAATTTGAAGTGCAGATACCTAATGCAGTAATCTTTCCTTATGCAATTAAAGGCCATTACTTTCATTGGCTTTCAAAGAAGTTGGTTTAATATATGCAAATACTTCCCCCTCTAGTAAGTATAGCTTAATCTCCTAGTCCATGTAAATTTGCGCTAGATGCAGTGTCTTTGTTCTAAATAATAGACTAGAGAAAGGAAAAAATAGTAACTTTACAGTACAGAAACCTGGCTAATACTACATTAGCCAAGTGAGGCAAGTTAATATCACCATTGATGTCATGGGGATATCACGTCCCCTTCTAATAAGATGTAACTTGAGAAGGGCACATCATCTCCATGATGTTCTTCTCCATGATATCCAGTCATGAGAGAAACATCAGAAAAATACAGGAATTTTTTTTATGGGATACCAGGTCAGAACTCCTCAAGACTATCCAGGTCATAAGAAATAAGGAAAAACTGAGAAACTGTCACAGACCAGAAGAGACTGGGGAGTCGTGAAAACTAAATGCAATGTGGTATCGTGGATTGGATCCTGGAACAGAAAGAGAACACTAATGAAAATCTGGTGAAATTAAATAAAGTCTAGAGTTTAGTTAATGGCAATGTACCAATGTCGGTTTCTTAGTTTTGGCAAATACATGATAGAGATATAAGATATTAGTAGAGGGGTACATTGGTTGAGGGGAAACCTCTATTATCTGTGTTATCTAAAATTATTCCAGGATAAAAAGTTAATTTTTAAAAGTTGGTTGAACCTAAAAAGATGAACACAGGCTCCACTCATACTTTGTTCCTGGCTTGACCAGAGTAAATGTCACCTTCCATGGAGATCCTTCCATATGACTTTGGATACTAATCCGCTAACACAATTAATGGTATGCTTCTTAGGGTTATGAGAGTCATTATTGCCTAGTTTTTAGGAATTTGGACTCCTGGATCTGGACTGCTGGAGCCTGAAGACAGGCTCTACTTCTTACCAGTTGTGTGTTTTTCAGCACGTTACTTGATGTTTCCATAGATTAACCATTACCTCACAGAGCTGTTGTGTGCATGTAATTTACACACTAAAAGTCCTTACAGTAGTGCCTGGTATGTAGTAAGTACTCAATAAGTAGAGGTGGTGATGATGATGATGACACCCCCAAAGCATTGTTTTCATAGCACTATCATACGATGCCCAGTTGCTTACTCCTACTTCTTTTAGATGGTGAGATCTTTAAGGACAGAAACCACATTTTACTTACCTTTGTATCCCCAGGTCTGGTAAATAATAAGTACTTGATAATTGTTGATCAAAATGTATGCTTGGTTAGTTGGATCCTGCCTTGCCTCATCTGGGACCTGGATGTGACCCTCTTGTCACTGCTGCCAAATTCCAGGATCAGGTGGGAGATAATTTCCAATGAATCAGCACTCTCTAGAGCTCTCATAGGTTCAGTGAGGGATCTAAAGACATACACCTGAGGTCTCTACCACGTAGAAACTTAACATCATATATACGCCCATAAATATATCTTAATTTATCTGAAAATGACACAACTCTAGAGTAAACAGTGCTAAGTAAGGACAAATGCTTGAGCTCTAAGAAGGTAGAGATTATAGGAAAACATGATTTGCTTATGTAGAACACTGAACAAACCTAGCTCTCTACAGAGTATGAGAGAAAATGAGCTAAATTCGAAAGAAGCCAACCAAAGTTTGTAAAATGTTCTTAGACATTTTGGAAGTACAGAGGTCCTGTTTTAGATTTATGATGGTCTTACTTCACTATTGAGAGAATTTAGATAATTTAAGACATTTACTTACATGTGCAAGGGCTTTTTTAATGATAATGTGTTCAGAAATGAGTTTTACTGATATTAATAATTTGTGGAACTGAGATTGGTTCTCTTTAAAAATTTTTTGATAGAATAGGCTTTTTAAATGTTTATATATTTTGAGAGAGAGAGAGAGAGAGAGAGAGAGAGGCAGGGGTGAAGGGCAGAGAGAGAGGGAGAGAGAGAATTCCGTGTAGGCTCTGCATTGTCAGTTTAGAGCCTGATGTTAGGCTCAAACTCAGGAACTGTGAGATCATCTCCTGAGCTGAAATCAAGAGTCAGAATCTTAATTGACTGAGCCACCTAGGCTCCCTGATTGAGCTTGGTTCTGAAATGACTATGACATTGTCATTATAAAATGTACTGGAATGCTTGTAGCCAAAAAAAAAGTGGGGGGGCATGAATTTCTGTGCAACTTGTGTTCTCTTTTGACATTGCCAAGTCGCCCCTTAACCAGAATCCCTCGGGGAAAATTTTTAATCAGCTTATATTCATGAACCTTAACAAATCTTTTTGCAAATGTTTCTCCCAATAACCATAGGGTGCATTGGGAGTAGGGAGGGTGTGCAAAATGCCTGAAGCTACCTGGCCAGAGGATACCACCATATGTTTGATAACTTAACCTTGCCCTGTTTCATTGTTCCAGGGCAGCCAAGAGCCAAGTTCACATCCCAGCCATATAGTTGCAAGTCCAGATCCTACCCACATAATTTAGACACCTGAATTAGAGTATTACATCTTGTAGTCTTTGAATAAAAGGGATGTAAAAACAGCTCGTGTAAGCACCATTGCTATTCTAGCCAAGGCTGTGCATTATCACATGGTCTGGAAGAGATCATCTTAATGTGGGGGACAAAGCTACTTGGCAGTAGTTGATATGGCTAATTCTTGAACCCTGCTTTTCAGATTGAATTGCCCAGGGTTGGAACTGACTAGATTTGGCTCATGGAATTCCAGATGCTCTGGTAATTATAGTGCAAGACTAAATTTTCTGTTCTCATTTGTCTTTTTTAAAATACTTTCATTCCTCATTTGGTCTCTTTCACCTAGTATTTAGGGGTTATAGCTTCTATGAGCAAAATTTAGTTTCAAATGGAAGAAAATGTAGCTCCTGCTATGATGGTGCTAGTTAATCATAAGTTCATAAAAAAGCTAACATACTGGGTCAGAGAGCCAGCATTAAAATTTGATGCGTTTGGGGAAAATAAATTAAAGAGGTCTGGTAGAAAGCTTGCACTCTAGAGCTTTTTATCTGCTGTCTGTCATCTGAGGCATAAACCTGTGCCCTCATGTGCATCCAATTGCAATGTATCTCTTCTATCTAAAGCGAGATAATTACAAGGTTCCATAGTCCCTTGGCAGATTGAATAAAGGGTTACTTTAATTTCTTAGGCTCTAGATGTATATTGTGTTCTGTAAAGCTACTGTACACAGTTCTGTAGTAAGACTGATTGTAAACATGGTTTACATTAATATTTCTGTGTAGCTCATAATAACCCAAGACTGGCTCAAGACACATAGTGTGTGGTTACCTTTAGGATGTAAGATGACTATGTTGATTTTGTTCATTATCACCTTCATTAAGAAGTATCATGTACAAATTGAGTAGTAGACACTCATTAGATGTTTCTGGCCCAGCATAAGGGACATGTAGCCATCTAAGCAACCATTCAGCGAGAAGACCTATAACTCATTGCCATTATTTATCAGTGCAAGAGAAATATGTTGTATAGCAGTGATAAATGTAGCGGCAAGTAGAGAAAATTGCTTCGTTAGCTAAGGGACATTTTCTATCACTGTTCTAATTAATCAGGGAGTCATTAGGAGAAGGTTTGAGTTTCAAAAGGGAAGAAGATGGCTTCTATGGTGAAAGCTTAGAGCATGAGGGCCAGGCTCATTTGCAAGAACTGTGAGGTTTAACTTGGAGGTAAAACAATACTTTTGTGAGATATGAGAAAGAACAATACCTCAGCTGCTTTTTGGTCTTTTTGCATATAATTTAAGACCAGTTTTTAAAAAGTGAGTAATGTATAGAATTGTTGAATCATTATATTGTATGCCTGAAACCAATACAATACTGTCTAATAATTACAATTCAATTAAAAAGTGAAAGTATAGTAATTTCTTTATTTAAATAATTAAATAACTTACAACAACATTATAGATAGCATTAAATATACTCACCTGATGTATGAAACAATAAAGAGGAGGTGCAAAGCACTCTATGGTGTTCAATAAATACTACTTGATGGTGGTAAATGCCATCAGAATAAGTTAAAGGCTGTTAAGTACAAGGGATGACAAGAGTAACGTAATTCCCATTGTTTCTCTTTCAGTAGAGAAGAGTGTGGGATGACAGGCCACTAGCTTCAAGTCTAGAGACCAGTCAGGCGAGCGTTGGAAAGGGTACATTTTTAGTTCTGCTGAAGATGGAATAAGATGAAATGTTCTTACCATGTAGGCTAGACCCTTTAAAGGTTTATTTTCTTTTAAGGATTTGGCACCCAAATACACCTATTTTAACTGTTCATTTTTGATGCGTTTTGACAAATATATACACACCTAAATCCACTACCAAAGTCAAGATACATAACATTTCCAAGGCCCCAAAATATTTCCTTGTGCTTTTTCTAGTTAGTCACCTTTTATCCCTGCTCCCAGGCAACTATTTATCAACTTTCTGTCACTATAGATTAGATTTGCTTTCTTTATTGTTTATTTTTGAGAGAGAGAGAGAGAGAAGAACATGTGCATAAGCAAAGGAAGGGCAAAGAGAGAGGGAGAAAGAGAATCCCAAGCAGGCTCCATGCTGTCAGCACAGAGACCAATGTGGGGCTTGATCTCATGAACTGTGAGATAATGACCTGAGACCAAATCAAGAGTCAGATGCTTAACTGACTGAGCCACCCAGGCACCCCTAATTTGCCTTTTTAAAGAGTTTCAGGGGGAGAAGAGTTAAGATGGCAGAGTAGTATGGAGATCCTGATCATGTCTCATCCCTGAAATGCAGCTAGGTCAGCATCAAACCGTTTTGAACACGTAAAAAATTGATCTGAGAATTAATGCAATAATCTGCATCATTTGAGCCAGAGAACTTGGCAGGTGCATGGTGTGGAGAAGTGAATTGGGGGAGAGAAAAGCCACCAAGCCCCAGTGAGTAGGGAGCTGTTTTCATGGAGAGAGGACTGAAAGAGAAAGAGAAAGGAGTAGAATACAGCACATCAGGATCTCACAGGAACCCCCCCCCGAAAGTAGCTAGAGAGAAAGAGTGAAAAAAAACTTCCAGGCGACTGGACAAAACATCTGTTCCCCAAAGCCATTGGTGGAAAGAAAGGAGAGGGTTTCAATACTACTAGGATTCTATAAACAGTGGAGCACCAAGTCTGAAGATTCAGAGCTCAGTGCCTGGCCATGCTCTGGTGAGGAAGTAGGGCGAATCCCCAGGAGCAGGCACTGTGGTCTGTGGAGTCCGTTTGCCACATGGGGAGAAGCAGTTCCCCTGCTTGGAGAGCATTTGTTAGAGGCCTCCCTGCAGGCAAAATTGCCAGGGGACCCTGGAGAGCTGCCATGTTTACTGATATAGGAACAAAGATGCCAGAGTGCAGCAAAACCTGACTCTGGCTGTGTGTTGTGATTTACCATAAACTGTGGGCCTCTGCCACTGCACAATCATGTGAAAATTTTCTGGGACAGGCTGGCATCTGGCCATTGCTTGGTGAGATCCTCCCCCCAGAGAATCAGCATGAGTCCAAGCCACAGGGTCTCTGAAGTGTGGGGTTTTGAAACACAGCCCCATCTAATGAGATAAAACTCTGGAGGGAGGCACCACATGGCAGGCAGCTTGGACACAGACAGGGTGAAGGTGGAGATTGGATGGAACAAAGGAGGGGTGCTTGATTGCATGTCTGTGAGGGCATGAAATTCCTGTGCCAGAAACCAGAGAGCTGAGTGAAGCCAGCTAGCCCCCATGTGCACTCTCCAGGCACATCCACCAGAAGACCAGCACAAATCCCTTTCACCTGCTTAGTCTAGGGGAAACTGGATGTAACTTCATTCGGGTTTCATTCTGTTTGCTTTTTTGTCCATTTTGTTTTCTTTGCTTCTGTTTTTGTTTATGATGTGTTTTTTTTTTTTTTGCTTTCTTTTTTCCTCTTTCTTGGATACAGAAAAAGCAATTTTTTCATTTAAAAAATTTTTAAATTTTATTTTATTAAAAACTTTTTTTAAATTTTCAAAATTTTTAGCTTTTTTTTCCTTTCTCTTTTTTTTCTTTTCTGTCAAGCTTCTTTCAACAAACAGACTGAAACACATGTAGGATCTATCTTCCTTTATTTGATTTTTTTGTTTTGGTTTGTTTTTAATTTTTATTTTCTATTTTATTAATTTTTTTGTTCTTCTTCCAAAATGACAAGATGGAGAAATTCACTCCAAAATAAAGAACAGGAAGAAATGACAGCTGGGAATTTAATCAATGCAGATTTAAATAAGATGTCTGAACTAAAATTTAAAACCACAATTATAAGAATATTAGCTGAGGTTGAAAAGAGCATAGAAGACCACAGAATTCTTTTCTTCAGAGATAAAAGAACTAAAGTCTAGTCAGGCTGAAATTAAAAATGCTATAATCGAGATGCAATCTTGAATGGGTGCCAGGATTGCAAGGGTGGATGATGCAGAGCAACAAATCAGTGATATAGAAGATAAAATTAGGGAAAATAATGAAGCAAAAAAAAAAAAAAAAAAAGGGAAACACAGGCAATAGATCACAATACAAGACTTAGAGAACTCAGCAACTTACTAAAGAGAAATCATATTTGTATCATAAGAGTCCCAGAAGAAGAAGAGAGAGGAAAAAGGGTAGAAGGTTTATGTGAGCAGATTATAGCTGAACATGTTCCTAATCTGGGGAAGAACATAGACATCAAAAATTTATGAAGCACAGAGAACTTCCATTAGATTCAACAAAAACTGACCATCATTAAGGCACATCAAGGCATATCAAGGCATATTGTAGTCAAATTCACAGAATACACAGTCAAGGAAAGAATTAGGAAAGGAGCAAGGGAGAAAGATTCCTTAAACTACAAGGGAAGACAGATTAGGTTTGCAACAGATCTATCCACAGAAACTTGCCAGGCCAGAAAGGAATAGGAGGATATATTCAACGTGCTGAGTCGGAAAAATATGCAGCCAAGAATTCTTTATTCAGCAAGGCTGTAATTCAGAATAGAAGGGGAGATAAAGAATCCTAGACAAACAAAAACTAAAGGAGTTTGTGATCACTAAACTGTCCCTGTGAGAAATTTTAAGGGAAACTCTTTGAAGGGAGAAAAAACCTAAGCAAAACAAAACAAAAAGATCAAAAGCAACAAAGAATAGAAAGGACAACAGAACATGACCAAAAACAACTCTCCAGGTAACATAATGGTACTAAATTTATGTCTTTCAAGAATCACTCTAAATGTAAATGGACTAAATGCTTGAATCAAAAGACATAGGGTATCAGAATGGATAAAAAACCAAAACCCATCAGAGCGCCTGGGTGGCTCAGTCAGTTAAATGTCTGACTTTGGGTCAGGTCATGATCTCATGATTTGTGAGTTTGAGTTCTGCATAAGGCTCTCTGTTGTCAGCATGGAACCTGCTTCAGATCCTTTGTACCCTCTCTCTCTGCCCCTCCCCTGCTTGCACTCTGTCTCTCTCCAAATAAATACACTTAAAAAAATGACCCATCTATATGCTGCCTACAGGAGACTCATTTTAGACCTAAAGACACCTGCAGGTTGCAAATAAGGGGATGGAGAACCATCTATCATGCTATTGGATTTCAAAAGAAAGCCTGAGTAGCCATACTTATATCGGACAAACTATATTTTAAAACAAAGACTGTAACAAGAGATAAATAAGGGCATTATATAGTAATTGAGAGATCTATCTGCCAGGAAAATCTAAGAATTGTAAATATTTGTTACACCAACTTGTAAGTACTCAAATATATAGATTGATTAATCACAAGCATAAAGAAACTCATCAATAATGATACCATAATAGTAGGGGACTTCAACATCCCACTTACAGCAATGGACAGGTCATCTAAGCAGAAAATTAACAAGGAAATAATAGCTTTGAATGACACACTGGACCAGATGGACTTAAGAGATATATTCAGGACATTTTGTCCTAAAACATCAGAATACAGTCTTCTCAAGTGCACATGTAACATTTTCCAGAATAGATCACATACTGGGTCACAAATTAGCCCAAAACAAGTACAAAAAGATGAATGTCGTACCATGCATGTTTTCAGAACACAATGATATGAAACTTGAAATTAACCACAAGAAAAAATCTGGAAAGACCACAAATACTTGGAGATTAAAGAATATCCTACTAAAGAATGGATGGGTTAACCAAGAAATTAAAGAGGAAATAAAAAAGTACGTGGATGTCAATGAAAATGAAAACACAGTAGTCCAAAACCTGTGAGATGCAGCAAACACGGTCACAGAAGGAGGTATATAGCAACCCAAACCTTGCTAAAGAAGGAAGAAAGGTCTCAAATACACAACCTAACCTTACACCTACAAGAGCTGGAAAAAGAACAGCAAATAAAGCCCCAAATATGCAGAAGGGAAATACTAAAGATTAGAGCAGAAATGAATGATACTGAAATTTAAAAATACTAGAACATATCAGTGAAACCAGAGCCTGGTTCTTTGAAAGAATTCACAAAATTGATAAACCCCCAGCCAGAATGATCAAAAAGAAAAAGGAAAGGACCCAAATAAATAAAATCACGAATGAAAGAGGAGAGAGCACAACCAACACCACAGAAATACAAACAATAATAAGAGAATATTATGAGCAATTATATGCCAACAAATTGGGCAATCTGGAAGAAATGGATAAATTCCTAGAAACTACCCAAACTGAAACTACCAAAACTGAAATAGGAAGACATAGAAAATTTGAACCGACCCATAACCAGTAAAGAAATTGAATCAATAATCAAAACTCTCCCAACAAAATAGAGTCCAGGGCCAGATTCCTTCCCAGAGGAAGAACTCTACCAAACATTTAAAGAAGAGTTAATATCTATTCTTTTGAAGCTATTAAAAAAAATAGAAATGGAAGGAAAACTTCCAAACTCATTCTATGAGGCCAGCATTACCTTGATTCCAAAACCAAAGACCCTACTAAAAAGAAGAACTACAGGCTGATTTCCCTGATGAGCATGGATGGAAAAATTCTCAACAAGATACTAGTAGATCAAATGCAACAATACATTAAAAGAATTATTTACCACAATCAAGTGGGATTTATTCCTGGGCTACAGGGATGGTTCAGTATCTTCAAATCAAACAATGATCCATCACATTAATAACAGAAAGGATAAGAACCACATTATGGAGAGAAAGCATCTGATAAAATACAGCATCCTTTCTTGATTAAAACCCTCAAGAAAGGGATAGAAGGATCATACCTTAACCTCATAAAGACTGTATACAAAAAACTCACAGCTAATATCATTCTCAAAGGGGAAAAACTGAGAGCTTTCCTCCTAAGGTCAGGAATACGACAGGGAATCCCACTCTCACTACTGTTGTTCACAATGATACTGGAAGTCCTGACCTCAGCAATCAGCAACAAAAATAAAAGGCATCCAACTTGGCAAGGAAGAAGTCAAACTTTCACTCTTTGCAGATAACATGATACTCTATGTGAAAAACCCAAAAGACTCCACCAAAAAACTGCTAGAACTGATCAATGAATTAAACAAACTCACAGGATATCAAATCAACATACAGAAATCAGTTGCATTTCTATACACCAATAATGAAGGAGCAGAAAGAGAAATCAAGGAATTGATCCCATTTACAGTTGCACAAAAAACCATAAGATACCTAGGAAGAAACCTAACCAAAGAGAGAAAAGATCTATACACTGAAAACTATAGAAAGCTTATGAAAGAAATTGAAGAAGACACAAAAGAGTAGAAAAACACTCCATGCTCATGGATTGAAAGAACAAATATTGTTAAAATGTCGATACTACCCAAAGCAATCTACACATTCAGTGCAATCCCTTCAAAATAACCCCAGCATTCTTCACAGGGCTAGTACAAACAATTCTAAAATTTGTATGGAACCAGAAAGGAGCCCAAATAGCCAAAGCAATCCTGAAAAAGAAAACCAAAGCTGGAGGCCTCACAATCTCAGACTTCAGCCTGTATTACAAAGCTATAATCATCAAAACAGTATGGTAGTGGCACAAAAACAGAGACATAGATCAATCAAACAGAATAAGGAATTCAGAAATAGGCCCACAAATGTATGGCCAACTAATCTGCCACAAAGCAGGAAAGAGGATACAGTGGAAAAATGTCTCTTCAGCAAATAGTGTTGGGCAAACTGGACATAGACATGCAGAAGAATGAACCTGGACCACTTTCTTACACAGTACACAAAATAAACTCCAAATGGATGAAAGACCTAAATGTAAGACCAGAAACCATCAAAATCCTAGAGGAGGAAACAGGCAAGCATCTCTTTGACCTTGGCCACAGCAACTTCTTACCAGACATGTCTCTGGAGGCCAGGAAAACACAAGCAAACATGAACTATTGGGACCTCATCAAGATAAAAACCAGCATAGAGAGGGAAACAATTAGCAAAACTAAAAGGCAACTGATGGAATGGGAGAAGATATTTGCAAATGACATATCAGATAAAGGGTTAGTACCAAAATCTATAAAGAACTTATCAAACTCAACACCCAAAAAACAAATAATCCAGTGAAGAAATGGCCAAAAGACGTGAATAGACACTTTTCCAAAGAAGACATCCAGATGGTTAATAGACACATGCAAAAATACTCAGCCTCACTCATCATCAGGGAAATACAAATCAAAATCACAATGAGATACCATCTCACACCTATCAGAATGACTAAATTTAACAATTCAGGTAACAAGAGATATTAGCAAGGATGCGGAGAAAGGGGAACCCTTTTGCACTCCTGGTAGGAATGCAAACTGGTGCAGCCACTCTGGAAAATAGTGTGGAGATTCCTCAAAAATTAAAAATAGAACTACCCTATGACCTGGCAATGGCACTACTAGGTATTTATCCAAAGGATACAGGAGTGCTGATGTAAGGGGGAACATGCACCCCAATGTTTACAGCAGCACTGTTGACAATAGCCAAAGTATGGAAAGAGCCCAGTTGTCCATCAACTGATGAATGGATAAAGAAGATGTGGTTTGTATATACAATGGAGTACTACTTGGCAATGAGAAAGAATGAAATCCTGCCATTTGCAACAATGTGGATGGACCTAGAGGGTATTATGCGAAGCAAAGTAAGTCAGTCAGAGAAAGATATATGACCTCACTCATATGTGGAATTTGAGAAACTCAACAAAAATTAAACAGGTGTAACAGATGAACATAGGGGAAAGGAAGGAAAAATAAGATAAAAACAGAGTGGGAAGCAACCCTTAAGAGACTCTTAAATACAGAGAACAAACAGGGTTGTTGGAGGGGTGTTGGTGGGAGAATGGGTTTTAAATGGGTGACAGGCATTAAAGAGGGCATTTGTTGGAATAAGCATTGGGTGTTTTATGTAAGTGATGAATCACTAAATTCTACTCCTGATACCATTATGACACTATATGTTAACTAACTTGGATTTAAGTAAAATAAAAATGAGTTTCACATAAATACAATCATATGTATGCACTCTTTTTGTCTAGATTCTTTTGCTCAGCATAAAGTTTTTGAGATTTATCCATGTTGCTGCATGTATAAGTAGTTCATCCTCTTTCATTGCTAAGTGGTATACCACCACATAGATATTCCACAATTTATCTGTTTTGCTGTTGATAAACATGGGCTCTATAGTAGTATGATTCAGTCTCCATAGTTTAATGGGTCTGTGCCTCTGGGCTGTGGACACTACAAATTTTTCTTCAGTGGCATAGTTTTTATAAAAAATTCTATCTTCAGTGAAACAGAAATGCCATAAGGGACTTGAAAAATGCCCTTTACCCAGTAGTGATGAGCACTGGAAAAGTCTTTTCCTCTGAAGAGGAGGCCTTCATTATGGAGAAGGCTCTGGGCATGTTTCACAGTGATTACTTTTCCCTTCCCCTGCTACAGCCATGAGTGGGTCTTTCTTGAATCTTCAGTGTCAGAATCTGTTCAGATTCCTGGAGGTAAATCCTGTGAGACTCTTGGGTCTTCCTAAGACTTGGTGCCCAGAAATTTCTTGCTCTCATACTAGTCCATGCTTAGCATCCAACAGTTTGTCAAAACTACTATAAAGTGTTCTTACCAGTTTATGGCTTCCATGGCTTCTGTTCCAGGTAAGCAGATCTTAGTTGTGTCTCTCTGAAAGTATCTCTCTCTCCAATTTCAAGTTGGTGGTTTGCCCTGCAACCTCAGTTCTCTCATGGGTCCAAGAAAAGTCTTGAATTTAAGTTTATCCAGCTTGTTCTGGACAAGGATGGGTGTTACAACTTCTAAATTCTTTCCATGTTGGAACTGAAACCAGAAGTCTGCCTCACCTTTATTTTTGGAAGATATTTTCACTGGGTTATCTATATGTCATTCTAGGCAGTTTTTTTCCCTTTCAGTGCTTCAAAGGTGTCATTCCATTGTCTTCAGACTTGAGTGGTTTCTCACAAGAAATCTGCATTAATTCTTGTTCCTCTTCCTCTATGTAATACACCTTTCCCAACCCCCCTCTGGCTGCATTTCGTACTTTCTCTTTTTAACAGTGTTACAGTGATATGCCTTCCTGTGATTTTCATTTCGTTTACCCTCTTTGGGATTTGTTGATGTCTTGGTTCTATGGGTTTATAGTTTACATAATTTTGGAAAAATTTCAGCCATTAATTTTTCAAATAATTTTCTATTCCTCTGCTATATCTATCCTTTCTGAGACTTCAATTAGCATGTTAGAGCACTTACTATTGTTCCATAGGTCATTGAGTTTCTATTTATTTTTTTTTCCAGGTTTTTTTCCTGCTGTGCTTCAGTATGGGTAGCCTTTATTGTCGTATCTTCAAGTTTAACAATATCTTCTGCAGTATCTAATCCACTGATAATCCAATTCAGTGAATTTCTTATGTCACATATTGTGTTTGTCATTTGGCTTTTATTTATATTTTCTCATTATGTTCATGTTTTTCTTTAAAATTTTGATCATGTTGATCATATTTTCCATTGCAGTTTTTTAAAGTTTACTTATTTATTTTGATAGCAAGAGAGAGAGAGAGAGAGAGAGAGAGAGCGCGTGCAAATGGGGGAGGGGCAGAGAGAGGGAGAGAGAGAATCCCAAGCAGTCTCCATGCTGTGATTTAGAGCCCAATGCAGGTCTGGAACCGAGAACCATGAGATCATGACCCGAGCCAAAGTCGAACGCTTAACTAACTGAGCCACCTAATCAGTTCCATTGCAATTTTAGTGTAGTTTTATGTTGTTGTTAACATTTTATAATGTTTTCAACACTAACAGTTTTAATTTTTTTGAATTAAGAATTTAATGTTCATTCTACCATTTTTGTTATTTCTTTTGAAAACAAATTAAGTCTATTTATTTTTGAGAGAGACAGAGACAGTGTGAGCAGGGGAGGGGAAGAGAGAGAGAGAGAGAGAGAGAGAGAGAGAGAGAGAGAATCCCAAGCAGGCTCCATACTGTCAGTGCAGACCCCAACACGGGGCACAAATTCATGAAAACATGAGATCATAACCTTAGCTAAAACCAAGAGTTGGATGCTTAACTGACAGAGCCACCCAAGCTCCCCCTTTCTCTGTTATTTCTTGGTCTCTTTCTAGTAACTGATTCTTTTTCTGGTTATGTGTTAAATTTTCTTGCTTCTTCACAGGTCCAGTAGTTTTTTATTGTATGCTGGACAATGTGAGGTTTACCTTGTTGAGTGTTGGATCTAGTTTTATTCTTTTAAAGAGTGTTATGCTTTGTGCTACAGTTATTTTATTCATGGATCAATTTTATCATTCAAATCTTGTTTTTATTCTTTTTAATGGACAGATCTAGTTGCTTATTTGGCCTCACTTCCAACTAATAATTCTTATGATGTCTCTACTGAATGATCCTTGTATTCTCTGAAATCTGTTTACTTTGGCTAGTGGGAGCACTTTAATGATTTTTTTTAATGTTTTATTTATTTCCAGGAGAGAGAGAGAGAGAGACAGCGTGAGCAGGGGAGGGTCAGAGAAAGAGGGAGTCACAGACCAAAACAGGCTCCAGGCTCTGAGCTGGCAGTCAGCACAGAGCCCGACGCAGGGCTCAAACCCACGAACCACGAGATCATGACCTAAGCAAAAGTTGGACGCTTAACCGACTAAGCCACCCAGGTGCCCCTAATGATTCTTAACCCCATGTGAGTTCTAGAAATTTTTTTCACTGCTATCATAATTGTTATAAGCAGGATGGATGATTTCATTGGGGAGAATGGTGAGTCAGAGGGGAAGAGGGAGAGAGAGGGAGAGAGATAAGGAGAGGGAGAGGGAGAGGGAGAGACAGACAGAGAGACAGAGATGGAGACTGAGACTACTAAATAGAGCAAGAACTAGGGTATGCTGGTAATGTATATATTCCTGGGTTGGGACCTTTATTGTTTCACTTTGATAATAAGCGTGCTCTAGTACGTGTAGGTATAAACCTTACCTCACCTCCTCATTTCACAGATTTTTCTTAACTGTGAGATATGCCCATGGCTACCTCCAATCACGACGGTTAAATACGTATCTAGTTTTTGATCTCTGAAACTTGCCCTGATATAGCCAGTCAGCCAGGAAATTAGCATGGTTGTTTGAATTTAATGAGGCCTGGATAGAAGATTCTTAGATTCTTGATCTCCTGTTCTCCTGTCGAAAGAGTTAGCAATATTGCTGATGGAAAAAAGCACTAACCTAGTTAGAGGACTCCAGATATCAGGGTTCTAGAACTGGCTTTTTTATTCTTTGTGGGACTAAAAACTCACTTGATCCCTCTAGTTCTCATTGAGTTAGATGATCTTCAGTCCCTTTCATCTCAGATGGCATATGATCCTAATGGGAAACAGAGATCAGATTTCTGGTATCCTCAGTGACCTCAACTTGGAAGGTAGTAAGAAAATATTTTTGGCATTATGAATCAGGTAGAAAATGATAATTCCTTTTTTTTTTTAGCTGCCAGTGAGCTCAAGTACAAATTGGCTTCTCTGTGCTGTAAACTGTAGTGTAGGCTCCCATGGGTGCCATATATGCATCCTGAATTCCTCCCTAGGGTTTATCCATCAATTCTAATTTATATTTCACATGCTCTCATTACTGTGTTTCTGTCTTTCTCAATTTTATTTTTTGTCTTACTTTGCTGTTTGGATTCCTGTATGTTACTTCAAAATCTTTGAGTATGGGGCTGTTGGTGAGAAATTTAAAAACTCTTATGTGAGGAAACAAAGAAAATAAATGAAATAGTATCACAGTAAGCATCACTTATTCAGATATTTATGTATTTAAATGTGCATTTCTCAACACTTTTCCTTATGTGTTTTTTCTTAAGATAGCGGATGGAAAGCAAATGGAAAGTCTACACTAGAAGGTAAGTGGAAGGCTGATCAAGACAAAAAAAATGGCCACAGCAAGAGGTTGCTGTTTATTTTCTATATTAGTGGGAGAAGGCAAATCCCAAAGGAGATAGAAACTGCCTTGTGTTTCATAGCACATCACATAGGTTGATATTCAGAATGAAGACAAACATGTCATCGGGACTAGATTAAATAGTATTTGTTAATGTTGTACTTGAGAAGCCAGGGGAAAAGTGCCTTTTTGGGTTGGACTGAAAGAGTCAAACATTTTAAATTTTATTATGCTGTGAGTTCACTTCTCACCCAAAACATGGACGATACCTTCTCTTAATTTCCTTGGCAGATATGTTTCTAATGTAATCGGTAGGTTATGGTAACAGAAATATCTTTCATGATCCCTTGCCTTCAGGGAACAGAATACATTCTCATGTCACAGGTTCTGGGAGGAAAGGCTTTTCATCGCAGCCCTCCTGATGTTTGAGATATGATCTTTTCATCTCTTCCCTTCATGTGTCAGGCTAAGACTGTATGATGATTCCACTTTCCCCTAGTTCCAGTTCTGTGCTGAAATGTGCTGGGTTAGAGATCCTCATCATTGGGTGCAGGTTATTATTGTCTACATACCTAGAGACTCCATCAGGAGCTGAGTCTTTGCGTCACCTCTTAAAGTGACACCTGTACTCTGAGAGCTTAGTTGAGATGAGAGAGTCCTTTTGTTCTGAGAAAGTCCTTGCTCTGTTCTTGGTTCAAAGACATTGATTTTAACACTTTACACAGTTAGGATGACCTAAGCCTTATCTCAGCCACAGAATTCCCTCAGGCTTGCTTAAAAGAAGGAAAGATAGGCCTAGGACAGGAACTCCATCCTGCCTCCATCTTTATAAATATCAAACTCTTCTTTTTAAAATGGAACTCTTAACTCTACTTGCATTATTTTAATCTGAGTGCCTTATCTCAGGACACTTGACTGAGACCGAACCCAATAGCAGTGGATTTAGAGATTTTTTTTCAGAATATAACTTAATGAGTGTTTGTATTCTGAAATCTGTTTTAGATTCATTCTTCTGTGTCTCAAACTTAAGTCCTTGCATGATTTTTCCTCTTTGCATTTATTTTTTAATCCTAATGCCAAGAATAGTGAGATTATATCTGCTTTGTTATAAGGAATGGTTAGGCAATATTATATGTTCTGTCTGCGAAATGAGATCTTTTGGGTTATCACATTCTTGGTTATGTAGAGTTATTTCACATATGGGTAATCCATTTATTTGAGAGATAAGAATATATATTTTATAGCATAATAAAAATATTTCAAAATAAAGCTAGGTCAATTTAATTTTTCTTGTGTAATTTAGAAGGAACTTTAGGATTTGTTTTCAGTAGCTAAGAATATTTTAAACTTTACTTTTCATAGTATTCTTGCAGAAGCTATATGTTCTGGTAAAGAGATTTGAAGGAATATTGTAATCTTTTTAAAAAATGAAATGTGTTCTGACATTATTTGGGATGGAATACCTTTCTGGGTAGATGTGTGAGAAACAGGGAAAAGACAATGCACTCAGCTGGCGTTTGGGGGAAGAAATCATTTTCCTTTTCCTGTCTCTGTGGGCAAGGAACATGAGATAAAAATAATCAGAATAAGGTCCTTAGGTAACGAGAATTTATTAGAATCAGGGCACTTACTAATTCAGAGCAAATGAGATCTATAGATCGTTAATTGCAGCTTGGTGTCTTTTATAAGAATGCCTCATGTAGTGAGCACATTGTCCCTTCACTAAATGAGTAGTGATTATCAAGGAGATTACTGTGATTTATAAGCTAATTTTCTTCATTTTACGTTACATGTGCCAGATACTGACTCATACAATGGAAAAACAAAACAAGCCTGATTTTTTAGAAATTAAATGCTTTATTGATTATTGTTGTTCACACCATAAAGTTAAAATGTATGGGATTGTGGGGTAATAGCATACAATTTTTTAAAAAAAATGACTTTACTGCAAGCTTTACATGATAAACTTTGGTTTTGGTGAACTATATTCTTGCCAGAATCCTAGGAATGCTACTCAAATGGATTAAATAATATTTATAGTTATAAAAGAAAAAATATTTTCTTGGAAAAAGATTCTACTTTATCCTGAATTGTGCCCTTTTCATATAAGTATCACTTCTATATTAATATGCAGAATTATATATCTTTAGTCTTTAAGGAGAACAAGAGCCAGAAACCAAAGGGTGGCAAGCCATCAGAGAATCTGATTCACAAGCAACATGCTACTTGTTGTTTTTTAATAAATAGCTTTTGGTAGCTTCAGTTACCAAAAGAATCAATTAGACCCTTAAGTTTTTTCTCTACATACAAAGTTAAGTGGAGAATTAACACAATTATTTTCGTTGTTGAGAGGCAGTCAGACATGGTGATAAGAGTTTGGGCTCTGCAGCTGGACTGCCTGGATTCTGACCATAGCTCTGTGAGTGGGATATTCGGCAACTTTCCTAACTTCTCTGTGCTTAGTTTCTTCACCTATAATATAGGGATGTTAATGTCACCTAGCTCATAGGATTAAATGAGTTAATATACATAAATTGAAAACTTTGTCATACACACAATAAGCAATCAATAAGTGCTAGCTATTACTATCATTCAGGCAAAAGAAATATGTATACAGATTCATGGGCTAATCTTTGTTGGTCAAGAAGTATATTACTCTAGGAATTTCAACATTTAAAAAAACATTTTGGGGGCATTTGGGTGGCTCAGTTGGTTGAGCATCCAAATCATGATTTCCACTCAGGTCGTGATCTCAGGATCACAAGATTGAGCCCTGTGTTGGAGCCTCAATTGTGCATGGAGCCTGCTTAAAATTCTCTCTCTCCCTCTGCCCCTCTAGTCTGTTTATGCTTGCTCTCTCTGTCTCCAATAAAAACCCAAACCCCACATTTTGAAGCAATCAATTGATTTATATGTACTAGTGTAGTGAGGGGAAATCTGGTATAGGGAGAAAGGAATGCACCATTTTTAAAGAAACTTTATTACTTTGAAATCAGACATGTAACAGGTCACATTCTAGCTTTGTTTCTTGCTGGTGTGTGAACTTGGTAACATTATTTAACCTTATAGAGACTCAATTTCCCCATCTGTCAAATGAGGGCAGTACTATCTGGCAGTGTTGTGAGGGTTTGCAGTAATAAATGTAGAGTTCTTAGCATAATGCTAATACATAAATGGAACCAGACAGTAATTTTGTGGCTCTCTTTTACCAAGTGGAGGAATCCCATCTGTCCCAAATCTCTCTTGGGGTCAAAGTGAGGGAAGGAACTGGGGGAAGTCAATCCACTGGTTTTTAGGTTTTCTTTCTTTCTTTCTTTCTTTCTTTCTTTCTTTCTTTCTTTCTTTCTTTCTTTCTTTCTTTCTCTCTCTCTCTCTCTCTCTCTCTCTTTCTTTCTTTCTTTCTTTCTTTCTTTCTTTTTTTCTTCCTTTCCTTTCTTCCTTCCTTTATTTCTTTCCTTATTTTGGTTTTGTTTTGAGAAACACTTGAGATATATGAGTGTCAAAAGGCATTCTTTGGGTAGACCCATTGAATCATCTCAGCAGGATCATAACAGCAGGATCTAACTGTTGTTAGTGGAATCACCCAGTGCATTGGGGCAAGTACTAGAGTACAAATCCAGGTTCACATGATGTGGAGCTGTTGAGCCAGGATGGAGCATAGCATTTTGAGAGAACATTAGGAAAGAAGAAAATATCAGTCACTTACCTCCCAAGGAGCTTGGGTCCCCCAGAGATCAATAATGTGCAAAGTTAGAGATTTGAGTAGGCAGGAGATGTTGCTCACTTAACGTCAGTAGGAATGGAGGCTTGGGCTCAGGGCTGCCATATAGATTTGGAAGAGCAGCAAGATGAATTCCATTTCTAGAGGTTCTAATACTCTGCTCAGATTATCAAGAAAACATCAACAAAAAGACACAAGTGGTGGGGATTAAAATTTATCTGCATTTACTATGTGCTGTACACTATGCTACATTTTCTTTATGGTAGGGATTTTTATTCTGCATTTTTAAGATAATAAAATTAGGGTTTGGGGAAACTAGGAAACTTGCTCAAAGTAAGAGTTTGCAAGGTGGGGTAGTTTAGACCCAAACCAAGGTCTGCCCTGTTTAGCCTCTAGATTCTCAGGGATTCTGGAACTAGAAAACAAGGCCTGGACCTAGCTCCTAGATCAAGGATACTGGTAGAAACCTGATTTTAAGAAGATGGAAGAAACCCACAGATTATAATTAGGCATGCCATTAGAGGAAGCCACAGGTATAGAGTAACTTGATCCTGAGTCAGGGTGATACACTACAGCACCTTCTATTTCTGAAGATTGAGGTCAAGATGTACCTAAAAGCTTGGGGCTAGATGAGCCGTGAGGAGAGGGATGGTGACCTCAGTAACAGGAGGAGGGCCACAGGGAAACAACCTCACAATTCATTCCCATGTGCTTTTCCTTGCCCTGTACCTCACTACAGTACTTTAAATGGTCCCCTGGAGTCTGCAAAGTGCGAAGTATTAATGTACAGCTCTAAGTGCTTTGGCTGTCTAATTTGTTATCATGGAGTGACCAAGTAATATTTATGGTGAGCAACAGGGATCCTTAAATTAGGGGTATAAAAGTATATTGGCAGTGTTTTATGTTAAAATTCTGTTCTTTGAATTTCATTAAAATAAATCATGGCCTGAACATCCTGCTTCTGTGGGAACTAGGAAAATGAAAGGGAATAATATTTCAAGTTGGAAACAGGGTGAAAATAGAGACTTCTCTATCACTAAGTTGTTCTAAGTGCTTCACATTTAACTGCTCTTTTTAGGGCTACAGGACAGAACCTGTATCTTAGATACTTAAATTGCTATATGAAGGTTGGAATTTTGAGGTAAAGCCAGCATTGATTCCATCGAATGGATTACTGTTTAAGGCTGCTCAAAGGCAAAACATTTTACATCACACTCAATTGTTTGATTTCTGAATTTTTTATGTGAATCAGAGGATTTGTTTACAATCAAGGGAAATTGAAAATAACTTGGGACCAATTGCATAGTCTCTTTAATCATGCAATAAGTTGCCTGACTGGGTAAAACACAAATCCCTCTGATCTTCTCTGGGAAGGCCTCGGTGGACCCAGAAATATCTTTACAACAGGCAAGTGTTTTGTTGGATTATAAAAATTTGTAAGTGATGTTATAGTTAAACTGAAGTTTTAAACAGTCCTAGGATATATTTATCTTATTTCTAGATTGTGAAACAGTGATACATTTTGGAATAGAAGATTTGCTTGTTTGTCACCCCCTTCAAACTTTTGTTTCCAAAATATTCTTGTAATGTTTGGTAATATTTACAGTGTCTCATTGGGTTGGACCATCCATATAAACCCAGCTCCATATAAAACTCTAGGATGTTTCTTAAAATTTTAAAAAATATCCTTATTTTTTAAGGAGAGTGAGATACAGTGTAAGTGAGGGAGGGGCAGAAGGAGAGGGAAACATAGAATCCAAGGAGGCTCCAGGCTCTCATCTGTCAACACAGAACCCAATGTAGAGCTTGAACTCACGAGCCAAGCAATCATGACCTGAGCTGAAGTTGGATGCTTAAATGACTGAGCCACCCAGGGCCCCTAGGATTTTTTTTTTTTAGATGCATACAAGGAAACCACCTTAAATCAAACAAAAAAGAAACATAGAATTGTTCTCATTAAAAATTTTTTCTTCTTTCTTTTCAGGATCTGTCTATATGCATGCATGATCTTTACATTTTAATTGGTTGGTTTTAATTGAACAATTACATGGATATATTCTCACTGTAAAAATTCACACAGAAATATATAGAGTGAAAAAATGAAAGTCATTTTTCACTTACTCCTCTCTCCTTAAGTCTTATGATCCTAATTAGACCATCCTTAACTTAATGTATATCAATTTAATTCTTTCAACGTATTTTAATATAGACAAATGTACACACCCAAACACATATACTTTTAAGCTAAACCAGTTGGGCAACAAATTTTCTTTAAAAAAATTTTGTATGTTTATTTATTTTTGAGAGTGAGAGCTAGCATGAGCAGGGGAGGAGCAGAGAGAGAAGATGACAGAATCCAAAGCAGGCTTCAGGACCTGAGATCTCAGCACAGAGCCTGATATGGGGCTTGAACCCACAAGCCATGAGATCATGACCTGTGATTAAGTCAGACACTTAACACACTGAGCCACCCAGGTGCCCCAACAAATTTTCATAATATATTTTTGACATATCTTTGATTGAGATCCACTTAAATTTTGAAAACTGCTGCATAGTATTTCAAAATATAGATGGGACATTATATAGTTAGCCACTCTTCTAACTTTTTTGATGTTTATTTAATTTTGAAGGAGAGAGAGTGTGAGCGAGGAAGAGGCAGAGAGAGAGAGAGAGAAGAAGATATAGATTCCAAAGCATGCTCCACACTCTGAGTTGTCAGCACAGAGCCTGATGTAGGGATCAAACTCACAAACCATGAGATCCTGGCTTGATCTGAAGTTGGATGCTTAACTGGTAGAGCCATGCAGGTGCCCCAATCTACTCTTCTATTGATGGACATTTAGATTGTTCCGCATCTTCTACTCTCCCAAATGAAAGAGCAAGATAAGGCCCTGGCCAGAGATCTAAGTAAAGACATACAAGTAACATGCCTGATGGAGAATTTATTTTTACTTTTTTTGTTTTTTTTTTCCTTTCATAGTTTATTGTCAAGTTGGTTTCATTTCCCTACTCGTAGTAGTGTTTGGTACTCTCCACCATGTGTACTTTGGCTTGTTTCTTGAGGTAGTCCTGGAAAGGAAAACAGACAAACACTCAGGGAAGAAAGGCATGCAAACACACAGACAAATCCAACAAACAAGCAAACCAAAAGGGAAAAATGAAAAGAAAAAAAAAAAAAAAGAAAAAACCCTAAAAAAGAAAGGACAGTCTAAAAGCATAAAACCAAAATTCCCAGCTACAAATAAAGAGCAGGTATATGCAGTACTGATGGAAGAGCATATACGAAGAGAGGAATGACAGGGGTGGGGAGAAAGTGAAATTGGATAATGACCAGGCAGAGAAACTAAGAGGCTTAATTCAGAGAGAGAAAGAGGAGAATATGGTAGGAAGTGGGGAGAAAGAAATGAAGATAATGTTACCCAAAGAAACTATATAGTCTGATTACTCCAGAGAGAGAGAGATAGGAAGGTAATGGTGAAGGTGTAGAATATACATCTACAGAATGGATTAAATGTGACTATGAGGTTGTCTTAGTGGACTCTGTCTCTTTTCCTCCCAGACTCCTGTGGTTCAGTGTCCTATGACTTCAGGCCTTCTATGTTCTACTCCACCATCTTGCCTCCCTGAAGGAGAATTTATAGCAACAATCCTAAGGATACTCAGTGGATTTGAGAGAATAGAAGACATCAGTGAGGGGGCGCCTGGGTGGCTTAGTCGGTTAAGCGTCCGACTTTCGCTTGGGTCATGATCTCACGGTTCGTGGGTTCGAGCCCTGCGTCGGGCTCTGTGCTGACTGCCAGTTCAGAGCCTGGAGCCTGTTTCAGTCTGTGACTCCCTCTCTCTCTGACCCTCCCCTGCTCACGCTGTCTCTCTCTCTCTCCTAAAAATAAATAAAACATTAAAAAAAAAAAAAGAAGACATCAGTGAGACCCTTACCTCAGAGATAAAAGAGTTAAAAAGAATCAGAGAGGAAGGGTGCAGTGAATGAGAAGAAACACACCTGATGAAATAAACAGCAGGCTGCAAGAATCAGATGATTGAATTAGTGACTTAGAAGACAAAATGATGGAAAATAAGAAAGCTGAACAAATGAGAGAAAGAATAATTATGGACAAAGGAGATTAGACTTAGGGAACTCAGTGACTCCATCAAATATAATAACTTTTATATTATAAGAGTCCCAGTGAAGAAAAGAGAGAGAAAAGGGGGCAGAAAATGTATTTGAAGAAATAATAGCTAAAAACTTCCCTAATCTGAAGAACAAAACAGACATTATAAGTAATGTTGAAACAAGTACCCTTGAACATATATATTTGTCCAAATATTTCTCCATATCACTGCCAATACTGAATATCGTAAATCTTTTAATATTTTGCTAATTTGATGGGCAAAAGGGTAAAAATATTTCCATTTTAGTTACTTGATCCTAATATATTATTACTTTAATCACAGACTCACTTTACTAGTATTTACCCAGAATTTTTCATCTATCCTTATAAATCAATGTCATGCTCTTTTATGTAAAAATTTTTGGGATCTGCTTTGGTGATGAGGATAAACCAAGCTTATGTTATAGTTTGAGAAGATTTTGTTATTTTTCTATGGTCTGGAACTATTTCTATATAATGCAGACATATTTTCTCTCTCAAACTTTCTCTGCCAGCAGACTTTTGTGATGGTAGTTTTTGAAATTTCTTTCATGGTCATCAGTCAATTTATGTTTTTTACATCTTATTAAGTCTATTTTGGTAACTAAATTACAAAGCTTAGAAAATCATTCAGGTCATCTAGCTTTCAAATCTATTAGATATAAAGTGATACATTTTATTGTCTTAAAGTTTTACTCAGTATTATATCCGTTTTCAGTTATATCTCATTTCACAGTCCATATATATGCTTATGTTCTCTTTTTCATGCCTAAAATTTTTTGTTACTTAACTAGCTTTTTCAGAAAACCAATTTTAGGTTTTTCTGTGGTTATTTTCTTCATTATTTTGGCTTTTTATTAATATTTTTAAATTTAGTTTTCATTTTTGCCACAGTCACATATGCACATGGTTCAAAGAATCAAGCAGTTCTACAAGACAAAAGAAACATGACCCCCCCCCCACTTCTTTTTCTTGCTCTCAAATGTTTTAGATGATTCATTTGGTATTTATCTCCATTTCTCTACATGGCATGCTTATATGGCTACTTCTTGATGGCTCAGCTTCAAGCAATATCAACTGACTTACCATCACATAAGATGGAGAATTAACTCTCTGTTCAGTTACTCCCCATCTCTACCATCCCCCCACTTTCTGACCATGTTTTTTTCCAAGCTCCCAGTTTGTGGTAGTTTTTTTACATCAATAGTCAGAATTTACATTATCATGAACAAATCAATGGTTTTGTCGTGGCTGACCATTTGACGCTCTTGGGGAGCTTAAAAAAATATTGCTGCCTATTTCTGATTTTATTGATGCCATTGTAGTTGGGACTTCTGTAAGTTTAAAAGCCCCTTAGATGATTCTCATGTTCAGGCAAGTTTGAGAACCAAGGAAATGTTATTCATAGCTGATTACTCTAATTTTCCTTGGAGCTAGTGATTATCTTTTTTTATTTGCTTAATTTTCTATGTTCTTATTTCTAATTCAACTTCAAACTCCTCTCTCAGTGTATTCATGTCAGTCTTGTACTCAGCCAGTTTTGTCTTCTTGAAGATCTCGCTCATGACGCCTTCAGAATAGTATTCGGCTTGCCTCATTGTTTTTTTAGGCCATGCCAAGTAGTCATCTCTGTACCTCATTCCACCATCCTCCTGGGACTTCCTGACTCTTCTCTTGTGTTCACGCCTGGTTTTTGGAATCTGTGTTTTCCTTTCTCTTGGTTTTCTACCTGATTATGGTGCAGCACCTCAGTCAATAACTTTCGTACAGAGACAAGTTCATAGAAGGTGAATTTTTAGAAATCATATTTATACCAATAGTTTAGGTGGCTACAGAAATGTTGGTTAGAGATCATTTTTCTTCAAAATTTGCAGTAAATTACCTCATTATCCTCTAATTTCCACCAATGTCACTGAGGAGTCTGATGTCATTCTGATTTTTTATGAGTTCTTTTTTTTTTCTCTCCCTGAAAACTGAGGATCTTCTCCTTATTCAATGTTCTGAGATTTCCTGATCATGTGACCTTTATATCTGGAAGCTTGTGTCTTTAAGTTGTGGGAAAGAGTTTTGAATACTGTTTTTGATGATATTTTCCTCTCCATTCCCTCTTCTCTCTTCCTGGAACTCTTTTTAGTGGATATTAGACTTCCTGAAGAGTCCTATATTTTAATTTCTTTCCACTTTTCCATCTCTTTGCCTTTTGCTGTGATTTCTGGGAGATGTCCTCAGTAGTATTTTCCCTCCTGTTGAGGTTTTAAAACCAGCATCATTTACTTTTTATTTCCAAGGGCTTTTTTTTTAACCTCTCTGAATATCCTTTTGTTTTATAGCCTCCTTCTTTCAGAGAAGCTCTATCTTCTTATTTCTGTATGAGGAAAATAGAGTTTTTCTTAAAGTTTTCTTTCCTTTGTATAATCTAATTCTTCCAAGTTGCTTTTGCTTTTTTGTCTATCTGTGTGTGTGTGTGTGTGTGTGTGTGTGTGTGTGTGTGTGTGTGTTTGTATGGGGGGGGAGAGGGAGAGAGAGTAGGATTTCTAATGTCTGGGGATTTTTGGCTGTTAGCTTGTGCATAACTTGAGCACAAAAATGGGCATCTGGGTCTTCTCTGTATATAGCTGAGTGAGACTTGTTGACTGTAGCTTCCAGACATATGTTTTGGAGAGAAACTCCACAGTGCTAGTACTTTATCTATATCTATGTCTCTGTGTCTGACAATGTCTCTATGTCTTTCTATCTCTATCTCTATCTCTATCATCTCTCTCTCTCTCTCTCTCTCTCTATCTCTATCTCTATCTCTATCTCTGCTAACTGGCTAGAGTTCCTAGAAAAATACTCTTCTGGTTCCCTGCCTGGAGAGTATAAGCCTGATTGACACATTTTGAGAGCCAAGTAGAAGAAAGTTGGAGGTCTTAGCATTTAGCATGTGAACTTTTGCTTATTACCCTACTTTTAGTATGGTACTCTTCTCTCAGTTGTGCTGGATACCCCATAGTCCATAAAACCTGTATTTTCTCTCCTCCAGAGAATAAACTGCTGTCTTCTTCTAGGGGAAGAGGGGGAGCTTACCTGACTGCGTGGAGTGAGAGGAGAGATCTTTTTCCCTCCCCTGATATTGATTTTATGTTTTTGTTTTAGCTATATCATCACTCTATTTCAGAGGTAATGGGAGCAACAAATTCTCGAGCATTTGAGGGGACCTCTAGTATAGTCATGCTCCTCCTTGGCTTAGTCCTTTTCTGGCATAGGACTCAGCTTTCTCCATTCTGGTACACATTTCTCCATTTGTTCATTTGATTTTCAGCTTCCAAAATTGTGTTTTTGTTTGCTCTTCTTTGCTCTGTGTCTTCGGATATCTATGACTATTCTTATTATTTTATTTATTTATTTTAATATTTATTTTTGAGAAAGAGACCGGGAGAGAGACACAGTGCAAGTGGGGGAGGGGCAGAGAGGGAGGAAGACACATAACCTGAAGCAGGTTCCATGGTCTGAGCTGCCAGCACAGAGCCCGACTCGGGGCTTGAACTTAGGAGCTACAAGATCATGACCTGAGCCGAAGTTGGATACTTAACCACCTGAGCCCCCAGGTGCCACTCTATAACTATTTTAAAATAAATAATTCCTTTACTGTCATTTAAATGTATTTTTGAAGATATCAATAGGAAATATATGTGCTCTATTTATCTTATATACATGGCTTGATTCTGTTATTTTCAGAGAACATAGTTTGTATGATTTCAGTTCTTTTAAATTTGTTAAGATTTGTTTTATGCCCAGAAGATTGTCTGTCTTGGTGAATGTGTCTTGGTGAATGTCTTGAAATGAATGTGTATTCTGCTATTATTGGGTGAAGTGTTCTGTAAATGTCTGTCAGTTCAAGTTGGTTGACAGTATTGTTCAGGTTATCTATGTCCTTATGATTTTCTATAAATGGAAGTTTAACTTTTATTCTTATAATTATCTACTTTTTTGGATTTTTTTTTTATCTTGGAGTGATGCTATTTTCACTTTTTGGTTTTCTAATAAATGCTTTTAAGACAGTGAGTTTACCTCTGGGTATCACCTGGCCTGCAGTATAATGTTTTGATATCTAGTACTCTGATTATCAGTCACCTCTAGAGGATTTTTATTTTTATTTATTTTTTAAAAGAATTTTAATGTTTTATTTATTTTTGAGAGAGATGCAGCATGAGCAGGGGAGGGTCAGAGAGAGAGGTAGACACAGAATCTGAAAACAGGCTCCAGGCTCTTAGCTAGCTGTCCACACAGACCCCGACACGGGGCTCAAACCCATGAACCGTGAGATCATGACCTGAACCAAAATCGGACGCTTAACTGACTGAGCCACCCAGGCACCCCAACCTCTAGAGGACTTTTAAATAGAGTTTTCAAATGTACCTTCATGCAAGAAGAGTAATTTTAAAATTTAACTTTTAGTAAAGTGCATACAGTAACTGACTTTTTTGTTGTAAAGAGTCTACATTTGTGCTGAAATTCATAGGATATTTTTAAATTTTTAAGAATTTTTTTGTTTTGAGAGACAAAGAAGGCATGCTGTTTCTCTCTCTTTTTCTTTCTCTCCCTCTCTTTCAAAATAAATCAAGGCGGGTCTCCATCACAATACAATGAGAGCATGACCTGAGCCAATATCAATAGTCAGATGCTTAACTGACTGAGCCACCCAGGCACCCCAAATTTTTAAGAATTTTAAATTTGTAATTTTCCACTGTTGTGGCCCAAATGTTCTTTTTAAAACTTTTTGAAAATTTCCATACAGCTTAACATAGTCATTTGTAAAACTTTTATGAATATTTAAAAAGATGGCATATTTTCTGCTTTATTGGGTGTCAGCAATATTCCAAGATGTCTAGTATATGCAGTTCCATTGTTACTCATGTCCTCAGTCTTTTGACTTAGTTTGTAAACTCAATTTTTGGGAAAAGTGGTTAGTGTTCCCCCTGCAATTCATGGCTTATAATTTATCTTCTTTTGTTTGCCTTATAAGTAGTTTTCATTTAAATATCTTAAGCTATGTTGTTACATGCATAAAAGTTTGTGATTATTATATCTTCTTGTTGGATTGTACTATTGATCAATTTAAAAACATATAAAATATTTTTGTCCATTTTAATATTTTGTCCTGAATCCTACTCTGTTTTCATTTAGCTAAGATTGGCTGGAGAATATCTTCCATCCCTTTATTTTAAAGCATTATTTTTTTAATTCTTATTACTTTTATTTTTATTTTTTTTTATTTTAAAAAGAGAGTGGGGGGAAGAGGGGCAGAGGCAGAGAGAGAGAGAGAGAGAGAGAGAGAGAGAGAGAATCCCAAGCAGGTTCCACACTCAGTGCAGAGCCTTAGGTGGGGCTCAATCTCATGACTGAGATCATGACCTGAGCTGAAATTAAGAGTTGGATCCTTAACCAATTGAACCGCTCAGGCGCCCCTTAGAGCATTATTTTTTATTTGAAGAGTACTGTTTATAAACAACACATGTCTGGAATTTATTTTTGTTTTTGTCCTATGTGAGTTTCTGTCTTTCAGCCTGATTATTTAACAACTTTCACATTTATTGTTATTTCTGACATCTTGGATACATTCTTGCCATCTGATTTTATATTTTCTCTTAACCATGATTTTTCTTTTCTTTTCCAGCCTTTTATTTTACTTAATGAACTTCATCTGTTTCAACTTTTATCTCCAGTAGTTTGATAAATGCGCATGCTATTTGTGCTATTTTGTTAGCTGCCTTTAAAACTTACCACACATTTAAGCTTATTTTCCTACCACTTCTAGAATCCATTAGTACCACTATTTTCTTACAGTATTTCCATAGCTATAAAAAATGCAGATAAACATTTTCATGATAGATTTTTATTGATATTTATTAATATTACATATGTATATTCATTATTAAATAGTCATAGTAATTATTATTTTAATAGGTGTTTCATATATTTTTTAAATGTTTATTTATTTTGAGACAGAGAGAGAGACAGAGCGTGAGCAGGAGAGGGGCAGAGAGAGAGAGAGAGACACATAATCCGAAGCAGGCTCCAGGCTCCGAGCTGTCTGCACAGAGCCCAGCGTGGGGCTCAAACTCACGAACTGCAAGGTCATGCCCTGAGCTGAAGTCAGACGCTTAACTGACTGAGCCACCCAGGCGCCCCTCATATTATGTTTTTTATCATGTAATATTATATATACATGTATATATATAGTATATATATGTATATATGTATGTATATCTGCTTTTGTGAGTAATTTTGGTTAATTAAATGGTTGATTATGATGTCCAGTGGTATAGTTGACATTAAAAATTTTTTTTTTAATTTATTTCTAGGAGAGAGAGAGACAGCGTGAGCAGGGGAGGGTCAGAGAGAGAGGGAGTCACAGACTCTGAAACAGGCTCCAGGCTCTGAGCTGGCAGTCAGCACAGAGCCCGACGCGGGGCTCGAACCCACGAACCACGAGATCATGACCTAAGCAAAAGTCGGACGCTTAACCGACTAAGCCACCTAGGTGCCCCTATAGTTGACATTTTAATGCCTATAGTGTTTCTGTATTTCAGTACATAATTTTAGGACTCATTTTCTGGATTGAGATTATGGGATAGCACAGCTTTCTCTTTAAGAGTATCAAATTTATCTCCAGCGGATTACATTCTTCGCAGTACATAGAAGAAAAGGATTGTAGAGACAATGTAGTGAGTTGAGTAAGGTGATAAAGGGGAATAGGATAGATGAATGACAGGTTTAGAGCAGAGAAAAAGGCCTCAGAGTGAGATATGGGCAGATAAATAGTAGAAAGTTCAGTTAGAATATATTTGGAAACATTGAGGAGAATTAAGTAGAAACAGAAGTGAATAGGAAAGGTTAAAAGGTAAAATAATCTCTTTTCAGGGACGCTTGGGTGGCTCAGTCGGTTGGGCATCCGACTTCGGCTCAGGTCATGATCTCGCAGTTTGTGGGTTCCAGCCCCACGTCAGGCTCTATGCTGACAGCTAGCTCAGAGCCTGGACCCTATCTTCAGATTCTGTGTTTCCCTCTCTCTGACCCTCCTCTGCTCACACTGTTTCTCTCTCTCTCTCTCAAAAATAAATAAAACATTAAAATATTAAAAAGAAATCTCTTTTCTCCATTTATGTGCAGAGGACAGGTAATAACAGTTACAGGGGAGTAAAAACTGATGAATTCAGGAAAGGGGTGGTAGCACCTGTCATCTCAGGTGGTAACTGAGTGTCTGCAGTTCATGTAAGCTCAGAGATCAGGTTGAATTCCTTACTCTGTAAGTTACAAGAGAACATTTTAACTAACTCTATGCATAGGACTATGGCCCGGAATAAGTTAATAATAGTTCAGAAGGCTACTAAATAATATCTGCATGCTTGTATACTTGAAATGCTTGATTCAAATTGTAGACTTCCTAAACATTCAGGTATTTAAGGATAAGTTGTGTAAAAACATGCTTTTCTCCAGTTCACGTATACTATAATTTTCAAGAGTGGACGTGATAAGGGTTGCACTATATTCCCCCAACAAAAAGATATGCTGAATTCCCTAACTCCCAGTACCTCAGACTGTGATCTTATTTGGAAACAGGGTCATCACAGATGTACTTAGTTAAGATGAGCCTGTTGGGCCCTCTCTCCAATATGACTGATGTGTTTATAAGAAGAGGAAAAGAGACACAGGCCTGAGTGGAGCCTGCTATGCGACAGTGAAGGCAGGGATTGAAGTGCTGCAGCTGTATGTCACTGATTGCCAAGGACTGACAGCCGCTACCAGAAGCTAGCAAGAGGCAAGAAAGGATTCAATCGAAAGTCTTGGAGGAAGCATGGCTTTGGTGACACCTTGATTTTGGGCTTCTAGCTTCTAGAACTGTGGGAGAATAAATTTCTGTTCTTTTGAGGACACTCAGTTTGTGGTAAACCCTAGGAAACTAGTATAGAAATGTATTAATTTTACCAGAGGTCTATGAGTGCAGCATCACAGCCAAATGAATGGCTTGTCCTAAGAGAAGTAGGAAATAATGTTTTCTGTGTGGACGTCCTAATGTGATTACAGAGTCAAAATTACGATAGACCCTACAGGAATACCAAATCGGAGAGAAACTACCATCTCTATTTTAGTAAATTACTGTCTTCTCGCTTCCTTGCCCAGCTTACAAATGGGGGTAAGAAAACCGGATGAAATAGAATTGAGTATCCATTATATGAGGCTTATTCTAGGAACTCTGGAGCATAAAGATACGGCACTTATTATATTGAACCATATGAAGTTGCTATTTTTTTGGTTAAATATTGGTTAAATAGTGGTACCTTCATATTGTTCAATATAATAGGTTACACTGGAATTTAGAAGGTGATATCACACAGATTTCAAACAGTAAAAGGGAGCATGTAATAAACATCAAGTGACACTTACTGTATCTTGAGGGATTGGAAAGATTCAGGAAGATGCTAGAAAGTGATGAGATTTGGGGGTGCGTAGTGAAAGGATAGTTTTATAAAAAATTTATTTATTTTTGAGAAAGCATAAGCAAGGGAGGGGCAGAGAGAGGGGGACAGAGGATCCAAAGCAGGCTCTGCGCTGACAGACTGACAGCAGTGAGCCCAATATGGGGCTGGAACTCACAAACCACAAGATCATGACCTGAGCTGAAGTTGGACTCTCAACTGACTGAGCCATCCAGGTGTCCTAAAAGGATCGTTTTAACTTGAGATATAAGTTTCACATGCAGGAATCAGAAGGGAAAAATCTAGAAAAGAATCTTGGGGCTATATTAAGAAAGATTTTCGAGGTGCATGGGTGGCTTAGTTGGTTAAGTGTTTGACTCTTGATTTATGCTCAGGTCATGATCTCACGGTTTGTGAATTTGAGTCCTGTGCTGAGCCCCGTGTTGGACTCTGCACTGATAGTATGGAGCCTGCTTGGAATTCTCTTTCCGTCTCTCTGTGTCCCTTCACTGCTTGCTCTCTCTCTCTCTATCTCTCAAAATAAATAAATACATTAAAAAAAGACATCTTCAATGCTAGAGTAAAAAAAACTCTAGTTTATTCTTATGAAATCAGCAAGTGAATTGTCAAAGGTTTTCTGGGGAGGGGAGGATGTGAAAGAATGGTTTAGAAAAATTAATCTGGCATGTATTTATTCAGTAAATATTTGCAGTCAATTTTGTATGCAGCTAGATGGGTGAATTATAGGACTGAAAGGCTGAAAACCAATTAAGAGGTTACTAGTTGGTAACTCTGTTGTTCCCAGAATGTGACTATGATGTGCTTATTACATTGGGGTTGTAGGGGTGGAAAGGAAAAATTAAGGTTGTCCGGAGAGTACCAAAGACAATTTGGTGGTACATTTAATTGCACGAAGCTGACTCCAGAGTTTTGCATTTGAGTGAATTTGAGAATGGCATTAATAACAACAATGGAAAAGACAAGAAAGGAAGCTGGTTCAGGGACTGAGGTGATATTTTTTTTTAAATGTTCTAAATTTTATTTTGTTTATTATTTTGTGTTAATTTATTTTTTATAAGAGAGAGAAAGGGAGGGAGGGACGGAGGGAGAGAGAATGCTAGCAGGGAGAGGGGCAGAGGGAGACAGAGAGAAAGAGAGACAGAATTTTAAGTAGGCTCCATGCTCAGTGTGGAGCCCGATGCAGGTCTGGATCCCGTGACCCCAGGATCATGACCTGAGCCAAAATCAAGAGTTGGATGCTCAAGTAACTGAGCCACCCAGGTGCCCCAAATGTTCTAAATTTTGCATGGCAGTTAGACACCTTAGTAGAACTTGAGCAGAGAGTGAAGTTAACGCAGAGTCCCCAAGAGGAAGGTGATGGTTGGTCACAAAAGTGGACCAGATTTCTGAGGGAGAAATAATAATAGAGAAAAGTAGAAGGTTGGTTCTTGCAGGATGGCCATAATTAAATTTAAATTATGCATATTATTCCCAATTGTGTTAGCTTTTAATCCCAATCCCTCTCTGACATTGTCCTTCCAGACAGAAAGATCCTGCTGGTTTCCATTCTCCATCAAGTAGTATCTCTACTTCAAACTATTCTTGAAGTTCGGAGTCTAATGTGTGATCATCTCATATTTTCTTTTATCACCAGATGATTTTATAAAACTGGTGTTTGTGGTTTGGTTTTCAGCACTATTGTGTTTTGGAAACTTAAGGCCCCTGAAGGGGGGAGTTTGTCTTACTTAACTTTGTATCTCTAACATTTAGCACAGAATTCACCACAGAATAGGTAGTTAACGCATGTTTCTCAAACAAATGAATTTTTGAGACACTGTAAAAAGAGGTATAAAATGAATTAAAATGTGTACTGGAATAGCACAGTAGTTCATTCAAACTTCTGATATTTTGGTGTTTCATTTTTTCTGAACCATGGATTTTATCAAGTGAAAACCACAGGGTTAAAAAGCACAAGGCCGGTTTAAAAAATGTATCTCTATTTTTAAAAACTAGCCATTGTACAGTATCAATCTTCCTTTTTTTTTTCAGTATCAATCTTCCTATCTAATAAACCCTAGTCGTTAAAATCAATTGTCTCAATTCCACCTCGATCTCCAAAATCCAGTATATTAGGCTTGCTATAAAGTTTCCTTCCATTTATATATATTTTTTTCTTTAAACAGAATTAAAGAGATTATTTTTTCCCCTGGCACTTAAACCATGAGAGAGACAAGGACAAATTGGGTCCTCTTACAACCTTGCAGACGGCTCTGCTCCAGGCAGCAGCGGGAAACATCAGGTAGCCTGATTGAATTCATTTCTTCCATGCACCAGCTGGCATCGCATTCCAGATCTTGAAATTCCCAGGGTTCATTTATCTTCACAATTTCTTACTTGACAATGAAAAGAGGACTGACTACCGAGCTGATTCTGCATTTAATGTACGATAATGCCAATCTCGATGCATTGTTTTATGAATTATAGCTAAAAGAGCTTATATAGTATTTGACAAGAAGATAATTCCCCATTTGTGTGTGCAGCTAATTAACCACGAGAGGTAGCACCAGGGCAATGGTATTTCCTTTTCTAATTTAAATGTGATTTTATGATCAATTTACATAGCATTGGAATCAGAACTCAGGACAGAGGTATCAGCTGTTTATTAAAAATCAGAGGAAGACAGTGAAATTTACTTGCCTATTTTATTTTTTAGTGAGAGGGAGAGAGAGAAGGGACAGGGCAGAGAGAGAGGGGGGAGAGATCCCAAGCAGGCGCTGCACTGTCAGCATGGAGCCATCTATCCCAGGGCTTGATCTCACGGCTGTGAGATTATGACCTGAGTGGAAATCAAGAGTTGGATGCTTAACTGACTGAGCCACCCAGATGCCCTTATTTGCCTTTTTAAAATTATTGTGTGTAAGAAGTAGTGGCAAAATGACATTCTTTAATAAGCTCGCTTTGAGTATTTTCTTTATCGTAAATTCATATTTTAGATTTAAATTTATTTTTTGGTGTTTATAATTAAATTCGTGGTGATAATTATAGCCCTGTCAGTGTTTCTTCTCTGAATCAAATATATACTATTAAAAAAAGCAAATCGTGGCCGGCGGATCTGAACTATTTTGGTGGATCATCTTAATTATGTCTCATTTTGAGTTGACGTCATTTGCCATTTTCCCTATTTCTGCATGTTGATAACCCTGAGCCAGGAATGAAGAGATTAGCACTAACTGAAGTTGGACAAGCACTAAGGAGGGCTTTGACTGAGCACTAAGGTCTGTTTCTGCACTGCAGTCTCGTGTCCTGTGCTAGAAGCATCTATATGGGCCCCTTATGTGGCATAAAGACAGAAAAGAATAAAAGTCTGGTGACGCAAAAGGACAAAGAGAGAGCAGCTGATCTCCCTTTCATGGCATGGCCTTGTCATCTCACCCAGTTTTATTCAGGTTCTAATGAATTAATGTTGGGTGAGTTCCAAAGACTTCAAAACAGTCCCAATTTTTATATTTCTAATGTGTTGCCTTGTGTTAATTCAAGAAAGCAATTGTATCCATACATATGTGGGCAGCTCTTGAAGAGTTGGCAGGAACGGTCATTCGGAAGTTGATCTTGATAGTCGCTTCCTGTTGAAATTGAGTTTCCACATTCGAACTTCCACTTGTTATTCATTCTGGAGTAGAATAGTTGATGTTAGGATGAGTAAGGAAGAGTGTTCCTTCTCCCTTGAAAATATATTTTATTTATTTAGTTTTAAATTTATATTCAAGTGAGTTAACAGACAGTGTAGTCTTGGCTTCAGGAGTAGAACCCAGTGATTCCTCTCTTACATGTGACACCCAGTGCTCATCCCGACAAGTGCCCTCCTTCATGCCCGTCACCCAGTTAAACCCCCCCTTCTCCAGCAACCCTCAGTTTGTTCTCTGTATTTAAGAATCTGTTATGGTTTGCCTCCCTGTGTATTTATCTTGTTTCTCCTTCCCTCCCCCTATGTTCATCTGTTGAGTTTCTCAAATTCCACATGTGAGTGCAATTATATGATATCTATTTTTCTCTCACTGACTTATTTTGCTTAGCATAATTCCCTCCAGTTCCATCCACATTGTTGCAAATGGCAAGATTTCATTCTTTTTCATTGCCGAGTAGTATTCCACTGTCTATATGCACCACATTTTCTTTATCTCTTCATCAGTGGATGGACATCTGGACTTTTTCCATAATTTGGCTATTGTTGATAGTACTGCTGTAAACATTGGGGTTCATGTGCCCCTTTGACTAAGCAGTTTTGTAATCTTTAGATAAGTACCTAGTAGAGCAATTACTGGGTAGTTCCATTTTTAATATTTTGAGGAAGATCCATACTGATTTCCAGAGTGGCTGCACCAGTGTACATTCCCAGCAGCAGTGCAAAAGGGTTCTCATTTTTCTACATCCTTGCCTGTTGCTTCCTGAGTTGTTAATTTTAGCCCCCTTGACTAGTGTGAAGTGGTATCTCATTGTGGTTGTACTTAACGTATGTTCTCCTGGGGTGCCAAGCCCACAGCAGATATCGAGGGTGTGCTGGTTAATAGTGTTTAATTCATCAGTATGGCTCCCCAAGTGCTTCCCAATTTTGGCAGCTAAGTGAGAAGTCATTCCTTGGGCAGTCGCAGAAACCGATAAGGTTTCCTGACAGAATCATGGTGGAGGTCCGCAGTCTGTGGATAGTGTGACCCTTGCATGGTGGTAAACATGACAGGAGCAGAGGCCAACTAGTGCAGCCCAACACCACGGGTCTTTTTCACTTTAATTCATTGCAGTACGTAACTCTGGGAACTGTAATACCATTCACCATGGACCCGAACTACAGAACTTGATAGATGTGACGTGTAACGTGGAGCCGTCCATTTTCGTGGCACTGTCCTGCAAGTGCTAAGATGTAGAAAATGCTCAGGCTTCTCTCTAATGTAGCTTACCAAGTTTCCCTTTATAGGCTTAATATAGGTGGTAAGGCCTCCGTTGCGGTGGGCTCCTCCATTCTCTCACCTATGTACCCTTGACATTCATGAATAACTACCACGTCACCTCATTCTCTTCAGTAGACGATGAACATCACAATAAGTAAAAATAACAAACCCAAGTTGGGGGAGAATACTGGACAAAAGACTAGGTTCACTTGCTAAGTGACTCACTTCTGCATACCAGCCTTCTGATACATGAAATTCAGAGTTGTTCTTCGGAGCACTTATGAGTTATTACATGCCATAGGTATTTGGTGTCTCTTAGGAAGAGTTGAAGCTTTTCCTTTCAAATATGAGACTTCCAGTGGTTTATAGGAGTTTGTACATCTTAGAGTGCCCAAAAGAGAAGAAAGGACATTTCTTTTCACACTTGTATCATCACTGCTGATGCCAGGGTATCATTTAGCTCAAAGAGAACACCAGAGGTTTCTCATCTTCTGTTTGGGCAGTTTATTTCCCTAGCTCATTGTAGATGCCCTTAAGACATGTGTATGTTTGTGTCCTTTAATCTCCTGGAGTATCAGTGGGTCTGATTTTAGAACCAGATGATTCTTCGTATGGTCCCTCGGCCCTGCCACTTACTGTTTGATGTTGGGCAAGGTTCTAGACTTTTCTAAGCCTCCTGTATTTTCTCATCTCACAATGCCCTTGTTACAAGGATTATATAAGGATTTAATGAAGTAAAGAAAAAAACGTGCTATATAGAGCATGGTACAAGTTAGCTGCTCAACCAATACCAGTTCCCTTCCCTCTACTCTTTACTTTGTTAACTTATGTTTCACCAGTATCCTAAAGGTCTTGTAGAGAATTGTAAATATTACTAAATATGGATACTCTTTCTAAAGTTCTGCATTCCTCTCATCTAAACAGTGAACTGTGTTTGTGTGTCCACAGTGAGAGCGTGAGTGTGTAAGCTTGTGAACGTGTGTATGTATGTGAAGTGAAAGTAGGGATGAAACAGTCAGTAGGTGCAGGCCCTGGCACACTTATTATGATCTATGAGTTGGCTCTAAGTCAATGAGTCTCATTAACCCAATTCTAGAAGTCTATTCAAGTGAAGAATTGGGACCAACATGTGATATTTGGATAATCCAGGCAAGCAACGATCCAGGCAGGAAGTAATTTTCTTTTCCTACGAAGCCAAACTGTAAGGTAGCATCATATTTATAAAATATTCCTTCACACCAGATATAAAGTTTAAAGCAGGAGCAAAGAAGGTATATTTCTTTTAAACTTAGTGTAAATAGAAAGCCATTATTACATCTCCAGCGTTCCATCTATTGTGAAAATGGAGCCCAGAGAAGCAAACACATTTATGTCAATCATCAGGAAGCGAGTTCTGAAGCTGAATTATCCAGATAATTGCCCTAATTTTTCATCCTTGCCCTTGATTGTTTCCTTTTCTACTGCTCTACACAGTTTTGCCTTTTTTCTTGGTCCTCATCATTCTGCACTTCCTGACATTCCGTGTGTCAGCTGGCCACGTTATTGACTTTTGTTTTTGTGGAGGTCACTTCTTTAGGAGCATCTCTTCAGCTTCTGATTGCCCTTCCTGGAGAGGAATTTGAATAAAAATGTATGACAGATGCTATTGCGGTGGGGGAAGGGTTTGCCGGCGGAGAGAGGTGAATCATAATGTGAAAGCTGTGGAACTCAATCCCCCAAACACCCACTCCAATTTTGGCTCTTTGACAATGCTGTCTTTTTGAGAAAGAAGAACAGTTTGATCTGAATTCTTATTAGGTTCTGAGCCACCAAATTAGAATGTAATAAGCTCATTTGGAAGGGTTTTGAATTAGCTTAAAACAGACCCACGCTGAGCTCCTAGAGGAGACCCTCCTACACATTCCAGGCAACCTGTAGTCTGTAGACTGGATTTTCAAACTCACTTCTTTGTCTCTCCTCTCATCTTCTGCCTGTGTTCTTTTCTCCTTACGAATTGGCTACTTCTAGATATATCTTACACTTCTTGGGCAGACTATAACAGATCTCATTTGTAAGCTTCTTTCAGAAAATCATAAATTTAGAGAGAAAAACAAAGTCACCTTCCTTCAATAGGAGGGAAACGTGGCTTGTGGAATCTTTCAGTTTGGCCCTCTCCAGCAGTGCCAGTGACCTCTGAATGAGGATTGTTTGGGCATACATAAAAATACTCCAGAAATACCAAAATATATCACTGCCTTACTTGTGGATGTACATCAACAGAAAATTGTTTGGGAAAGAAGAGTCTGGGACCTTTAGATGGGTAGGAGGGGGAAGAAACAGTGTTACAGGCAGCCTGTTGGAACTCTGAGGAAAGAAGTCCAAGATGAAGAAGAAGAAGAAGAAGACTGGTTATTTGGTGGAGACAGCATGCTGAGCTTTGCTGGGACCTTTCTGCTTCGTCCATCAGTATGCTTCTCTGCACACCATTTTGTACCTGTGTGCATGTATCTGTAGGATCAGTTCCCAGGAGCACAGCTGCATGGCCAAAGGGTATGTGCATTCTTGCTTCTTAAACACTTTTTTAAAAAGTTTTTTCATCCATTTTGAGAGAGAGAGAGAGAGCGTGCGCACAGGAGGTGGGAGGGGCAGAGAGAGAGAATCCCAAGCAGGCCCTGTATGCCAGCACAGAGCCTGAGGTGGGGCTCCATCTCACCAACTGTGAGATCATGACCTCAGCTGAAGTTGAGAGCCAGATGCCTAACGGACTGAGCGACCCAGGTGCCCTAAAGGGTATGTGTGTCCTAAATTTTGCTAGTTAATGCCAAGTTGCTCACTACAAAGGTTGTATCAGTTTATATTTCCACAATCGATGTATTCATAGAATTTAGAGCCCTTTATCCCCCCCCCCTCCATCTTTTAGCATCCCATGTTATGGATAAGAACTGTGGTGTCAGTCAACTTCTCATTTCTTGGTAACTAACTTGGTTTACCTCTAGGAAGCTTTTGTCGTTGTTCAGAAACTTACCAGTACTTGTGTACATTGATGTCCTTGAATTACAGTGGCAGGACCCTTGGTGAATTTTACAACTTCAAGAGTTATCTTTCCTCAGCTCAGTGAATGTTTTCTTTTGTATTCCTTTTATTTTCTCAACTTTTCTAAACTCCCTGTTCTCTCTTTTCTCTCCCTGAAACCCCTGTTAATAGGATGTTGGGACCACTGACTCTATCTTCCAGGCCTTTGAGTTTTTGTCTCAAAAGCCCCTGCTTCATCCTTCTTATTAAGGTATTGTACCCCCGGAGAATCCCCTGACTTGGTTTTCCTGCTTCAAAGTATGCCTTGGGCCCCTCAGCTGAGCTTTTGAAAAGTGGCCATGCTGTCTTAATTTTTTAAATACTGGGTTGCTTCTTGCTGGAGGTCAAAGAGAGGCCGTGACCTGGGGATGACCCCGGAGGCGGAGGCGTACCCTGGCCCCCCGGAGGCTCCTTGCCCTTCAGTTCTCGCAGCATGCGCCCCACGTGCTCCCACAGCTGGGGCCATTTGGCGGAACGCAGCCTTGAGCAAGCACCGTATTATTGAGTCCACCTGCATGGCGTGGCGAGTAGGCCGTTTACACGGTGTAGATGGCGGCGGCCGTGTGCGGAGATCTGGCGTCGTGGTGCCAGAGACAGGCCTCGCAGGTAAGTTCCTCAGCTTATTGCACCTGCCCCCCACCCGCCTCGGGCCGCTGCTGTGCTGGCCCTTTCCCCCGGCGCCGGCCGCTTTCAGACCTCACCGCCCCAGCTGCTTGTGGACAGACGCCTGTTCTTTGTAAATAGATCCGAAGCTCGCTGCACAACTTGCTAACTTTTCCTCCGTTTTCTGTACTGGCACCGGCTCTGGTCACTTTTTCTGGTTGTTGAGTTGGGTGCTTTGCTTTCGTTTTGTGGGTTCTTCTTGCTCGTGTGAGGAGGGGTCCTGGAATGTTGTGCAAAGTGTAGACGCTGGCCTCGGTGGATCTGCACCCGCTGGCTGAAGGGCATTTCCTCGGTGCTGGGAGCGCATGCGGGCCTCCTGGGCGCTGAGTCGTGTTGGGACCGGGGGAAGCGGAGCCCAGCCGGCTGCGTGCCCTTTCTTTGGGGCCCTTTCACGGCCTCGGCTGACGGGAGGGCTGCCCCGAGGGTCCCTGTCCCCACTCCAGTGTTCTTTGTAGTCGCGGGGCTCGCTCTAGCCTGGTTCGGTGGCCGCGGGATTGGACAGCCCCCTCCCATTCCTTTGGGCAACGGCCCGTCTGCTTACCGCCTGTTCCTTTCTCAGCTTCCTTGCCTTTTGGTTTGGAGATTGCAGGTCCCTCCGGGGTACAAGCTCCGTTTTCCTGCCTTTCTCCCCCCTTCGGTCTTGACACGTACAAATTCCTCAGCAGTGTTGAAGTTTGCTGTCCATTGGAGTCGCTTTATGCCTTTGAGAATTTGCTCTCCGCTCTGGGTTTGGGAGGTTAGTTACCGTTCTCAGGTTTGCAGCACTAATACAGATCCTTGTTGTTGGAACACTGCTGTATTTTCAATAGGATTTAAAAACGGAGAGGTGTATATGTGTTTTCAGTTGCTGGTGAAATAATTTTGCTTTATTGAGTTTGTAGCTGTTTCCAGAGAAATTGAGTATTTTTGGGGGGCGCCTGGGTGCTCAGTCGGTTGAACGTCCAACTTTGGCTCAGGTCATGATCTCAGGGTTCTTGGGTTCGAGACCGCATTGGGCTCTTGAGCTGACAGCTCAGAGCCTGGAGCCTGCTTCGGATTCTGTGTCTCCCACTCTCTCTGACCCTCCCCTGTTCATGCTGTCTCTCTCAGAAATAAATAAAACATTAAAAAAAATATTTTTTCCTTCAGTGAGGAAAAAGCAAATAAAAATGACCTATTTCAGGCAGACAGTGTGATGTGTGTGTGTGTGTGTGTGTGTGTGTTTTGTAAATGTCAACTCGGGTAGCATACAGTATATACGGTGTGCTCTTGGTTTTGGGGGTAGACTCCTGTGGTCCGTCGCTTAGATACAACATCCAGTGCTCCTCTCAACAAGACAGTGTGATGTTTTGATGTATGTGTACCTTGGGAACTGCTCACCGTATTAAGCTAGTTAACATATTCATCAAGTCCTGCAGTTAACACGTGTGTGTATGGTTTGTGTGTGTGGGGGGGGGTAAGAATAATAGTTCTGATGTATTCTCCCCAAAATCGATGATACCATTTGATTACTTACAGGCACTGTGATGTACATTGAATCTTCAGAATTTATTCATACTGCATAGCGGAAACATGGTACCCTTGGACCAAATTGTTGAGATTGCACATGTGAGATCATGCCCTCTTTGTTTGTGTCTGGCTGACTTGACTTAGTATAGTGTCATCCAGGTTCATCCATGTTGTTTCAAAGGCCAGGATTTCTTTGCTTTTAAAGGATGAATAATAGAATATTCCACTGTGTGACGACACATTTTTTTATTCATTTATCCGTTGATGTCCATTGAGGCTGCTTCTGTATACCAGCTGCTGTGAATAATGCCGCAGTGAACGTGGAAGTGAGTGCAAGGATCTCTTCAAGAGATAAATGTAGTAAATCTGGTATTTCACAGGCCTTCAGTCTCTGTATTTCTGAGATATGTAAAATTATTTTTTGGTGTTTTTTTTTTATAACCAAAAATTGAAATCCCTGATTGTGAAATTGATTACACAGGGAGGCCATAGAACATAGGCAAGAGGCACACAGAGACAAACCAACTGGCAGCCGGGCAGTCCTCAAGGAGAAACATTCAGACAGAGCAAAGTCTCCCTGCCTCCCCCTTCCACCCCACTTCCTGACCAGTTCAGAAGAACTTGTTAGCCCCACCTCCACAATGATACTGGGAGGGTGGGAGGAAGAAGTGGGACTTCCCCTTCCCAGTACCCCAAGAATGTGTGAGCCTTCAATGTAGAATTGTTTCTTTATTAAAATGTACTTTTGTCTTATCAATCCAAAATGATGTAGACAACAGTATTGGCTCTGTGAAGGCGGCATCTCTGGTTTGGGAGCAGGTGGGCCATGGACCACAGAGGGCGCTCGAAGGTGTGGTTGTCGTCTCTGGCCTCCAGCTCTGTGGAAGTGGGCAGGGTTGAGAGTGCGAGCCAGGGCAGGAGACAGATGTCATCTGGGCTTTGGACACTGAGACTTTGACCTCGCTGCATTCCTGTTGCTTCCACACCCTCACCACCACCGTTCTCTTTGGAATCTTGGCATGGGAGGCACCTTTGAGGATCATGGCGGCCACCGCCTGCCCAGGATTTGAGCATGGGGAGTGGGAGCAGCCTCACAGATGAGGCACCCATGCCCTGCAGGTGTTGACAAGATCCACCATCTGTAATGTCCTTGGCAAAATAAAACCAAATGTCAGTTTCCCCTGAAAAAATACATTTTTATGATTTTTAATACCTTTATTAAGAAATGTCCAAAGTTCATTACAGTTGCATACACAGTTTTATAAAGTTCAAGTGAAAGGGAATGTAGGGATGCCATCATACGCATGTTGAACTACAGTAGTGTGCCCAAAAGGTAACCCTACAACTTCTTTCACCTTAGCAGTGGACCCCAGCAATGCCTTTGCCCGTTTTTGCTAGGCCACACCATTATACCTTAAGTTACTTGAAAGAGTTTTAATGTGTTATAAATACTTCTTAAATACTTGTCCTTTTATTTTGTCATTCTTGTTCCCTGAAAGAGCTGAGCTGTTGAGAGGAAGCACAGAATTGGAGTCCCACTCACTGCTGTTAGTATGACATTTTCACGAAGCCTGCTGAGAGAGCTGGATGACGTTGCAAGTTATGTGTTACCATATTACACTTGGGAGAGAACCCACAACACATGGTTATTTATAGCATTTAACAACAAAAACAAGGCGGGGGGGGGGGGGGACTCACTCAACTTGGAAACAAAAGACCACATTCAGTGGAATCGTTAACGGGATATGTCTGCTAGTTCCACTGAGCTCCTCACAAGCGGTCAATGGCATGACCTGCCTCCCGGTGTAATCAATTTCACAAAGATTTTATTTTCACTGTTCATAATTGAATTATCATTGCTTAGATTCTCCTTTCATAGTTGAAATGGCAGAATTGAAGAATAGTGTCTATTCTAGTTTTGCACCATGATTTATGGGAAAAATGTCCGTTTATTTCCTCTTTGTTACTGTAACTTTCTGTAAGAACTTGCTATCCCCTACCACAGTTTAGACTGAGGAAGACAACAAAATCATAGACCCTCTGAGTTACATTGTTTTATGATAATTGGTTTCAGATTAGATTGCATCTATAGCAAGACTCCCTATGCTCTTTTGAAGAATTGCTCCATTTTTTTTTAAAGCACGTAAAGCCTTTAAAAATCTGAGTGATGCTAAAATTATGATTGATTCTTTTGCTTTTAAAATTTCCAATCTTTTTTCTCATTTTGAACTGGGAAAACATATTGACTTTTTTGGTAGAGATGTAGGAACATTCATATTTATTTAGCTGGAGAGGGAAGATTATGAATTTGAAATTTCAAAGCCATTTCTTAGTCAAAGGGTAATGGAATTTTAGAGCCGAAAGGCATCTCCAGATAGCTTTTTGGTGATGTGTAAAGAGCAGAGAACTGAAACCGGAAAACCGGAGGTCAAGTTCCTGCTTTGCACTTCTTGCTGTGTGACCCAAGTCAAGTTTGGTAAATTCTTTAAACTCCCTTTGCTCATCTGTGAATGGAAGGTAATCCCTGCCCTGTTAATCTTACTGCCTTATCGTAAGGATCAAGTGACACAGTATACAAAAACTACCCTGGGAACTGTGAGCTGCTGTCAAATATACAGGGATTATTTTCTTTTTGCAAAGGAGAAAGCAAACATCTGTTGGTCTCTCCTGCATGAGAGGAGGCAGTGGGTTTCTTTTGACTTGTTCTGTGTTTCGTTGTGGGGTAAACACCTGAGGCCGGTTCTGTTTTTTATCAGTTGAGCTATGATAAACTCACAGGTTTATACTTAGAATGCTATTTCCCTGCCTTAAATCTCCCTCTTACCGTCACTTTATAACATGCTTCTGTGGACCTTTTTGTATTAATTTGGAGCGGAGCACTGCCAAAATGGTTTTTATTTTTGTTGCTTGCTTAATAAATGAGATAGAACTCCCCACTCACAATTTACTTGGCCACATGACTGAAATTTTTGATTGTTATGTTGCCTTTTATAGCTGCTGCTTTCAAGTATCTAAAACATGTGAAGGATGACTTTTCGCTTCAGTCTAAGGTCAGCTGGAACAAAGCGCTCCCGATTCTCTTCCAGAGCTCTCAAGATAATTAAAAGGAAGCTCTGTGCATCATGTTTAATAGAATCATTTAGATTCATTAAGTAAAAGTGTCCAGGATAAGGAAATTGAATATTCACTTTTAAGATACAATTAATTGGAGCTTGCAGTCCTGCTCAATTAAACAGATGTGGGCACACAGGCACGAGGTCATTGAACTAGGGAAAAGGGACGATTCGTGTCCAACTAGAGAGAAGAAGGGAGAAAAATATATGAAAACTTCACAGTCCCTTCAAAGAATACTTTAGGGCACAAGCTAGAAAGTAGGGAAGATGTTAAAACATGAAGAATGCTTCAGGAGTTGTAGAAAAACACATTTTTTCCCCCAGAAATCTGTATTTTATTAAGGAGAAGACTTGGCATGCAAATGGTTTTCTATTTGTTTATCAGGAAGAAAGATGGAATTTTTAAAATTTAATTTTAGCATAGTTTTAGACTTCCAGAAAAGTTGGAACGACAGTGCAGAGACATCTCCTATACTCCTTTCCCCCTATTAGAACATCTTAAGTTTATGTGCTACATTATTCACAAGCAATGAACCAGTATTAATGGGAATATTAGGTACAGTCCATACTTGTACACCTTTTTCTGTTCCAAAGCCTCATCCAGGACCCCACATTAATATTAGTCTTCATGTGTCCTCAGGCTTCTTGAGATGGTCATAGTTTCTCGGACTTTCCTTGTTTTTGATAACCTTGACAGTTGGGAGGTATACTGCTCAGGTATTGTGTAGAATGTCCCTCAGCTGGGATTTGTCAATGGTTTTCTCTTGGATAGACCAGAGTTTGGGGTTCTTGGGAAGACGGATACAGGGGTAAAGTGCTGTTTCCATTTCTTCATTTAGCAGGCCCACTTGACCAGTAAACTTACAGATAGGTGATTGGGCAGCTAACATCTTGGGAGGCAATGGAGTGGACCTAAATTTTAGAGCAGGGCTCACCCAAGTTATAGGGTCTGAAAATTCAGTCTACCACTGGGGCCACTTCTGTGACGTCCGTCGGGTCCTGCCTGGACTTGAGTCAGATTGGAAGACTGATCCTCACCCTGGAGCAAACTTCTAAATCACTTGGCGGGGGGGGGGGGGGGGGGGGGGGGGGGGGGGGGGCTTGTTAAATACCCATTCCAGGTCTCCACCCCCCACTTGTCTGACTCTGTAGGTCTGGAGCGGAGTCTGAGAATTTAACAAGTTTCAGGTGATACTAATGCAGCAGTCCGCACTTTCAGAACCACTGGGGTCGCCTGTAAAGTCAAAACAATTGAGCCAAGTTATTTTAATTTCATGCTGAGCTGTTGCCTCACCATCGCAGTATATTGATAAGGCTTTTATCTTTCACTTAAGGCTGCTGCAAGAAACAACTGCTTAATGTCAATTTACTTCAGGCTTTTCTGCAAAGCTAATTGTATGGACGCTGCTGTTAGAATTTCCTCCATAGGGTCCCTCATTTGAATTCCTCTACCCTCAGAAACTCCTATAGGATCTGCTCTTGGAGAAGAAGAGTGATAAGATGTCTTGCTTTGGCCTCTGGAAGGTTTAGAGTTTCACTTAACCTAACTGTATTGACTTTGTTTGTTCCTATGTTCCTTTACTCCTTTATTCTATGGCCCTTGGTCTGTTTTATCCAGTGTATTTTTGTGTTTATATTGTAAGCAGTATATAAGAATAAACTTTTTGGAGATGAATAATTGTAACTGGCCTATACTAAGCATTCAATGTCTGTATCCATTATGACATTCAGATCTCTTTCCCCATTTTACAGATAAGAAAATTAATCCGGTTAATCACCTTTTTAAAAGCTAACCAACTACAAAATGGTGGACTGGGGGCTTCAATCCATCTTTCTCACTCCCAGCTGTTGCTTCTCATTTCTCCTGAATTCAAGAAGGGCCATGTGGTAAGGAGGGAAGAACCCAGGTGGCCAGTTGCTCCTTGTATCCCTGGAGTGTGATACTTCTTCAGGACTTCCCTTCATCATTCCTACATTGGGGGATACCAATACTTTCCTCAGAGTTGTCTCAAGTGGTGAAGAAAATTCTAAAGTACTTAGAAGAATGCCACATTCATGGTAAGTACTTTATATGTTTTTCTTTCAAAGCCACTGCCCATGTGAGATTATTTGATTTAATAGTGTAACTCACAGCTTCTAAATTAGTACTATTTTTTTTTACAAAGGAATAAATAAGGACTCTGTAAAGAAAATATTTCCAGCTCTATTCATATGGGCTCTGAAGTTTGTATATATACTTATAATTCTTTAATTTTGAGATTTCTGTTACACATAGATTTTAAGAAATAAAGTTTAAGAGGCTGATGAAGAAACTATGCAACTTAAACAGGATTGGTATTTTATCTTTGGATAAAATCCCACTGCCTGGGGAACGTAAATTGAATTTGTGTTCTTAAGCATGGGTCAGAGAACTCTGTCTAGTACACCAGAAATAAGAAATCTTTGATGAGCTATGAGTTTTTGAAGTTGGGTAGTCAAGTCCTCAATTACCTGCCTTGTGGTTTTGTGTAAAATTCTGCCTCTGGAACTCTTTGTCTTCACCTTTAATGTTTGGGCTGCTTTTAAACAAAGTGAATAACAAATATATTTCATTCCTTAATATGTTCTTGTTAAGAGCCTCTAAACAGCCCCTCCCTTTCCTTCTGATGAGCATTCTACCCCTTTTCTTTCTAGTTACTAGTTTGCTTATGTTCTAGCTTTTTTTTTTTTTTCTTTTTTCCTTTGAAGCAGTGCTGTGTCTGAAATCAGATTAGTCTGGAGATGTGAGGATTTTAGTCTCCGTATTCCTTGACATCAGTCTAAACATATGAACTGATGTGAGGAGAAATGAAACAGAGGCTGGAATGGGAAGCGCAGATGAGGACATCCAGTGCCTCTGAATCAGTCTGTTCAGCATGGGGTAAATTCGCCTTGAAAAAAATGTTTTGGAAGCTAATATCCAGGAAATAAGATCTTGTAATAGGACAGTGATAATTGACTATTAAAACTCAAAGGAGAAAAAACACGCAGTCCATGGTCACGAATTTAGAAGGTCTATATTCCCAGATTGTCTACACATCCGCTTTCTTCTGTGACTATCAGCAATCCAGAAATGAGTAAAGATGTTCAGTGTTCCTCTGCCCGTTGGTAAATCGGACATTTACATTCATCATTCTTTATCATCCCTTCTTGATTGGGAGAGCTGGCTCATTTCAATGCTAAAAATTCCCAGAGATTAAAACACTGTCTCTTTTTTGCTTAGGCTCTTATCTGAAAACATTTTCTTGAAGTTTTGACAGCTGCAGGAAAAAGTAGCTGTATAGTAGGAGGAGCATAAGGCTTTGGAGGCAGATAAAAAGCTTGGAGTCCCTGAATGAGTTACTCAAATTCCATGTCCACTTCTACATCCATAGAAGTCTCTACATGATATTCCGTGTTTGGCAAGACTGTGGTAAGGGTTAAATGAAATGACCGACTGAGCCTGGGGGTGATGTGAGGGACATATGAGATGCTTAAAATGTCCCTTTTCATTCCTTGGTTGTAAGAAGTCTTAAATGTCATTGGTTCTATGTGAAAATGCCTCCAAGAAGAATGCCTTGCAGAATTTTCAACCTGAAGGAACTGAGAGAACTAAGTGCCCGTAGAAGAGTCAACACATCTCCATTGTCGTCATCATTGAGAAATGACAAATATTGTTAAATGATAAACTGATAGGTACATTTCCCTTCACAGAAATTATACTATCTGGAGGATTTCGAATAGCCTGAAGTCCAACTGACACTCGATGACTAATATTTAAAATAAATAATAGACAACAAAATTAATAGCTGGCATTTTAAGTGCTGCAACTTGTCACCAAATGCTGTAGCACTCTTAACCATTAGCTGCCACCTCATATAATTGGTAGAACAGTACTGTACTATGCCCAATATTGCTGAGACGTTCTATAATACCCGCAGACAATTCCCTGGCCTATTTTTGGTGCTCCAATTAACTTTTTGCCAAATCTGAATTACTAGGGTTGGAACTATTCAAATGGTACCTCATGCTAGCTTTCAGATTGATCCTAATTGCATTAATTGATAGTAATTTCCCCATCCAAAACTTTTGGGGAGTAATTTAGTGTTGGTAAGACTGCTAAAGCCACTAAGGTGCTACCACCTGAACACATAGTTCACTACAGTGACACAAAAAATGTATGCCAGAGCTCTGAGTTTTCAAAAATGTTTTATTTATAAACCATATCTTCTTTGATAACAATTCTATAACAGTTGTCAAATAATACTCGTATAGCTAGATACAAGATGTGAGAAAACAGTGAAAACTTGTGTTTAGGATAGAATTTTCCTAGCTCTGCTCCTATAGAAACCAGTTTCTCTGATTTCTCTTCCCATTAGTCAGCATTCTGACTAAATGGGAGAGTGATGGAGCGTTCCTGTGGGTTAAACTAGGCTGCCAGGCATTATGTGTGTCTGTGGGAAAAGGATAGGTAAGATAGGAAGGATTGTATTTTTTATCTTGGTTGATGTTGCATTTGAATTTGAGACCTAGCTTTTAGTACCCCCCACCCCCAGGCTAGGTGTGTAATTACAAAGACTAGTAGTGAAGTGAATACGTAGTTATTCTTATATTGGTTGGACAGTATGTAAGGTGATAGGACCTGTTTGGAGACCTATTTGGCAATATATTTAAAACACTTAAAAATCACTTTTGACCTAGCTTTGCCATTGCTAAAAATTTCTGTGGATATATTTGCTCACATGATGCAAAGATTCCTGAGAAAGAATATTCTTGGCAGTGATATTTGTACTACAGGCACAGAAACAACCTGAATGTTGATTGGTGGGGGACTGGTCAGACAAATCATGATCCAACTAGGCAATGAAATATGGTATTAAGAAGAACAAGATAGTACTATAGTTCTGACATGAGAGCTGTCTGACCGAAGTTTTTTAAGTAAAAAAAACCAAAAAACAAAAAAAACTAGTTGAAGAAGAGATGTATACAATGGAGGTAGGTGCCATATTTATTTACTTACATATAGAGCCCGTGTGTATATGTGCAGGGTTTGAATTGTGCGGATCCACTTAGATGGATTTTTTTTACAGTATTGTAAATGAATTTTCCTTTATGATTTAAAATTTTTTTTCTGTAGCTTTATTATAAGAATACAGTGTATAAAGTATATAATACAAAATATGTATTGAGTGTTACCAGTAAGGCTTCCAGTCAACTGTAGGCTATTACTAGTTCAGTTTTTGAGGACTGAAAAGTTACATGTGGATTTTTTGACTGGGGGAGGGTGCCAATCCCTGTGTTAACAGTACATTTATGTATATAAATAAACACATGTACACTATAGACTAATAAACAGAATTCATGGAAGGTTAAGCTGTAAAACTCTAATGGTACATTTTAGTAATATCCCAATAAAGTAAGAATATAGAGAGAGAGTGGGACCTTTTATTCCTACTGTTGTTTACCTAACCATATACTTTGGTAATTGTAAAAATCTCACAGCAAGTGAAGGCTCTAAGAGTAGAAAGTGAGATAATGAGAAGCAGTTGGCATCGACAAAGAAATATTATTACTTATGACGATAATAACTGAAATATCCAGAGTGCTTACTATGCCACAAGCTAAACACTTGACATAAATTTATTTCCATTAATTTTTCATAGTGGCAAACACTGATTTAAAACAAGAGAACCAGGGCAATACAAGGTTAAGCAACTAGCCCAAGTCACACAGTTAACCACATAAGTGGTAGAACCTTGGCTGAACTACAAAGCCTTTCTGGTAACTACTAAGCAATGCTCCTATTCTGTCCTATACAGCATTCTCTCTACCTGTGAAGCATGTTGAGGCATATGAGGCTTTTGGTGTATCGTAACCATAACTGTGTCACAGGGCTGGGAAAGGAGAAGGAAGAACTTACCTGACTTTAAGCATTGTTTTGGAGCAAAAGGGAAGGTTTCATTTCTGTAGTGTTTTCTCTTGGAAACCATCAATTTTTTAATATTGGGTTTGCATGCCAGACCATTGATATTTTCAGCAATTTGGAGTAATAGCTCAGTTTTCCTAGGATTGATGGCTTTGCAGAACATACCTGTTCTTAAGAGAAGAAGAGAGCTTACATAGTTCCGGTAACAGTGGGATAGAGGGTGAGCAGCAGACTTAGCAGGAATAGGTGTGTATTCACCCCCTCTGACAAACGCAGCCTGATCATTGTACTTTCACCCAGATAAGGTAGTTCTTTGGCATCTGACATTGTAACTGTAATCTTGGATACTACAGTGGAAAGACAGCATTTCCTCAGCTTCCATCCACTTCTCATTGCAGAGTGCCCTCTGCTGAAGAAGCGGGGAGGCTTACCAAGGGTTTTGCACACGGATAGCACTGTGCATTTTCTTCTCTGCTTGTTTCTGTGGTAGGGGAGAAAAAATAATTTTCCCTCTGTTCTTCTAGATTCATGTTTGAGGACCCTCTGGAATAAAAGATGAACAAGAAAAAACAGAAGTTTAATAACCTGTATACCTCCTGTACACATAGGAGAAACTCAGGAAAATTAATTAACTCCCCACAAGGGCCCAAGCCATCACCATAAAAACCACCTCAAGCTAAACCACCTAAACCACTAAACCACCTAAAGATAAGATGTTGGGGTGGAAGGGTGGGGCCAGTTATGGGAGGTTTTCAGGCAAAGCACAGTGGACAAGGGAAAGATTCTTAGGCAAATTTAAGTCTTTGCTGTTTCCAGTGGTGCAGTTTTCTAGAGACTGACTGTTTTTCCCCCTGCTACAGAGAGGGAGGCACCCTTACAAGGGGAGATTTTCCTTAACAAAGTAAAATTTCTAAATTTTAGAAATGATCTCTTCTAAAGGATCATTTGTAGGTTTTCAGAGCTTCTCCTATTTCTGCTGTTACTTTTTAAATTTCTAAATATTTTTTAATTCCACCATTTTAGGTCTGCTATTAAGGATGATCTTGAGCTGATTATTATGATGTCAAAGAGGACTATTTTGAAGTGGCAAATTCTCCCCGCCTTCACTGTGTTCTGTTTTTTTCCATACATCCATATGTGTGTGTATGTACATGTATATATGTAATTAAAGCCATTCGCCTATGTTTAGTGTAAACCTGTATTTGACTTTAAAGTCTATCGCACCACACGTGACATTGCGCAAACACCAAAACCAACCAAACACAACTATGTCATCACCTTACTTTGTTATTTTTACCTTGGAACAACATTTACACTTGATCTTGTCAAGAAGGAAAAGCTCGGGGCGCCTGGGTGGCTTAGTCGGTTAAGCGTCCGACTTTCGCTTAGGTCATGATCTGGCGGTTCGTGGGTTCGAGCCCCGTGTCGGGCTCTGTGCTGACTGCCAGCTCAGAGCCTGGAGCCTGTTTCAGTCTGACTCCCTCTCTCTCTGACCCTCCCCTGCTCACGCTGTCTCTCTCTCTCTCTCCTAGAAATAAATAAAACATATAAAAAAAAAAAAGGAAAAGCTCATCAAAGTATATGTTTTGTTCAGTGCTTCATGAGGTATGCAGATACTTCTAGATTCTCTCTTGCATGCTTTACTGAATTCTTTGCAAACTCTTTGCTCTCTGTCTGTTCTCATCCGGCTCTGAGACCTATTTTACTCGGGTTTTCAAGTATGGACAAGTTTTTACAAGTAAGCCTACTTTGCAGGTTTGGTAAATTCTTTATAAATGGAATGATGGGTTGTGGTTTAGTTAGCCGTGTCCAGGTTTTCACACAAAACTGCTGGAAATTTCTGGTCTTTGGCATAACCTTTGTGAAATACGCATGTATATGAGGGATCTAAACTTTGTTTTAAAACAAGCTATGGTTTTAGCAAAACTTACCCAGAAGTTTGCAAACTTTATTAATTGCAATTAAATGAGACCTTTCCCTTAGCTTTTTCAACCTGGGTTAATATGATAAAAAGGAAATATCTGAAGTGGATTTTTATTAACATGATTGCATTTCCTTGGGCAAGCATCTTTTTTTTTCCCCCCTTACTTGAAGGGAGAAGAAGGGCTGAGGGAGAGAGTGAGAGAATCTTAAGTAGGCTGCACACCCAGCACAGAGTCTGACATGGGGCTTGATCTCATGACCCTGAGATCATGACCTGAACCTAAATCAAGACTTGGATGCTTAACTGGCTGAGCCACCCAGGTGCCCTGCAAACAGTTTCTATAAAGCTGTTAACCAGCATTTTTTTTAATGGTTTTTTAAAATTTATTTCTAGGAGAGAGAGAGAAAGACAGCGTGGGCAGGGGAGGGTCAGAGAGAGAGAGGGAGACACAGAATCTGAAGCAGGCTCCAGGCTCTGAGCTGGCAGTCAGCACAGAGCCCGACGCGGGGCTCGAACCCACGAACCGCGAGATCATGACCTAAGCGAGAGTCGGACGCTTAACCGACTAAGCCACCCAGGCGCCCCAGCTGTTAACCAGCTTTAACTGCTATCCACCACAGCAAAAACATCATTGATTTCAGAGTAAAGAACTATAAGGCCATGAATTACAGGTTTTGTGTATTTTATTTTTTACTTGTTTTTATTAGTACCTCCTGTAATTAGAACACTACCAAACCCTCTCTCTCTAAATCTTAGAGTATGTCAGAGCGCCTGCGTGGCTCAGTCGATTAAACATCTGACTCTTGATTCTGCTTGGGTCATGGCCTCCCATTTCGGGAGATGGAGCCCCAAATCCGGCTCCATGCTGATAACCTGGAGCTTATTTGGGATTCTCTCCCTCTCTCTCTCTCTGTCCCTCACCCTATGTGCTGTCTCTCCTGCTCTCTTTCTCTCTCAAAATAAATACACTTTAAAGATGAGATAAAATAAAAATTGCTTTCCTCTTTTAAAAAAATATTGGAGTATATCATATATTCCAAGTAAAACTTGGGGCCCATTATCTGTTCCTCATGTGAGGATGGGGAATTTGAATTTTGTGATGTCTGAGCCTTTGGGAAGTGGGTGGGGTTGCCTAATGGTAGGTATGGCTATTCTTGAGGTTTCTTTTCCTGAGTTGGTGATAATGGGATGAATTACCTTCAACACCCATTACTTTACCAGTAAATTCAAGGCGTGAAGTGTCATTTATGGTCGTGTTCCTTCTTTGTAAGGTTTTACAAGGTGTTTTGAACATTTGGTGTTTATTGAACATTTATAGCTATTACAGTAAGGTCCAACCCCTTTATGTTAATTTTTTTTGTTTCAATTAGTTTTACATTGTTTCAGTTAGGTCTTATTGCTAATGTTGGAAATAGGCTGCTGGGTAGGATTTTAAAACTATTTATTCTTAAAAGTGCTCTTCTTTTTTCTACTCACATTGTAAATATATTTTGCTCTAGTTTACAAATTTACAAAAAGTATTGTTTGGGGGAATATGTCAAAATATCTTCAGATACCTTCCATTATATTCTTTGTTGCATAGTTGTGTTTTCATCTTCATTTCTGTTTTATTAAGAGGTTTTCTTTTACTTTAGGAATTTGAAGTCTGTCAAAACAGTGCATTAAATGATTCTGAATCCTCATAATACAGTGTTTCATTTTCTTCTTCTGGTGATGAGCAGCCTGAAATGGAATTGTGACAGGTCTATAACCTTCTCTGTACATCCTGACCAAGAGAGCTTTCAAGCCTCTAGACTTGATCTAGGATTAGGCTATAAAGAAATTGGTTGGTTAGCAAGGATGGGTAAGAGCTTTCTGGAATGCTTGGTACTTGTCATGTTTGTTTGGAAGCAGGGCATTAGATTTTCCTGTGTGTGGTTTTTTTTTTTTTTTTTTTTAGGTGTTTATAGAACATGACAATCTTTGTGCACTGGTTACATTGAAAATCTCCTTTTCTCTGTTTACAATGTTACTGACAGAAAAAGAGCAAACGAAAAGTCTATTTATACAACTTGGATTGGTTTTCTAGTTGAAAATTTATTTTAAATACCTAAAAATCATAACAGGGTTACTTTGCATGAGGCCTGTATATTGTACCACTTTGCTTTTGAGAAAACATTTTGAATGGAAGAAGTGTCAGTTGGATTTTGGCAAATACAACTGGGTCAGCTACTGGACCATGCAAACTCCTGATCTCTTCCCGCTAAAAGAGTGTTATCCTTGAATCCGCTTTGTCTACTGGCATCCCATGGTGGCTAACTCTTTTTCCTTGAATTGTACTTCCACAGCAGATGGTGTTGAATGTATGCATATATTTTTGTGATCAGTGTCAAGTTGAAGTCTGAATTAGTACAGTAGCGAAGTGTGTAATGGCAACATAGCTGTAAAGTGTTAGAGTTGGGTGTTAGATTAATTCGTTGCCATCTGTCTTTATTTTGCTCATCTTCTTCCGTGGACACCACACGAGCATTCTAAGTGCATCCTCAAAACTGTGGTGTGTGTGTGTGCATGTGCGCGCCAGCATGCAAAATTTCAACAAGAGCCAACACACCCTTCCCTGTACCCAGGGTGGAAAAAACAAAACAAAAACCAGGGGAAAAAAACCCTTTTCTTTAAAGATTTCTATTGACATTTCTAAAATTTTTTACGTTTATTATTTATTTTTGAGAGATGGAGTGAGACCCAGCATGAGTGTCGGAGGGGCAGACAAAAAAAGAGACACAGAATCTGAGGCAGGCTCCAGGCTCTGAGCAAACATTCAGCACAGAGCCCGATGCAGAGCTCGAACTCCTGAGCCGTGCAGTCGTGACCTGAGCTGAAGTCAGATGCTTAACTGACTGAGCCACCTAGGCGTCCCTCTATTGACATTTCTAATCTTTTTCTAGATTTGATTTTTTTTTTTAAATCAACAGTTTGCTGTAGTGAGAGAGGAAGTCCTGGTATTGGAAAGGTTATGGGGATTTTACTCCAGAACCCAAAAAACCAAAGATATTGGTCATTTTTGTGTTGCTGTGTTTTATCACTGGAACTCTGTTCAGCTATAAAATGTTAATGTAAGTGGGAAGTTTTCGTAAATAGTAGCTCTTTGTGAGAAAGGAATACATAAGAACCATTGTTCCTCAGAACATACTCTTGGGTGGAATCCATTGATTAAATATGTATCATTAGCAAGGGGGGTACGGTATGCACATTATTTCCTAAAGGCAAGGAGCCATTTACTTGTAAATGACACAAGGGCATTATTTTTTTTCTTAAATTGTTTATTGTCAAGTTGGTTTCCATATAACACCCAGTGCTCATCCCCACAAGTGCCCTCCTCCGTGCCCATCACCCTCCTTCCCCTCCCCCCCACTCCCATCAGCCCTCAGTTTGTTTTCAGCATTCAAGAGTCTCTCATGGTTTGCCTCCCTCCCTCTCCTCTACTTTCTCCTTCTCCTTGCCCATGGTCCTCCGTTAAGTTCCTCCTAATCTACCTATACGTATAAACATATGGTATTTGTCCTTCTCTGTCTGACTTATTTCGCTCAACTTAACACCCTCGAGTTCCATCCACATTGCTAAAAATGGTCAGATTTTATTCTTTCTCATTGCTATGTATTCCATCGTATAGATAAACAACATCTTCTTGATCCATTTGTCCGTGGATGGACACTTGAGCTCTTTCCATGTTTTGGCTATTGTTGAGAGTGCCGCTATGAACATTGGGGAACATGTGCCTTTTATGTATCAGCACTCCTGTATCCCTTGGGTAAATTCCCAGCCGTGCTATTGCTGGGTCATAGGGGATTTCTGTTGTTAATTTTTTGAGGAACCTCCACGCTGTTTTCCAGAGGGGCTGCACCCGTTTACATTCCCACCAGCAGTGTAGGAGGGTGCCCGTTTCTCCACATCCTTGCCAGCATCTAGAGTCCTCTGATTTGCTCATTTGAGCCACTCTGACCGGTGTTAGGTGATATCTCAGTGTGGCTTTGATTTGTATTTCCCTGATGAGGAGGGATGATGAGCATCATTTCATGTGTCTGTTGGCCATCTGGATGTTCTCTTTGGAGAAGTGTCTGTTCATGTCTTCTGTCCATTTCTTCACTGGATTGTTTGTTTTTTGGGTGTGGAGTTTGGTGAGTTCCTTATAGATTCTGGATACTAACCCTTTATCTGATATGTCATTTGCAACTATCTTTTCCCATTCTGTCGGTTGCCTATTAGTTTTATGGATTGTTTCCTTTGCCGTGCAGAAGCATTTTATCTTTTTTTTTTTTTTTTACAAATAATTTATTGTCAAATTAGTTTCCACATAACACCCAGTGCTCATCCCCACAAGTGTCCTCCTCCATTCCCATCCCCCCCTCCCCCCCACATCCATCAGTCCTCAGTTTTTGTCAGCATTCAAGAGTCTCTCGTGGTTTGCCTCTCTCCCTTTCCCCCACCATTTCCCCCCTTCTTCTCCCCCTTGTTCCTCCGTCAAGTTCCTCCTATACATGCAAACATGATATTTGTCCTTCTCTGCCTGACTTATTTCGCTCAGCATAACACCCTCAAGATCCATCCATGTTGCTACACATGGCCAGATTTCATTGTTTCTCTTTGCCATGTAGTTTTCCATGGTATAGATAAACCACATCTTCTTGATCCATTCATCTGTTGATGGACACTTAGGAGAAGCATTTTATCTTGATGAGGTCCCAATAGTTCATTTTTGCTCTTGATTCCCTTGCCTTTGGGGATGTGCCAGGTAAGAAATAGCCGTGGTTGAGGTCAAGCAAAGTCGCAGGGTACAAAATCAACATACAGAAATTGGTTTCATATTTATACATCAATAATGAAGCAACAAAAGAGAAATCAAGAAATGGATCCCATTCACAATTGCACAAAAACCCATAAAATACATAGGAATAAACCTCACCAAAGATACAAGAGATCTGTATGATGAAAACTATAAAAAACTTATGAAGGAAATTAATGAAGACACATCAATCAAACATTCCATGCTCATGGATTGGAAGAATAAATATTGTTAAAATGTCATTACTACCCAAAGCAGTCTACACATTCAGTGCAATCCCAATCAAAACTGCACCAGCATTCTTCTCAAAGCTAGGACAGACTATCCTCAAATTTGCATGGAGCCACAAGAGACCCCGAATAGCCAAGGTAATACTGAAGATGAAAGCCAAAACAGGAGGCATCACCATCCCAGACTTTAGCCTCTACTACAAAGCTGTCATCATCAAGACAGTATGGTATTGGCACAAAAACAGACACATAGACCAATGGAACAAAATTGAGACCTCAGAATTGGACCCACAAATGTATGGTCTTTGACAAAGCAGGAAAGAGTATCCAATGGAAAAAAGACAGCCTCTTTAATAGATGGTGCTGGGAGAACTGGACAGCAACATGCAGAAGAATGAAACTAGATCATTTTCTCACAACATACACAAAAGTAAACTCAAAATGGATAAAGGACCTGAACGTGAGACAGGAAACCACCAAAATATTTATTTCATTTTAAAGGTGATGTGGGGGTGGGGTGGGGGGAGGGCGGGGGGAAGGGCTGTTTCTTTGAGACATAGTACTGGAAGTCCTCTTTGACCTTGGGTTTCCAAATTCACAAATTTTCAAACCAGCAGCTTTGGGAAATAGGTTATCAGTTATTTCTACCTGAGTCAAAACCATAGCTGCCAATTTACATGCTTTCAGCCCTCTTGGATTGCCATGCTCGAACCTTCTAGGACCACCTAATTCTATCAGTTGGCCATCCTATAGCTCATGGTATAGATGGCTAGATGTAGGAGGACATCTATCCTGGTTAACAACATTTCTGTTTGACAAGATCACCCAGCTTTCTTGTTTCCCCATTTGAGAGTCCACCCCAGCAAGACTTGCTTCTTGACTGACATGAATGTTGTTCCAAGTGGGTGTTTCGTGCCTGGAAAGTGGCTTGAATTCTTAGAATAAAAGATGCTCTCTAAATAGCAAGTTTTACATGATCGATTGCTTGCTGGAGGGTGCTTTTTGTGTATCCTGTCCAACCTCATTTTCTCACTGAAAAACTTTGCCATTTTGCCTGCTGAGACTTCCTTTTCACTGCTTTCTGCTGGCCTCTCTCCTCTCTCTTCCCATGCTGTGATAAAAATCACCATGGTTAATGCTAAAGTCAAACCTTTTAAAAACCTAATTAAGTATTGTGTTTTTTCCCTTCTATCTATGATAAATGATCACTGACCAGAAATCTGAAGAGCATCAGGGAAGAGAAACATAAATAACTCCCCAAAATGTAAGGATACACATTAGTACAGAGGGAAACAACTCCTTGAGTCGTGCTACCATGCTGGGGCACTTTCGTGAGGCTTAGGTATAAAGTGGCACGTTGATAGCCACTGGCCGAAATTGTAATTGGGATAGTGTTGCTGGTTGTACTGTTGTAACTGCTGGCATCTCAAAAATGAGGACTTATTTTTAATGCTTTACCATAAACAGATGAGCTAGCAAAAATGGATTTATTCATAAATTGCATAGATTGAGAAAGATCTCAGGCTAAAAGCAGGTCAGTTTTAGTTCCATAGTCTATAAGTCCTGAGCATTTCATTAAAAAAAAAAAAAAAAAAAAAAAAAAGCTTTTCTAGAAGTTTAGACAATTGGGGTGATTTATGGAGCCCTTGAACTATTGTTGGGTCTATAATTTTTCAGGAGGCTGGAAAATCACCAAGAAAATGACTAACAACACTTTTAATACATTGCCATATAGTTGCTAAAGTTCAAGTGGTAAACAAATAAGGGACGGAAATGTCATTCTCGTTTCTAAATATACCATAATTTCTTTATGAGATTCCTCTTATCAGGAAACTTCCGCCCTTAGGATTCTTTGACATCTAATTTATTGAACTGTTTATAAAACATAGAAATGTGAAGATGCATTAGATGTTGTTTACAAAATACTCCTGGAGCAAGCTAGAAAAAAAACTATTTTGAATGAACTCCTATCTGTTAAATATAGTCTAATTTTGGTACATTATTGGGGGGGAGGTTGCTTTGATGTTTCTATTTCTAGAAAGAATTGAACGGGAGATGACTTTTTACTTTGGGTGGTATTTTAGATTTTTATATGACAAATAACAATCCTGTCTGTCTTTATCTCCATGAAAAGGTAGCATGTCACCCTGTCCCACTGTTAAGGGCCCTGGCCATGTGTCTTAATTTGATCAGTGGGATGCTGGTGAATGATATGTGTCGAAGTTTAAAACCTACCAGTGCTATTGGGCTTACCCCATTGTGTCTGTTCGTCGGCCATGAAATAGACATGCCCCGGCTAACTCTAGTGAAAGGGGGAGGCTACTCCTGTGAAACAGACTTGAGCCTAACCTAAAGCTTAGAATTAAGCCTGAGCCCAGTCTAGATCATCTGAACTCCTCAATGATCTCACAGATGTATGAGCAAGGAATAAGTGCCTATTGTTAAATTTCGTGAGTTGGGAATGATTTGTTGTATAGGAAAAGCTAACTGAGGCACTTGGCACTAGCTCTTGGAACATTTACAATTTCATCTCTCTTCACATATGTCTGTGAAATTGAGAAACTTGAATTTTGCTGCAGCATGAAATTGAGTTTTGAGCACTCATCTAGCAAGTGGAGCCTGCACTTCCTTTCCATAGTAACTATGCTGTTCTTAGTATGCTTATTTTAGGGGGTGGGAAATGGTGTTGTAAGGTGGCATTTGAGAATAAGTTTGGGAGCTAACTTTTGTGAATGTCTAAGGTTTACCAAACATTGAAGTTTACTATAGATCATGTGCAATGTACATTGCTTGGTTGTACACACTCTAGCAGGCATAGCAGATTAGAAGGGCTTATTGCCTATTTTTCTTCATTAATGGAAATGGTAAAGTGTGCATGTGTAAAACAGGGAGAATGGGGAGAGCTTCCAAGATTGGGTGATGGAGTAGAGAAACCAGAAGTTCCTGAAGTAGTGGGATCTGAAGTCTACAAAAATGAGACCAGACATTTTTGAGATTGTTAAAATTTCTTCTCAAAGGCCAAATAGCTTTTTTCCTTCAGGAAGGCCTGGGGAGGTGATGCAACAGACACAGTGGATACAGATAGTAGAGACTGCTTATTAACACCCCTTTTTGTAGCTTTGCTCCTTTTGCTGTGTCTTTCCTACTCCCTCATAGTGATTTCTGGGATCACTTCTGAAACAAAAAACCCAAACCCGAATCCATGTCTTAGCATCTGCTTTTGGAGGGGGGAGTGAATCTCAAATTCTGGATTGTACCTTAATGTGGATTTTTTTTTCCTGACTGATAGAGGAATCCTGTTGGATATAGAAGAAAGCAGTGATTGTTTTGTGTTCGGAATATATTGTTTGAAACAAAGATAATCTGATGGGAATTGAGGAGGGCCCTTGTTGGGATGAGCACTGGGTGTTGTATGTAAGTGATGGACCACGGGAAACTACCCCCAAAACCAAGAGCATGCTTCACACACTATATGTGATCCAATTTGATGATTTTGTATTAAAAAAATAAAAACAGAAAAAAGAATCTCCTAATGAGTTTTAAAAAGGAATGGTCACATTTCAATATAAAATATTATAGAAATATAATAGAAAAAGTAGTCATGCATCATTAAATGTTTATTGTCTACTAATTTTGAGTTAGATTCTCATATCTGTTCAATAATTAGGAAACAGTTGTAGAATCAGTGAATGAAAGAATGGATAGAACATGGTCTGTACCCTTCAGGAACTCTTGGTGTAGTCATAGAGACAGACATGTGAGCGTGCCACTACACTGTGAGACGTGCACTAGCTGATGGGGTGTGTAGGAGCTCAGGGGACATGTAGCTCAGTCTTCCCAATGGAGATGATGGGTAAACTGAGTCTGAGAGGAGTTACTTTGAGTGACTAGTGGATGGGGAAGAAAGTTTCAAATAGGAAGAAAGGGATGATCAAAGGTACAGAATTACAAGGCCCTGTCATGATAGGGGAGGCAAACTTTTCCTTCTAGGTGCTTTGGTCTAATAAAGTTGACAGAAGACAGATTAAGAGAAAAACAAGTTGAATTTCATATACAGGACCACATAGAAATGAGAGTCAGAGTGACCAAAGTGGGTGGCTTTTATACCTTGGAGACAAAGAAACAATTTGTCAATAATTGACAAGACACAGATTTGGGATAGCAAATGAGTGGAATAAGCAAGTTTGTTCATATACATTTTTTGATCCTAACTTCCACAAGTCTGGTGATAGGGATGCCTTTCTAACACTCTGTCCAACTCATGTACTGGGAGGGTACCTCTCACATGGGAGATTTCTTATTTTCAAGGGGACAAAGAGTTAGGTGGGCCTTCTTGCAGGGGCTATTTTTTTTTTAATGTTTATTCATTTTTGAGAGACAGAGTGCGAGTGGGGCGGGGGCGGGGGGGAGAGAATATCCAAAGCAGGCTCTAGGCTCAGAGCTGTCACCACAGAGCCTGATGTGGGGCTTGAACCCACGAACTGTGAGATCATGACCTGAGCTGAAGCCTGGTGCTGAACCGACTGAGCTACTCAGGCACTCCTTGGCTTTTGGCTATTTCTTAAATAATTTGAAGTCAAAATAAGTAAATGCCAAAGTGGTATATTTGGGGGTTGCATCTGTTTTACCCCATATATTTTCAAAATAGCAAAGTTTTTGGTATGGCTGAAGTGTGGGGTGTTGATGGTGCAGTACAGAGAAGAGAACCCAGGCACCCCAAACCCTTGCTTTGGGTCCTGTGCTTAGTGTACACTGTTGTGGTCCTCTGATGGCTATACCCTCTTTAGTTCATTTATCTTTTTAAATGCTTGTTTGCTTTGAGAATGAATGAGCATGCAGTGTGGAGGGGAGGGAAGGGGCAGAGAGGAGAGAATGCTGAGCCAATCCCACAAACAGTGAGATCATGACCTGAGCCAAAATCAAGAGGCAGCCACTTAACCGACTGAGCTACCGAGGTGCCCCAGCTATACTCCCTTTAAAGGGTGAGAAATCCATGGAGCTAGTGGATATGCCTACCTAGAGTTTGAGATTGCCTTTCTAAACTATGCTTCAGGTACTCAAGACCTTGGAATTTTCTTCCCATATATTTCTGCTCACTTGGACGGCCCACCCAATTTTCTTATAAAGTTTGTCTTCCTGAGGGAGGAGTATGACGTTAGGTGTTAGGACCCTTGGGTCTTAGCGTGGCCAAGAAGCATGTGTTTGGAGGATGTGGATGGAGTATAGCCATGTGAGTTGCGGTGTCCTTATGTCTGTTAGGGAGGCTCCTCATGGTGTGGGAAAGAGCAGGGTAGGGGAAAGGGGGAAGTGAAGGCTATAGTGGGAGGCCTCCATCTATATTTTTGTCTTGGTGTTGGAAACTGTTAGCAGTGGACTTACAGGAGAATGGTAACTTGTAGCTGAGATTCAGGAGAAAAGCTGACCTGATGGGAGCTAAGAGTATGGCTGGGTTTTTTAGAGGGTGGTCAATGTTCAGAAAAGCTTCTGGAAAACTGAAAGTAAGACAAATGGTTAAAATAAGAAGTATTGTGTATATTTTACCAAGATGTAAAAATCTTTGTTTAGTGAAAGCGTAAGCACATTAGGGATTTCTAGCAGGATTGCTGAGTACCACTTGGAGGCCACCTGCTGTTGGAGACCATGACCTATCAGGGAACCTATCTGTGCCACTGTCATTTTTTTCTCTCGCTTGGTAGATTGGCTACAGCAGGGAAGAACGTGGCTGCTAGTACTCGTGAGAAGGCGACTGATGACAGATTTAATAGTAATGAGAGCACAAATTTAATTAGAAGTGCTGTCAAGAAAGTGATTGAAATGATTATTGAAGGGATTTAAGTTTTGCAGGGAAATAGGTAGAACTGGAAGGGTGGGTATAACCTGAGAGGAACACTGAAGGAAGCACCGTGGACAATCTGGCTAAAAGAAGCAGCAAGTGTAATGGAAGAAGAGATGTTGTTTCAGTTAGTGGGAACTTGGGAGTTGGGTATTGAATGGGAGCGGAATTTGCCATCTGAAAATATGGCTCTTTGGCATAAGGATTATTTTGAGCTGATTCTTTTTAAGAAACTGCAGACACAGGATAAGCTCTGCAAATGAAGAATTATTTTGTAAGCAACATTTACATGTATAAGGGAAATCTTGATTTTGTAAAGATGTCTCTCTCCCTGGACCAGGAAGAGGATGACTCTGGATTCCTGAGGCTTTTACCATTGGAGAAGGCGAGGACTCGAATCAGCATATCAACTATACTCTTGTTTCCTGTGTTTTTCCTGGTGCCCTCCCATAACTGCTTTCCTCACCCTCATCATCTTTTGTCTTCAGCTGGAGATGGTATTTAAGGTGATGGCTTTGGCCCTTCTGGGGGTTACTCACGTTTCCTGGGTGTTTCTCATGTACATAGGAGGTATACACGTTATTAAACTTGTATTTGATTTTTCTCCTGCTAATTTGTCTTATTGCAGGGGGATCTTGGCCAAGAACTATGAAGGGTAGAAGGAAAATACTCCCCCAGTATATCCCAAGTGGGAAATTTGCTGGGGAAATGAAGGTCCAGGATATGGTCTTGTAGGAGATGGTAGCTGAAGTAAGACTATGGTTGAAAAAGTATCTGACCTTAGTCAGAGAGCAAGAATTCCTGTATCTTTCAAACATCCTTCTAGCTGGACTTAGACTCAAATTGATATGAGAGAGATGAACAGGTGAAGATCAAATTTAGTGGCATGGGTACTGGGAATCCACACAGACATGGAAATTGCAGAGATGGGAAAAACGAGGTAGGTATGTGTCCTCCTGAACTAAGGAAAAGGGAATAAGGGCCTGGTACTTCAAAGGGAAGGAATACAATTCAGTGGAAGATATAAAAGCAAATGTTTGGTAAACAAATGTTTATCCTGCCATATAGATGGGTTACTCAGATAAAATTGAACTCTGCTCATAACCTTTATTCTGGAAAGAGCTTCCAATTTAGTTTCTTTTCTGTAGTTGAGGACAGGATAGACCTTTCTCTTAAAGTCAAAGACTCTATATTGCCTTCAGCTTAAAATAAGTCGCGTGCCAAGAGCGTTGAGTGGCAGACTTTTGATTTCAGCATGGGTTATGATCTCAAGGTTTGCGAGTTTGAATCCCACATCAGGCATTGTACTGACAGCATGGAACCTGCTTGGGTTTCCCTTCCTCCTTCCCCCACTTGCACTGGCCCTCTTTAAAAATAAATAAACTTAAAATAATAACTCAAATGCCAAAATGGCTCACCTTAGGGCAGTCTGCTATTGGTCCCTATACTATAAATTGTGTGACACATTCTTTTTTTTTTTTTTTTTTTCTTTTTTACAAATAGTTTATTGTCAGATTAGTTTCCACATAACACCCAGTGCTCATCCCCACAAGTGCCCTCCTCCATGCCCATCCCCTCTCCCCCCTACATCCATCAGTTCTCAATTTTTGGCGTGACACATTCTTAAGGATGTTGACATTGCCTAGCAGGAGAGTGAGCCTTAGGTTTGAAGGGAGGACTGTAAATTCTAATGGACTGTGAGGGAGCTGCTCCAGATGCAACTATGACTGCAGGGAAAGGCTGCAGAGGGAAATAGAGCCAGGTGGTACTGTGTTGAAATTGAAGGATGAGAAGAGCCATGTTTAACAGCAATAAGAAGCCAGAAGAATCAACAGTGTGCAGTGGTAACCATAACAAGGCTCCCATCCTCAGGTTGCTTTCAGGAAAGTACGGAGGCAGATGTATAACAAAATTTAATGCTCTAGGAATATGGTCTAATGGTCACTTGAGAGGACTTCACAATATATGATGATGTCTTAGAACCATTTTTTAGAGGGCTAATTAGAAAAAGGGAACAAAAAGAGGAAACGAATTCTGCCTAAGTAGGAGAACTTTGTCATTTTTGAAAACCCAATATCTGATAGATGTCTAAAAATTGGCTCTTCACTTACAAGAAGCCCTGATTGGTAGTGTTTGCTGATTTCCATAGTATAAATACTCCAATTATGGTTGGTTTCAGGCTACAACATAGCATTGCTGATAATAGAATGGGGAGCTGTGCACACCTGGCTGTATCCAGCCGGCCTGTATGAACCAGTTCCAGCATACCACAGAATCAAAGTTCCAGAAATAAAACCATTAGAAGATTTTGAGCTGAAGGTAGAGTTGGTTACAAGTAGGGAAAGGGTGAGGGTAAAACTAACGAGCTTTAAATTATTGTGAGGGTCTCCTTTTTGGGGCTGTCATCATGAGTATCTGTGATAACAGGCTTGGTTGGATTGGCTGTCCTTGAAGTACCAGGCAGATGCAGCCTAGAAGTCCACTCTTTCACAAGATGGTTAATACAGTATTGGTGAAATCTCATTTTGGCGTCTTTCAAGAAGGTTTTGCCTATGGCTAATTACTTTTCTAGAGCATCAAACAGAAATGTGGAAGCTCCCAAGTAAATGAGAACTGAGATCATTGACCCTCAGCAGGCAGCATAGTATTGTAAAGAAACACTACAGGTCGTGGAGGCTGGTCAGGGCTGGAATTGAACCCAGGGCACAGCCTCGCTCTGGTGGAACAGCGTCTGCCACCAGGGCACTTGAGTTTTCTAATTTACCAAAAGACAACACATTCAGAAGCTATGACCCTAAGCACACTCTGTTCCTCAGGAATACTTGCCTTAAATTTTTTTTTTCTTTTATGAGTGAGAGAATGTGCACAAGCAGTGGAGGGGGGATAGAGAGAGTGGGAAAAGGGATCTGAAGCAGAGTCCGTGTTGACAGCAGACAGCCCCATGTGGGGCTCGAACTTGTGAATCATGAGATCACCAAAGCCGGAGTTGGATTTTTTTTTTTTAAATGTTTTATTTATTTCTAGGAGAGAGAGACCGCGCGAGCAGGGGAGGGCCAGAGAGAGAGAGGGAGTCACAGACTGAAACAGGCTCCAGGCTCCGAGCTGGCAGTCAGCACAGAGCCCGATGTGGGGCTCGAACCCACGAACCGCGAGATCATGACCTAAGCGAAAGTCGGACTCTTAACCGACTAAACCACCCAGGCGCCCCGCCGGAGTTGGATTTTAACTGACTGAGCCACCCAGGTACCCAAGGAATATTTGCCTTTTGAAGGAGACATCTGGAGTGATGAGAAGAAGTGATTTAATGTGATGGAAATTCGGATACTGAGGTAGCATGGTGACTAAGAGGTTTTTAATCAGGGTGTGTTACCAAAGCTTTTTAAATAATAAATAATATTGATTCCAGTGGTTGATTCTGCAGAATGTCTTCCTTTGGCCTGGTGAACCTAACTAATCAGAAGCTCCAATTGAGTCGTCTATTTTATTTACTCACAAAAGTGAGTAATTACTAATTTTTCTAAATAAAAGGCCAAATATACTCACAAAGTTTTTCCTTCAATTCTTGAAAGGTAGAAATCTAAGTCTGCGTGCTGCAGTTGGTATACTAAAGGTCCATACATTGCAGTGTGGAAACTCAGATCTGAGAATTCTTTTTGTTGACATTTTCAAATTGGATGGTTCTCTCTTGTGGTGACTCTGCTGACATCTCTTCAATTGATCTTTGCTGAGAGAGTTTAATCAATGTTGCCTTGCTGTATGCTTAACCCTAAAGATGTGCCAAATTACATTTGATGTTGTCTTGGCTGGATTACTGAATGTTGCTTTCCTATTTGAGATGTTTTGTTTCTGTAGCAATGAAGTGGACCTCTGTGATCAGCCTTGTGGCCTCTGTGGTCTGCGGCTTTAAAATTGTATAATGGTAATTATGGACTTTGAAAGTGTAGTTCAGTCCTGAATAAAAGATTTGTATAATTGACTAAATACAGTTTTAGGGTAAGTTCCAAATAAGCCCTCTGTCTCCACACCACGTAACAGAAGCGCTTGGTGATCCCAAACAGTTGTTGACCAGTGGTGTACTCCGTGAGGAAACAGTGCAGTGTGTATGGTCAGACAAATTAAGAGAGAAAGACCATCTTTAAGGTGGAATAGTTAAGCTGTCACTTGACTTTATACTGGCATTTGAAGACACCACATTACCTAGTAATCTAATAAGGTTAACAGTTTGGGCTCTAGGAACCAGAAAAAAATTTGCTACTCATGCAGATAGTAGAAATATTAGCATTAAATATTATCTAACAGTGGACATTAGACAAAAATGCCAGTGTCACCTAGAGGCTTCAAGGTGAATTTGGTAGGATTTATTTATAATTTGTTTGAAATACAGTTTGCATTTACAGTGAAAAATTACATTATTACTGAAATGTCCAAAGTAGGTGGCCACTAATTTACATAGTGTTAGCATGGGTGGTGGTAGTTTTATAAAGTCGTGTGAATAGGGTGATGTGAAATCATTAAAAAAAAGTAGTTGCAGATAAAAATTACTATGATACTTGTAATTAATAGTGCCCAAAAAAATGATGTTAAATTTCCCAGTGATAGGTTTTGAAAAGCGAGGGAATGGTGGATTACAAGGGGGGTTGGCAGGCACAATGAAAATATGTGGCCCTGAAGCTTGGTTATTTGTGTCTCTTTGGCTGAAGAATGAGTCTCTTGTATCAGGGATGGTTATACTTTTTAATCAATTCCAGAGCTTGTAGGAAAGTACAGATGGAGGAGGAAGGTAAAAGCCTGCCAAGCAGCAGATTTCCCGGATCAAGTCTCAAGATCAATGGAGTGGCTTCAATGGCAGCCATATTACTCTAAATCCAGCAGACTGCTTGAGGGACCAAGTCTTGTTGGCAATATGGACTGGCATCTGTAGGATTTTGTGCTATAAATTCTTTGTGTATAAATGAGACTTGTTCAGCTGCTCCTATGCTCTCCTCAACTGCTCCTTTCTCTGAGCTTTGCAGAATTTTGAATAGAATACATCCTCTGTCTCTTTATTTAAAAAAGTCCGATTTCTCTGATGAACCTCTTTTTATGTGTTTCTTACTTGAGAGCTCTAGTTTTGTTGATGAAACATGGTCTAAACTCGGGAAACACCTTCTTTCGTGTGCACCCCTAACCCATTCCCCATCCTAACAAAAACTTGGTCAACTGTAAGTTGTGAGGAAAACCACTGTTTAGTCTTTGTCAGAGGAATTGGAAAACCAGCCTATGCTTACCTAGATTCCGTAAGTCACTCTAATTTATTACCATCGCTTGTGAATTAAAAAAAAAAACACATGCAAGCAACTTTTTACAATACAAAGATTGTTCTCACACCTTCTTAATTCTAGGATTCCACTATTATTTAGATGGGGTGATACGACCCCGTGAAACATTGGCTAAGGATAAAATGAGGATTTTTATGCATATAATAAAAGCTGTATTATGTAGGTTGATGAATGTTTTTCATTTCTAAGAAAGGTGATTTCCTGTTGGATGGGGAAGAGGATCCTGCAGTGAGCAGTAAATAATTGAGCAGAATAAAAATCTGTCAGTTTATGATAGTTCATCTGACTGCTGATCACTGTTTGGCCTGTTGACAGGATATCAAACCTTTTCCTCCCTAACTGAAAACAGATAAATAACCTAAGTCCTAAGACATTATGGCAAGGTAGGCATTTTTATTTCTATTTTAGTTTTCTAGATATATGCGGTGTAGTCTTTTTTTTTTTTTTCCTAACCACATCTGTCCCAACGGCATTACATTTTAAAGTATAATGTCCCCTCTCAATCACTGTGACTGCTAACTTTATCATCTGTGAAAGCTTCCCCAGAGATTGGTCTCTTCAGAAGCAGAGATTTTTCTTAACTGGTCTACCAAGATTTTTTTGTTTTTTTTTGATCAGGGGATTAGTCTAAAAACAGAGGGTTTTCCTTTTCTCCCCCCACCCTTACACACTTGCTAATCAGTGTCGATTTTGCTTCACATTTTTTCCTTAACCTTGGCTATTCTTAGAGGTCAGTCAGTGAAAGTATGGAGGCCCCAGGAGGACGTGATGGCCTCTGAGTCCTGTGTAAGCCACTGGGCTATTTACACTATAAAATGATGTGATTAAAAGCCAGTTGTAGAGAAAAATGCTTGCATGATTGTTTTGCACTTCTGCCATTACCTTGCAGAAAAAGAGCACAGCTGGAATGAGTTTTGATGCCTCAAGGCCCTGATTTTTGATAGATTAGAAGGAATCCATCCAGCAGGTTGTATTGATACATTTATTTTTCTCCATGTCTAAGTAGCACAATGGACAGCTGGTTTTGTCAAGGAGAGCAGCACGGATAAAAAGGACTCAAAGGGCATGTTATAGAATGAGTGGGGTAATCATAAGGCAAGTATATTGATGTTACCATGGTACCCTTTGGAAATAATGCCTGCAGTGTTCAATAGTGGACAATAGATGAGTAAGATTTAAGAGCTATCATTTCCATCCCTCTGGACTTGGGAGCATTCTCTACAGGTAGAAGAGAGCCATAAAATGAGACTTTAAAAATAGTCCACATGCATTATGTATGTGACTTCTGATAAGAACAGATACTACACTTGATCTTAGCTAAAAGGCCGAGAAGCGATGTGACTTCTGTAATGTGTGACCTTGAGTTTGCTTACTCCTTACACCTACTCCATCCTCATTGTTTCCACTGAATGTTGTTCAACTTCCTAATTCTCTTCACTTTCATGTCCTTTGCCAATAAGTTAGAGACTCCATTGAGCACAGGAGCCAGGTTCTTTGCTGTTCTTCTCTACCACTTGATGCAATGCTTTGCACCTGTTAGGTATTCTATACAGATTTGTAAAAGAGCATATACAGTAAGGATGCATTTACAATGTTAGGAAGTGATACAGAGAATAAATTCTTAGATTTAGTGATATTTCCATTTGGTGAATGACTGAGTTGTCACATTTGTTCCTTAAATGCAGATCTTTGTCATCTGCACAGTCCTGGCCTTTTGCTCTGTTTTCTCTCCTTAAGATTCCATCTCTCTTATACCTTTGATCAGTCATCTCTGGTCAATGACTCTGTAACCTGTAGGTGAAAGCTTGTCTTTTGGTCTAGTTTCTCCTTGGATTTCTTGTTACCACCTCAAACTCCATCCCGTCCAGAGTACTCACCAGAATGAGCTTTCTCCTTTTGAATTGCATGTTGGCCAACGATTTACCTATTTATCATTTTGGAAATGCTTTGGTTTTGTTCTTTATTACTGTACCCTCTGACTTCAATTCTTTCTCTTTGGTACATTTGTTATCTCCTGGGTTCATCTCTTTCCCCCTCTTGTTGTAAGCCACTCTGTCCAGACATGACCTCAAGCCCTGCTTACTTTGTGGCCTCCTAATTAGCCTTTTTGACCCTGTTCACTTTCTTCTCTAGATGACGGATTGACATACCTTTTCTGCACAAGGCAACGTAGCCTACAGACAGATGAGAATATTGGAGAGGAGCTCTACTCCTCCTTGTGGCCCGATGGAGGGAACCAGGGATCGGGCCACTTCCTCCTAACTGTACTGCACTGGGCAGGGAGGTGTTGGCAAAGGCAAGTAAAAGGTGAAATTTCAGCCACTTACAGTGTGCCTTTCCCTTGATTAGGTGTTTGGTTGTTGATTTTCGACTCCTAAAAAGTTATTTTAGTCAGTCTTTAGTTATTTTTAAAAATGTTTCCATAGTACAATCAGGGCCTGGAGCTTCCTAATCTGCCATCTCACTGATGTCACTCATTGAGTATACTTTTTTTTTTTTTTAACATGTATTTATTTTTGAGAGCAAGAGAAAGAGCACGATTTGGGAAGGGACAGAGAGAGGGAGACAGAGGATCCGAAACAGGCTCTGTGCTGTTAGTGCAAAGTCTGATGCAGGGCTTGATTTCACAGATTGCAAGATCATGATCTGACCTGAAACCAGGAGTCTGACCCTTAACTGACTGACCTGCCCAGGTGCCCCTTGAGTGTAAGTTTTGAAATGGGAGGAAACAATTAAGAATAGAAAAACAGAGTTTGATTTGGAAAGTTTACATTTACGCTCAATTAGGTCTCCACGAACTTGTTTTGTGATGTGTACTAGTAACAGTTTTGGACATTTTTGCCTTGAATAGAAGCTAGGCCCAGAGACCCATTGGAGTACATTTGACAGCTAGGTGAAGTGGGTCTGAAGGAGACCATTTGAAAGAGGGAATGAGATAATTTTGGGGACATCATGGATTCAGAGCTCCAGGTGATACAAGCTATAAGGTATTTGGAAGTGCTATGTGTCTAGTGGTAAGTGGTGTGACCATGGTGATGGAGGAGGAGGCCAGGTATCTTCACTTAGCTTTGTCATATGTGGGGGCCTTAGCAGTCATCTCTGAAGGACACAAGTTCAAGAGATTAAAGAAATAGTGTCAAGTGTGAACTAATAGACCTTGTTCCTGAGTACACATGAGACATTTCTTGGCAACCCCTAGAAATAAATGGCTGAGTGGTATGTGTCAGGGGATACTTATATGGGGCCAGAAATGTGGGATGGTGAGATTCAGAGAAATTCAATTCTCTAGGCTGATGAGGTCTGGGGATTCTGTGTAATAAATAAATTAAAATCTGAAATAGAGATCCTATGAAAATGCGATTTTCAAACCATTTTCCATTGCATGGTATAGGAATAATCCTAGAGTCCGTATACATTGTGTGTGACACATGGCCTCGTGTAGAGTTCCTCAATTGCACGGACTTAGTGTAAGGTTTGAGCTTCGTTCCACTTTGTCATTAGCCATCCTTGGCCAGTAGGAATGCTTAACAATAAGAGCACCAATGCTTTCCTTAGTGCTTGGTGACAAAGCATGTGTAGTTGGCATTACATTTAATTTTCAGAGTGGAGGTTATGCAGAACTCTGATTAGGTGTCTGGAGTTTATTGATCTGGCTTCCTTTTTGCCAGGGAATTCAAGTGAGGGCTCACTTGAACTCGTTAAAGCCTATCACTTGTCAAACATCACTACGTCAAAATGTAGGTTATTTATATCCTGAAAGATGGCCCTGCAACGATGGAAGATGGAAAACTGCTTTGTAAAAAAAAAATGAATGTTTTAGGGGTGCCTGGGTGGCTCAGTTGGCTGAGCGTCCGACTTTGGCTCAGGTCATGATCTCAGGGTTCGTGGGTTTGAGCCCCGGGTCAGGCTCTGTGCTGACAGCTAGCTCAGAGCCTAGAGCCTGCTTTCGAGTCTCTGTCTCCCTTTCTCTCTGACCCTCCCTGGCTCATGCTGCCTGCCTCTTTCTCTCTCTCTCTCTCTTTCTCTTTCTTTCTCTCTCAGAAATAAATAAAACATTAAAAAATTTTAAAAAATGAATGTTTTAAACTTGACAAACAGATAGTTGGTAAAAATCTCCCACTTATTCTAATACAGGCAGATATATCAAATTTAGGGTTTTTAAAAAATTTTTACAGGTGATAGGATCTTGATAAGTTTGCCAAGAAAAAGATCAAATTATAAAGAGGAAAGGAAAAGATTTCTTCCTTTCACAATACACTTGTTTGATTATAGAAGAGATCAGGAAGATAAACTTGGCACTGCAGAAAATGCAGTCTGTTCCCTTAAAAGCAAACTTTTTTGTCCCTTGAAGAAACCAATTTACATCTTTAAATATTATATTCATAATTTACCCTTTTAGCACCCTTCATCACCCTACTTTGTTTTTCTGATATTTTATTTTTAAATTTTTATTTTTTTAATATTTAAGTCTAAGTTGGTTGACATGTAGTGGAATAATAATTTCAGGAATAGAATTGAGTGATTCATCACTTACATATAACGCTCAGTGCTCATCCCAACAAGTGTCCTCCCTAATGCCCATCACCCATTTAGTCTGTCCCCCCACCTAACACCCTGCCAGCACCCCTCAGTTCTTTGCATTTAAGAGTCTCTTAGGGTTTATCTCACCCTCTGTTTTTATATTATTTTTGTTTCTCTTCCCTTATGTTCATCTATTTTGTATCTTAGATTCTACAGATGAATGAAATCATATGATAGTTGTCTGTCTCTGACTAATTTCATTTAGCATAGTACCCTCTAGTTCCATCCATGTTGTTGCAAATGGCAAGATTTCATTCCTTTTGATGGCTGAGTAATATTCATTTGCATATATATACTACTACTTCTTTATCCATTCACCTCTCGATGAACATTTGGGCTCTTTGTATACTTTGGTTATTGTTGATAGTGTTGCTATAAACATTGGGGTGCATGTACCCCTTTGAATCAGCACTCCTGTACCCTTTGGATAAATATCTAGTAGTGCAATTGCTAGGTCATAGGGTAGTTCTGTTTTTAGAGGAACCTCCACACTGTTTTTCCAGAGTGGCTGTACCAGTTTGCATTCCCACCATCAGTGTAAAAGGGTACCTCTTTCTCTGCATCCTTGCCAACCTCTGTTATTGCCTGACTTATTAATTTTAGCCATTCTTACTGGTTTGAGGTGATATCATTGTGATTTTGATTTTGATTTGTATTTCCTTGATGATGAGTGATGTTGAGCATCTTTTCATGTGTCTGCTAGTCATCTGGATGTCTTCTTTGGAAAAGTGTTCATGTCTTTTGCCCATTTGTGAAGTGGATTATTTGTTTTTTGGGTGTTGAGTTTAATAAGTTGTTTACATATTTTAGATACTAACCCTTTATCTGATACGTCCTTTGCAAATCTTTTCCCATCCTGTCAGTTGCCTTTTGGTTTTGCTGATTGCTTCCTTTGCTGTGCAGAAGCTTTTTATCTTGATGAGACCCCAATAGTTCATGTTTGCTTTTGTTTCCCTTGCCTCTGGAGACATGTCTGGTAAGAAGTTTGTACGGCCGAGGTCAAAGAGGTTGTTTCTTGTTTTCTCGTCTAGAGTTTGATGGCTCCCTGTCTTACGTTTCAGCCTTTCATCCACTGGGAGTTTATTTTTGTGTATGGTGTGAGAAAGTGGTCCAGGTTCATTCTTCTGCATGTTGCTGTCCAGTTTTCCCAACACGATTTGCTAAAAATACTGTCTTTTTTCCCATTGGATATTCTTTCGTGCTTTGTCAAAGCATACCTTTGTGGGTCCAATTCTGAGTTCCCCATTCTGTTCTATTGATCTATGTGTCTGTTTTTGTGCCAGTCGCATACTGTCTTGATGATTACAGCTTTGTAATAGAATTTGAAGTTCATAATTGTGATGCCTCCAGCTTTGGTTTTCTTTTTCAGGACTGCTTTGGTTATTCACGGTCTTTTCTGTTTCCACACAAATATTAGGATTGTTGGTTCTAGCTCTGTGAAGATTGCTGGGGTTATATTCATAGGAATTGCATTGAACGTGTAGGTTGCTTTGGGTAGTATCAACAGTTTAACAATACTTGTTCTTCCAATCCATGAGCATGGAATGTTTTTCCATTTTTTTTGGTGTCTTCTTCAATTTCTTTCATAAGCTTTTGTATATATTTTCACCTCTTTGGTTGGGTTTATTTCTAGGTATTTTATGGGTTTTGGTGCAATTGTAAATGGAATCGATTTCTTGATTTCTCATTTTGCTGCTTCATTATTCGTGTATAGAAATGCAATGGGTTTCTGTATATTGACTTGATCTCCTGTGAGTTTGCTGAATTCATGGATCAGTTCCTTTTATTTCTTTGTGTTATCTGACTGCTTAGGCTAGGACTTCCAACATTATGTTGAATAACAGTGGTGAAAGTGGACATCCTTATCCTGTTCCTGACGTTAGAGGGAAAGCTCTCAGTTTTTCCTCATTGAGGGTGATATTACCTGTGGGTCTTTCGTATATGGCCTGTATTGATCTTCTATTTTTGTTATTATGAGATTACCATTCACTTAGACATTAATGTAGGTGCCTAGGACTGATTTTTGTTTTCTTTCTCTCCATTGTCTATGTACCAAATTAGTCCCCAAGCACTGTCCTTAATGTCTGCTAAAATTTTCTTGATTTTGCTTTCTTTCCATATAGCCTTCTGGAAGCTATCAGGATTTCAGACCCTCATTATTTCTCACGTGAACTCCTTTCATGATTGAGCTTCAGCTTTCTGCTTTTACCACCTCCACATGCAGTCCATCTTTACTCCATCATTGTCATTGTTCTCAGATGTAACCCTCTCCTATCCATCTTCTCTTTAAATGGATCTGTTTGCTTTCCATTCAGTGCCTTCAGTACAAGCCATTGTTCTGTGTGGCAGATTAAAGATGGTCATATATTTTTGGACACTCCTTCCACTGAGAAGGGGCTCCATATTACTCTGTGAAAAAGAGAATATGGATGGACTCTGTGACTACTTGGACTAAAATATAACTAAAATGCTGTTGCAGTTTCTGGGCTCAGGAGTTAGGAGACTAGCTGTGAGTACTTCATGTTTCTTGGACCACTCACTCTAGGGGTACTTTATCTTGTAACCCAGCCACCAGTACATGAGAAGTGCAAGCCATGTGGTGAGGCCAAGTGTTGGTGCTCCAGTTGACAGCACCAACTGTGCTCTTAGCACCAGTTATTAACCATAAGAGAGGGGCATTTTGACCCTCCACCCCAGTGCATTAAGCTTTAACATAGACCAGAGCCAGAGCCAACCTTTGACTACTAAAGCATAGATCTCCCAAAATCACCGTGTAAGCCCAGTCAATCAAAGGAAACATAAGAGATGTTAATGAATTGTTATTTTAAACCACTGAGTTTTGAAATGACTTATTCAGCAATATATAAGTGGAAGACCTTGGGTTGACATGTGCTTTGTGATCCTGTTTTGTCTTGCTCTTCTAGACTGTCTCATAGTTATCCTATAAGCACAGTCTCTAAATACTTGGCACATTTGTTGTGTGACTCAACAGTTTTGTACATGCTATGAGTTTGCCTGGAACATTGTTATCTATCTAGAAAACCATTATTCTTTCATGACTGAGGTTGTGTCACCTCTTCTATCAGGACATCCTCATCTACTCCTTCTACTAAGCTCCCACTCTTGTCTGAATCACAGATTATTTTACAGTTCTGTCATAATTGTGTGATTCCCCCTACCCCTCATTTCCTTCTGGAGGGTAGCGATCATGTGTTACTTAACTTTCTATTCCTGGTGCTTAGCAGAGGCCCAGCATGGAGTGGACTATGCATCTGTTTAGTGTGTGTGTGTGTGTGTGTGTGTGTGTGTGTGTGTGTATGCCAATGTGTGTGTGAGGGGGTTAGGTATATTTATGGCCCTGGGGTAGGAAAATAATAATAGATTGTCTTAGGTTTTTCCTTTTTTCCTTCTTAGCTAAAATAAAATTCAAAGATTGATGTCTGATGCCAGAAATTCCTTAGGGTAGTTCTAACCCATAGGCTCTGAATTTAATTCAGACAAGATTTGTTCATAAATTTAAGCTTTTGGGACTAAGAGTATCAAAATTCAGTGATACATATATACACTTGAGATGTGCTATCAGATGATACCTATCTCTGTTCTAATAGGGTAGGTAATTCTACAGTTAAAAGTAAAAACAAAGAAACCAAAAAAAACACTCTTCTTCTACATCTCAAAGGGTTCTTTCTTTTTTTTTTTTTTTCCTTAAAGTTTATTTATTTGGAGATGGAGAGAGAGAATCTTATGTAGGCTCCTCTCTGTCAGCGCAGAGCCCACTGTAGTGATTGATCTCATAACTGTCAGCTGCAATCACGAGTCAGATGTTCAACTGACTGAGCCACTCCGGTACCCATCACTGGCTTATTTTTATTATGAAGTCTGTTGCAGTTCTAGAGCTTGTCTAGTGAAGCTTCCTTCCAAGCAGTGAGTAACTGGGGAATCTGAGCAGATACCAACTTGTGATCCTTCCTTCATGGCACATGGCTTTGTATTTATTGGGCACAGGCACTAGAGAAGGGGTGATGTAATTTGCCACTGTCTTCGTGTGAAAGTGAAAGACATGATTTCCACTCCCTGCCCTTCCATTTGCCAGAATTACTTACATAGTCCTGCCTAATTGTGAGTGGTCCTGGTACACAGGAAGAAGAAAGGAACTAGAATTGGTGAATACTAGTAGTCTCTTCTCTTTATGCCTGCAGCTTACTGGGAGGTTTACATTGTAATTGATCTTTGATGTGTTAGTTTTGGAAGAAATTTAATCAGATGCAATAAAATCTGGTTGCAATTCCAGATAGACTGGATTACTCCTAAGATTCACTGACCCAAATTCTGTGGTAGGTAGACAGTTAAGAGCAGTGGTACTGATAGACGACATTTCTGAACTTGATAAAGGTGACTGACCAGTAAGATCAGCCTAAAAACGGCTGATAAACCTATGCGATTTCTTTGCAGACCCCTCAGTATGGATTATTTTCTATGATTGATTTTGCGAGTACATGAACTGGATATATTGTAGAGTATGCCTTTTTCATCAAGATTTGGCTTTGAAATGACACAGTTATACATGTTTGATGTATCTTCATCAAGATGTATGATTTTTTTCCCCTTTTTAGTGTCAGTATTCTGTAACTTACCTGAGTAGGAGACAAAGTGGTGTTCAAAGTTTAGACCCTAACCGTTTCAGTAGTTTGGGTCTGGGTCAGGTTTCCTAAATGTCATATTTGCGTTTTCTTGCTAGTAATTGCAGGAAAGAGGGTCAAGGAGAGGGAGCAATAAGTTTGGGAACATCTGGGTCCTATTGTGTAGCTACAGTCAGGGCCATCATTAATCTTTGAGATCCTCATCCCCATTTACTAATAAACAGTAAGTTCATCCAGAGTAGCACAGCAATCAAAGTTAAGTGGCAAAGTTAATTGGAATCCAGCAGCCTCCTGTATCCTCAGTCTGCAGCCATTATGTGTTAAGCACAAAAGTGTTCGATGAGCCTGGTTGTCTCTTAGTCTCAAAAGAGGAGATAGAAGGGAGTGATAGAAAGGAACATGATGAATTTAGATTTTGTAGTTCATTTATTTCCTTTCAGGTTTGAGACTTGGATCCCCTGGTGTTTGTTACTCTTCTTAGTCTTAGAAAGTTCAAGGCACAAGGTTTAGCAATCCTCCTATCTGGGAGAGGAAAGAGGAGGGTAGCATGAAGAGGTGAAACCTTGATGGTCTCCCCGATTGTCCCTTGATTCTGTGCAGATGTGATTTAACTTCTGGACTTAACCAGCGTGAATTATTTCTTAGGGTGGTTGGTGTGCTTCTCATGCAGTGTTTCTGTGAGGACACACCTCACACAGGGAAAGAGGAAAACTCAAGGTCTTTGGCTGTCAGCCTGCCTTTGCTTCCATCCCTTGTTGAGTCTGTTAGGAAGAGGGGCCACACAGAGGCATGCAGACATCTCACCCAGCCTCTCTGTATGGCCTGTGCAGCAGCTGCCCTAGGCTTGGAGGGGGTGTGTGCCTGTGCTGGCAGCCTTGGGAGGCCAGATTCAGGAAGTTATGTATGATTACAGACTTGGAGAATTCCAGGTCTTTGGGATCCCATGTCAGGGGAGGGAATGGTTGCCAAGTGAAGATGTACCCTTGGACCTTTGTCTTCCTCTTCCTACCCAGAGTGTGGTGCTTAGAGGAAGGCCAGAGCTGGTCCCTCCAAAGTGAGAACCCAGGGCGGGGATTGGGGTTGCTTGGTCTAAGGGCAGTACTGATGGCCATGTTATGCTTGGAAGCACCTCAGCTGGGATTAACTAATCTAGGCAACCACAAAGGCTGTGGGGAAAATGATTGAACTTGTTTCTCTTGATTTTATATGAACTGTATTCCAAAGATAACATGGAAATTGCCTACCTAATTGGGCCACTCCATTCCTTCCCAATAATGAAATTTGCTGATATTCGGAAACTTGAAACTGCAAGGATGGGTCTGTATTTTCTGACATTTGGAGAAACTCCAGATTAATAGCCTTTACCATGTTTCATACATGGGAATTAGGAATCAATCACCTAGAAGAAAGGTAGGCTTAGGTAGGTTGGAGTAGGTATTGATACTGTCCTCTAAGTAACTCTTCAAAGGGCTGACATGTTGCAGCCCTGTAATTTTTTCCCTCTTATTAAGATAAAAGCTGAATCAAGAGCAGAGGAATGTAAATGTCTGTCAGAAGATCTTTTTCTTTAGCTTTCACTGGGAGAGACCCAAAGTTGAAGGCATTTCAGAGACTTTTCCCTTAATGACTATAATTAATGTTGCGTGTGCCATGGCCCACTAGGGATACAGAGAATGACCCTGAGCCTGGGTTGCTGGCTTTTTTGAGAGGCTCCTTAAATGTGAAAACATTACAGTGCATCAGTGATACAATGCCTTTTATTCCCCTTACACTGCTAATGAAACAATAGCCATCCTCCTTCACTCACTTCTGTCATTTAGCTATTCATTTTCACCTGATGAAATAACATTTTTTGGCCTGTCGCACACGCTTTTTTCTCCTACTGTGCTTTAAAATGACTCCTTTAGATTAGTGTATAAAATTAGTGTATAAAATGACTCCTTTAGATTAGTCATAAATTGGAAGGAACTTGGGATCCTATGTCTTTTAACTCCCTAAATAAATTCAAGCTTCATAAGTAGTGGTGCTAAGAGCCAGGTGCTTAGCTTTCTTCCTTGCATACTACCATACTAGTGATCCACCCTCCTGGCTCCAGAAGGTAGTTGACTCAGGAGGAAATGGAAATTTTTTTCTTGGGGAATTTGGCTGAGAATTCAGAGCCATGGGGTGACGCATACCCACGTCCTCTAAAGAGAGGGGAGCATGTCTCTGTAGGACTTGCTGAGTTGGTCACTCCAGTCTTAAAATGATCTGTTCCCGTTGCCACTTCCAGGAGGGCAGAGAATGCAGGATAGAGGTAGAGAGAGGGCAGAGCTGCACAGGTGGGGGACTCCAGAGAACCTGCAGACGGCTGACCACTGCCTACTTGTGAGGGAACTACCAGAAGCTGTGGCAAGAGTCACTTGACAAGATTTGAGGGAGCAATTCTCAGGGCTCACACAGGGTCAGCAATAGCTGTTATTCCCACCACCCGGAGTGAAAAAGTCCTCATTCACAGGCCACAGTGTAGAGTACTCAGTAGTGGAGAAAAACTACCTCTACATTAAGTGATGGTCTGATCTCAGGGAATGAAGCTTAATAGCAAGTCTGACACAGAAAACAGAAAGCAATAGAAAACAGAGGAGCTGCGGTACCTGGGTGGGTGGCTCCTCAGTCATTGAGCGTCTGACTCTTGGCTTGAGCTCAGGTCATGATCTGATGGTTCCTAGTTGGAGCCCATGTCAGCCTCTGCGTTGACAGGGCTGAGCTTGCTTGGGACTCTCTGTGTCCCTCTCTCTGGCCCTCACCCACTTGCATGTGTGCACTCTCTCGCTCTTCCTCTTTCAAAAAAAAAAAAGAAAAAACCTTGAAAAAGAAGAGCAAATGAAAGAAATGAGTAGAAGAAACAAGGATCAGAGTGGACATCAATGTTTTCAACGGGAAACAAAAGGTAAAAAAAAATTAATGAAGCCAGAAGGTAATTTTTTTGAAGAAGGTCAATAAACTTGAAAAACCTCTAGTTAGACTCATCAGGTAAAGAGAAAATCCTCACTGTCCATATCATTTCATGGGGGACACACACCACCACAGATTGTACAGACAACAAAAGGATAAGGGAATTTTATGAAAAACTTCATTTATTTGATGACTTATATTTTACAGATATTCAAAGGCTTTATTGTCCCCCAATGCAGTCACTAAATCTTAAAGATTCTGACCCCTAAGTATTTGTAAAACTTAATGCCTCTGCATCTTGCCTCTTTCTTTCCTGGGTTAGGCCACTATCTTACTGTATAAAACTTTTAGCTGAGCTCACTGACTATCCTTGCACTCTCCCTCTTTTTTCCTCTGTATAACAGCCAGGATGATATTTAAAATCCGGAGATCTGATTATATCACACCTCCTGTTCCTGTTTACATGTTTTTCCATTGCTCTCAGAAGTCAGAATCCTTAATCTGATGAAACTCTTCTCAGCGTTTCCCCCCTCATCCTTCTCTCTTCACATTGTATGCTCCAGCAACTAGATGTGCTTTTCTCCTGAGCCTCTGGGCCATGTGCCTTTCTCCTTGGCCTTGAACTCTTTTCTTCTCTATTAATGTGACTTACTTTCACTCTTAGGTCTCTGCTTTAAATGACTTTTTTTTTCAGAAAGTTGCTTCTGACCCCTCACATTGGAAATAAATGCTCCTTACATACTGTCAGAGCTCTCTGCCTGTCTCTATTCCACTGCTTACCATGATGCATCATCACTGCCTCTTCTCTGTGGCTCTCCTTAGGCAGAGCGCTCCTCAGCATGTGGACTCCTCCATATGACCAAGGCACATGACACTCTAGAAATAATTGTTAGTGATTAAAAAAATACTACTCTTCAAAACCTCAAATATCCCTCTACATTTTATTTTATTTATTTTTTTTTAAATGTTTTATTTATTTCTAGGAGAGAGAGAGACAGCGTGAACAGGGGAGGGTCAGAAAGAGAGGGAGTCACAGACTGAAACAGGCTCCAGGCTCCGAGCTGGCAGTCAGCACAGAGCCCGACGTGGGGCTCGAACTCACGAACCGCGAGATCATGACCTAAGCGAAAGTCGGATGCTTAACCGACTAAGCCACCCAGGCGCCCCCCCTCTACATTTTAACACAGAGGACTTTAAGCAGGAGACAAACAGTAAGTTCTTGATTTCAAGCTGGGATGGTCCACTCGTATAACGTTCCATATTGCAAATCTGATTTTTCTCCCTCTTAAATTCCCCTAATTTTATGTGTATTAAGAGTATCAATCTATTCTCCAAAAGTGAATACCAAGGTAGTAATTCACCTGTAGACTTTTGTGACTATTCCTAAAACATAAGATGGAAGTAGAGAGCTTTCAGTCGGATTATAGCGTTTTATTTGGACTAAGAGTGTATAATTGAGCATATATTATACTTAGCAAAATTGCTTTTGCTTTTAGTATATTCCAAAGTTCTTTTCCTTTGGCTTTGTCCTTTTGACCATAGCCCCTTCCGGAATGAGACACTGAGTAACCCACCTTCCAGGAGAGAGCCCTTTGCCTTATTTTAATGCCAGTTCTTAACATCGGTTGCGTTCTGGGTTTTTTAAAAATATTTTTTAAAATTCTTTAACCAAAAACCATGTTTCTCTGCTAACCAGATTTTTCTTGGCAACTGATTCCTCTCATTTATACTTTGCTTCTCCTTTCTTCTAGTAATATTTCTTTCTAATGACATAAGTCATTTTGTTTACTGTTGAAAATTTGAAATATGCCGAAAGTTAGAGGAGCAAAAGAAGTGCTTGCAGGTATGAAGCCCCTGTTACCTTGGGGTGTGTTTTCCTGCCACCGTTCTGCCCATTGTGGAGCTGCCTAGGGACTAAGAATAGTAGCCCTTTGCCAGGATTGCTTCCAGTATTTTTCACTGATTTACTTTTCATGTTTTGCCTTTAAATTTTAGTTCTAATATTTTAAATACAGAGGCTTTGCGGTTTTGTGCAGTGAAATCCATTAGACTGTTTTTAGGCTAATAAATGAAATTTTCACATAAAGTGCATGTGTTTATCTACCTGCATCTGCTTTTTAAGGTTTCAGATTTTAGAGTTAATGGTATCATTTATATGTAATTAAATTTTATGAGTACATTGGTTATTTCCCAGTAGTCTTTATTTTTTAAATTCAGTTTTGTCCATCTTTTCCATTGACTTGTGTTTCTTCAAATAAATACTAAAGTCTTTTATAGACTAGTATCTGTTCATAAGCTATTCTGTGCTTATATGATTGTTCTTGTGCCAATACAATACTCTTTTCTAGTTTTTAAAAATATCTAATGTTTAATACAGGTATTTCTCTTACATAAACTTTGTCTTTTGATGAAATTTCGTTGGCTATTTTAACCTTTTCTCTGATTGCTAAATTTTGGGCTAATTTTTGTCAAGATTTAAGTGATCATACTGGGATTCTGATATTTTGGTACTATAAGTTAATTTAGAAACCTTTGACGTAAATATGAAATACATTCATTTTTTTCTGTAAAAATATGCTCTCAATTTTTCTTTTACTCAGTAGATCCTATATATTTTGGCTGAAGATATTTCTAGGTAAAATAGGTACTTTTTGTTACTATAGCAGAAATCAACTTTATTTTTTTTCAATTTTGGATTTTAATTATTGATGGATTGAAAAAATATTTGAAGACCGACTTGATTTATTTCAGTATGTATATGATGAATGAAAATGAGTGCTATAAGCAGTAGGTTTGATTCAGATGAAGAAGTTGGTGTGTGCTGAAGGAAAGAGAAGGATTTTTATTTTTTTATTTTTTTGTTTTTTTGTTTTTTGTTTTTTTTTTTTTTTACAAATATTTTATTGTCAAATTAGTTTCCATATAACACCCAGTGCTCATCCCCACAAGTGCCCCTCCCCCCTCCCCCCCACATTCATCAGTCCTCACTTTTGTCAGCATTCAAGAGTCTCTCATGGTTTGCCTCTCTCCCCTTCCCCCACCATTTCCCCCCTTCTTCTCCCCCTTGTTCCTCAGTTAAGTTCCTCCTAATCCTCCTATACATGCAAACATATGATATTTGTCCTAGAGAAGGATTTTTAAAACAGCCCAAATGGATGAAGGCATTCCTGACTATTCAGGGCAACAATTGTGGAGATGAGCAAAGTATATTCAGGCATCACGAGCAAAACACCTAACTCTTGTTAGCATTCAGAAATAAAGTTAGAAGTCCTAAGATTGTGGAAGACCTTGGATGCCAGCCAAGGGCTATAATTCAAGCAGCCTTGTATTGACATAGGACCGGCTAAACTCATTAGCCAAGTATATGTTACTGAGCCATGTCTTAAGAGTTACTTTTGAGACATAATCCCCAGGTGATGTTTAGGTTTGGTGTATTAGTCTGTTTAGGCTACCATAATAAAATATCACAGGCCAAGTGGGTTAAACAACAGAAATTTGATTCTCTCACTGTTCTGGATGCTGGAAGGCTACAATCAAGGTGTTGGCTGCTGTGATTCATGGTGAGAGTGCTTTTCCTGGCCTGCAGATGGCCTTGATGCTGTGTTTTCTTTCGACAGTTTTGTGTGCACATGTTTAGTGGAGGATACCCTGGTCTGTCTTCCTCTTCTTACAAGGGACCCTAGTCCTACCTGATGAGGTCCCCACCCTTAGGACCGGGTTTAACCCTAATTACTTCCCTGCCTCCAATAAGGTCCTGTTGGTGGGTATTTATTTCTGGGAGAGAGAGAGACAGTGTGACCAGGGCAGAGTCAGAGAGAGATGGAGACATAGAATCTGAAGCAGGCTCCAGGCTCCGAGATAGCTGTCAGCACATAGCCCAATGTGGGGCTCGAACCCATGAACCGTGAGATCATGACCTGAGCCGAAGTCGGACGCTTAACCGACTGAGCCACCCAGGCGCCCCAGGATGGTCCTGTGTCTTGTTTAAAGTGACCTTTACTGGTCCTGGGAGAGTACTTTCTACTAGTGTGTACTTAATACTTGAGGATGATGAATAACCTCTTTGGCATCAGTAACTTAGAACACTTTTTAAAAGGCAGAGGAAGTTGAAGAACAAACAAGAGGACTTGAATCTTGGCTGGATTTTACTTTATTTGGGAAAAGATAATGTTGATGTTCTAGGTCTTGTTTTGAATGTTATAAACGCCTTTGAATAGAGTCAAGGGGACAGTTTTTGATAAGGGTAGGACAAAATTTTCATGAAATTGGGAGAACATTCTAAACTCTTAAAATCCAGCAATCAGAAAACTTTTTCTGTAAATGGATACATAGTAAATATTTTAGCTTTGCATTCCATAGTTTCTACCAGCAACTAATCTGTCCTTGTTGTACGAAAATAGCCATTGATGTTACATAAATGAATGAGGATGACTGTATTACAATAAAACTTTATTTATAAAAATAGCCTGTGGGGAGACTTATGAGCTCTAATTGCTGGCTCCTTGTCTAATTAGTTATGCAGAGTATTTTATAAATTTAATCATTGGGATCAGTATTGTTCGAGGCAGATGAATAATGACATGGTTAATGTGCTCTGAAAGATAAAAGTCTTAATATTTTATTAAAAGGCCTGAGAAAGCCTAGCCGATATATTCTTCAGTAATGAAAGAACTCAGTTCTAATATATTATTAAGTGTTGGTACCTTGAAGGTACAGATTGGGATGATTATTGACTTTTTAAAAATGTCTAATTACCATTTTAGTCACTTGTCTTTCTGACATTAGTTAATAATGACTGAGTGGATGGAAATAAATTTCTTTGTTCATCTAATATACTAGTGTCCCTGTGATTTCTGCAGTTTCTGACTTAGAAAGAATGCCTCCATTCTTGACATTCTATTTTGTTCAATTATATTTAGCTATTTAATACATTACGGGGAGTGTTGTAGCATAGAGATTAAGAGCATGGTTTGTGAAGCCACGAGTGTATGACTTAATGGTTCTGTGAACTTCTGCAGGTTACCTAAACCCCTATGGGTTTCACTTTACTCAGCTGTCAAATGGAGATAATAACAGCCCCATCTCATGGGGTTTTTATGAGGTTGCCATGAGTTAACAAACAGAAGTAAAGCACTTAGAAGAGTGGAAATACAGTAGCTGCTTGATAAATGAACATTACAGTTTCCCTCTTTGGCTGTAAGCTTTTTGAAGGCAGGGACTAGATGATGCTCTTTCTTGCCTGTCAAGACATTTTCATGGAGCATGCTAATATTCAACAAAAGGTCGCTAATGTTATTACTGTTGTTACCATGACAGGGTCTAAGCAGTCACCTTTTAGTTAAAATGAATCACTGCTATTCCCCTTTTTATCCTTTGCGTAAGGTATTAAGTGTACAGTAACTTCTACAGGGTAAAGAGAAACAAGGTAAATAAGTAAATTTCTTTATGGACTCTTACACAGGAACTAAATAATGTGTGAGCATTTGCCAAGAATAATTCTTGAATCTATGTATGAGGAAACTGTAGTGTCAACTGGAGCCATGTCCATATCTTCATAAAGTAATGTATCATTTTTTTTGGCATTGCTTCAGTTAATTTCTCTCTGTCTAGTGTAGTGGGTGGGTAATAGCTGTTCTGCTGTTATTGATGCTAACTTGAATCAAAGTTTATGGGAACATGGAATACTACATGGCAATGAGAAACAATGAAATCTGGCAATGTGTAGCACCATGGATGGACCTTGAGGGTGTTATGCTGAGTGAAATACGTCAGGCAGAGAAGGACAAATATCATATGTTTGCACGTATAGGAGGATTAGGAGGAACTTGACGGAGGAACAAGGGGGAGAAGAAGGGGGGAAATGGTGGGGGAAAGGGAGAGAGGCAAACCATGAGAGACTCTTGAATGCTGACAAAAACTGAGGACTGATGGATGTGGGGGGGAGGGGGGGATGGGCATGGAGGAGGGCACTTGTGGGGATGAGCACTGGGTGTTATGTGGAAACTAATTTGACAATAAACTATTTGTAAAAAAATTAAAAAAAAAATAAACAAAAAGTTTATGGGAACAGAAATTTATTAATGAGTTCCAGTATCAACTAACTCCCTTTCCCACCCCATAATGCTGGTATCCCTGCTTGTGGCCCATCCTCATGACTATCCCTGGTACTTGTTAACTTTAGTTCTGGGCTGGTCTTCTACTTGATGCATCATGGTAATTTCTAGCTGAAATCAGTGAAGTTCTTCAGTTGTTCTTTTTTTACCTCTCCTGCTCAAATTCACTTTCTTCCCAATTTGTTCCTGTAAATCTTAACACTCTGACCAGTTAGGGGAATCCAGAGTTTCTAGAAAGCTGGCTGGTCAAGAGTCGTCGCGATTTTTATGGTAGACTTAACCCTAGTACTAATTTCTCTTGAAATATGTACATAATCCTGTGAATTTATCATTCTCTGGTTTTGTGAAAACAAATCTTTCTACTTGGAGTGCTAAACTTAAAAATGAGCTTTGAATAAACACCAAGGTTCTAGGGCTCAGTTTATTTTCTTGTCAAGATCTTTAATAGCTCTTCCTTTTTTGTGTGAGTGCAGTTGACTATTATGATAAAATCCATCTAATTAGCTATCAATATTTGACAGTGTACTTTTTAGTAGTGCCATTCATCCAACTCAACAGAGCAGTCATTTCAATCAAGAAAACCACACCAGCCATTCAAATGAGAAAGTACTGCCAGAGCTGGATTTCATCTTAATGGGCTCAATAAAATAAAACTTGAGGGTTTCTATTAGCCAATATATCTCATTAATATTGTGACTGAGACTGTCAGTATCCATTCTCCTAGCCCTCCGTGTTTACAACCGATTCTGAACAGATAAAGCCAAATGGAAAACAGGTTTTATATATGTTGTTTTTCATCTAGCAAGATGGAGATTTCTCTTTTATTGGCATCAAACGCATAGCAAATAGACCGTCATAAATGTCACTGACCTTCTGTTGTTCCTTTCAAATGGGCAATTACAGCTCTCTTAGGTAATTTGTGGGAAACTCTGAGCATGTAACTTCTGAGTCTTAGTTTCTCCTTCTTTGCAAAGCGGAGGGCAGGGGGACAGGGGAGAGTAATGACATCGGGTGTACCTGTCGGCTTTCATTGTGTGACTACCACAGTTTCACTAAGGCTTAAAACAAAACACATTTATTTTGAATTGTGTGTCTGCAGGTCATGTGGTGTAAAGCTGATCTAGGCTGGGCTCATCCAGGCTTGGCTCCAGGCTCCATGATGGGTCCAGGTCTGCCCCACTTGTTTATCATTCTTCAGAGATGAGCTTCCTAGGATAGGTTCTTCTCATAGCAATGGCATAAGTGTGCTTTGGCAAGCACAATTCAAGTCTTGGGTTTTCTCATGTCTGCTAATACCCTATTGACCAAAGCTAGTCACAGGCTCATTATCAGTGGTGTATGGAAGTGTTCTTTATGGGATGTGAGATGGGACAGGATGTAAATACATCCCAAACAAAACTCTAACACACTACCTCACATGATTGGGAAGACTCTATGAAATTGTGTCTATGGGAGCTCTTTGTTAATTGTAAGGCACTGTGTAGCTGTGATATTTCTAAATTCTTTGTCATCATAAATTCTAGCATGATTCTTTTTGATAGCAAACTACTCCTTTCATAACTTTCTACCAAGAAGGCCATCTACAACACTTGTTAGCAGCTGTTGACTTAGACTATTGAAGTATCATTGCACGTTATTATAGTGGGAGGCTAAAAATCAGGAGTATCTATTACAGTCTGGGATGTTTAAACTACTTCTTGGCTTACCGTAAGACTTTAAATTCAAGGAGAAAGCAAGCCAAGGAAAGAGGATTACGCTTGAACAGTCTTCATGATAAAATAGTAGTAATTAGTTTGAGCAAAATCCCATAATAGTCTTTTTCCCCGCACTTCACAGGAAACCAAATGGCAGACAGATAAAACAAATCACTTTACTCGCAGTAATTAGCAAGCGATTATAAGGTTTTGCCTATGTTCTCCCAAGAGTACAAAGATCATGGCCTGTTTTTCGAAGAACTTTATGTTGCTTAATACCTAATCCATCTAAACTCAACTGCGGAATCTGACAGAAACTTTGCCACAAACACTGAACCATTGGAGGACCTGGGAGACCACAGCAATGCTAATTTAATGATAAGCAGGAGGAGGGAAGATTAAGTACGGTGTTTCTCTTTTATTATTAACTTTTTCTGCCACCTTTTGTGAGTTTGCCCCTTCTTGGCATTTGCCTTGATTCAGATATCACACAGTTCCTAAGAATTAAGTTCTGTATGTTTGTGTACCGAGGTCTTGGATCGTGAACTAAAGTATTGTATCTTTAAGTCCAGAGTATTTTGAGAACAATAATGTTGAAAGAGAGGATCATCCTCTTCATAGAGGTCATAGAAAATTCAAATTAATTCCTAATCAAAGATGACTCAGGAAAACAAATAGTTCACATAATGTTTTGATTGAAGGACACAGAGACCTTCAGGTTACGGTTGCTGCCAACTGATAAAAAATAAGGCCATCTCTCTATTGTGAAAGTGCGCAAAGATAGCAGAGCAGTTCAGGGTTCTCTTTGGACATGGAGGCTACATGACCTAGCTCTGTCAAATGTGGCAAACCACTAACGCAGTCACGTTGACTTACTGACAAACAGCATTAAAAAATCTTTGATTCGTATATTTGCTGTAAAGGAAAATAGACATGCGGATTTTTGTATTTTGATGGGATTAAATATCTCTATTTAATGCATAACATTGTGAAGATTGTGACTTGACTCATTTGTCTAATTCTCAATCATGGAACTTCTTTTTTTCAGTAGAGCGAATTGGGCAAGTCTTCTTGAGTATTTGTCATGTTTTGATTTTTATAGTCAGTCATATTTCAGAAATATTTTTAACTTAGGATATTTGCAGATACCAAGTTTTGTTTGCATTCATCCTCATTCTTAAATGTTCTCGATTATAAATGTGCTGGTGTGTTACTCAGTAAGAATCAGAAGGATTGGACTCCCGATGCTTGCGAAGCATTTGAGAAAGCAGAAATGCCTGACAGGTTTGAAGAGCACTGGATATGCCGGATATGCCATTTTGTGGAGTGGGTGTGGAAACAGACCATTAGCATCTGTCACATGGACACAGTTTAGTTTAGGGCTTAGGACCTGAGTTCATGTTTGAGCTCTGCCTCTTTGTTGGGTTGTGTCAACTATGTGGGCAAGTTATTTGGTCTTGCTGAGACACAGATTTTCCATCTACAAAATGGAGCCAATGATACTACCCACATCCTGAGGCTGTTGTAAGCATCAAATGAGCTGTTGTACGCATCAAATGAGCAGTTGTACATGATATTACATGGAGTTGGTATGTAATGAATTTTATTTTTTTTATTTAAAAAAAAAATTTTTTTTTTTAATGTTTTATTTCTAAGAGAGAGAGAGACAGCGTGAGCAGGGGAGGGTCAGAGAGAGAGGGAGTCACAGATTGAAACAGGCTCCAGGCTCTGAGCCGGCAGTCAGCACAGAGCCCGACGCGGGGCTCAAACCCACGAACCGCGAGATCATGACCTAAGTGAAAGTCAGACGCTTAACCGACTAAGCCATCCAGGCGCCCCTGTAATGAATTTTATTGGTAGTAGGTGACAGATGTATAGACATATACTGTGCTGATAGACCAGATGATCTAGAGATGTGGGTAAGAGAGAGACTAAGAATCTTAAAGAAAAATAAAACCCTTGGACATAGAATGACAGGGTAGTAGAAAAAGAAACAGTATCATCCTAGCCAAATAGAGAGGTGCACGTTGGTTATTTTCCCCTTCTAAAAGTTGGAGTTGAGATCGAATGCTTCATTCATTAAAGTGTTATGGTTACGTATTTATGTTAAATCACTGAGTCCTATTTTAAACTGATAAAATTCAGTTTTCCTTTTTTTTTTTTATTTGAAGACTTGGGTAGATCAATAATAGGCCCTAATGTTCCATAGTTTGCTGTTTGCATGCCCTCTGGTTGAACGTGTACCCTTCCAGACTATGGGCATGGTCTTGGGGATGGCTAGTTAGGATGGCCTGGGATAACATAAATTAGGCTTTCTTCCATGCTTTTCTTGAGTTCCTCTAACAATCAGGTATAGGCACATTCTCATGGTAAAGACAGGGATCCAAAAATTGAAGGAGAAGGCACACTTGCACTCTCCTTTCAAGTCTCTCTTTACATCTCTTCATTACATCTCTGTTGACATTTCTTCCTTGGCAGCCTTTTTATTTTCTTTTTCCTATAGTACTTTCCTGGAAATAAATTTTGAGAAGAACAGACTGTATTTCCCCATGTGAGCAGTGCTACAGTTAGCAGCGATGCTTCTGAACTTTCATCTTCTACTTGGTGTTTAGCCCACTGATGGTGTAGGCATTTCTCTAGAAACGATTTCTAATGGATTCCCCATTTAACCTTTGCAAGGTGACCCTATCCTATTTCGCCAAATTCATCTGTCATTACTAATTGTACATTTTATGTTCTAGCCACATACTTTGATAAAAAAATTTGCAAGTATGTGGTGCTTTTTCTTTTTCTTTTTTTTTTTTTAAACCTTTCTGCCTACTTATATACTGTTTCATTTACTTGGAAAACACCTGTTCCTGTTTCAAACTCCAACCTAAAAGTTCTCTCCCTTGCCCAGGAAAAGCTGGCCTATAATAATTGCTCCAGGTATTTGTGGTGTTTATTATAATTGTATACACTTGATCTTAGCCAAAAGGCCGAGAAGTGATTTTTATTATAATTGTATAAATGCAAAGAATTATGTCTGTCTGCAAAGTTACTGTGAATATGGGAAGCCTGATGGGTTTCGTAATCACCATTTTGTTTTCTTTCATCCCGAATGGCAAGCACAGTGCCTCGTGTTGAAAATACATTTCTTAAATTGTGATTCAGCACTAAAAGAATAAATGAATAATGATATTGTGTTTTAAAAGCTGAGATGCAAGAATGGTAAGCCTCTAATTAATGAAATTGGCAAGATTTAGAACTGGAAGAAACATTAAAGATTGTTTCTGTGATCATTATTTTATAGATGAGGAATCACTTTAATGATGTGTATTTAAGAGGATTCAGTGCTTAGTGCCATGGCTTGTTTCATTGCTGTCTTGTTGACTGGAATTGAAGCCTTGAAGCTAATATTTCCTGAATCCAAATTAGTTGAATAATTTTCTGTTACATTTTTAAGTGGTAGAATATTAGTGGGTTACATTTCCTGCTACCTCAAAACTCTAGAAACGTTATTCTGTCTACTGGAAGTCTGGTTTCTCCCATTTGTAGCTGATTTGCTCTCACTGCTGAAAGCATATAGGGTTCTATCCTTACCCTTGAAGTTGAAGAAATTTACCAGGCTGTGTCTTAATGTTGACTACTTTATAATCTTTTTCCAGAATACCTTGTGTTATAGTGATTTGTAGAATTGAAACTCTATTTATTTGAGAATGTTTCTCTATTTGTTTATTTGGCTCTATTTCTGATATAATTGTTTTTTATCATTGCCATCGCTAAGATGATGATGATTGAATTTCCCTTGCTCTCTTCCTTCAGCTCTTCTGCCTTTATCTACTGGACTTTTTTTTGTTACTTCCTTAGGTCTCTTTTCCACATTGCTGACTTATTCTCAGCAGAATGGATTTTACTTCTCATTGTTTTTATTTTGAAGTAGCATTATTACTATCTTGAATTGTTTTCTGTTATCACCACCAAATATTTTTTGAGCATTTACCATATGACAATCCCTAAATGAACCCTATGGTTATACAAAATGACCCTATTAACATGACTATCAATTTATAGGTAAGGAAACAGCTGGGTTGTTTAGGTGACTTTTCTAAAAGGACACAGCACCAAATGACACAGACACAAGATTTGAATCTGGTTCTGGCATTAGCTCATAACTGCTATCACACTCAACCTCCAACTCTGATCAGGGCTTCTACTAAAGAGGAAAATGTCTTAGATTTCAAAATCGTCACTTTTGTGGCATTCAGTTGGTTAAAATACAGAAGAATGGAGATAAGGGCCCTACACTCAGGTAAGTGGTGGGTGGACACCCGATCTGCATGAGATGTTAGGGAGCCAGGAGGACTACTGGATTTGACTGCCTCCTTTCTGTGTCCTGTCCTTCACTCAAAGGCCCTGGTCTTTTGGGATCTCTAAAATCTCTCTTCATACATTTTCTGTGTTACCTTTGATCAAAAAGAGTTATCACTAGCTGCAGTACCTGAAGCTCCAGGCTTGCGGGAATCCAGCTGAGGAATCCTGAAGAGGCAGGAAGTTCATTCTGACAATGCAGTATTTATGTAGCAACCTTGCGGAATTGACTCAAACATTGAATAAACTATGTCTTCCCACTCTGAAATAGTCATGAGTATTAGAGATCTCTGCATAACATGCAGGACATGCTGCAATAAAGACAAATTAGGGAAAAAAATCAGATTGTGACCTACTTTGTACTTCACTGGAGAAAGGTCAAAAACTCTATCCTGTGCCAATTTTGCACTCGTCTTTTCTGCAAACCCTTTCGAAAGAGATTAGGTTCTTATTACTTAATTATTGCAATAAAATGTTCAGCCAGGATTCTGGAATGAAAGAGCTGCCACTACAGAAGCTGTAATAGAAGAAGCTGTAACTTAAGTGTAGGTTTGAAAAATTGCCATAAAGGCAATCCTTTGTAGAGAAAATACCTTCTAATTTCTCACAGCCAAATATGCACCACCAGATGTGAAAAGTCATGAATACTGACTTCTCTTTAGAGTAATACACACAATATGTTTGCCTAAAAGCCATTCTGTGAATAATTTTTATAAGATAAAGCAGGGCATCATTGATCGGGTTAATGGTTCCTTAATATAACTAGGAGTTAACCGGTGAACATTAGGTAAGACTGCACTTTTGCAGTGAGCGTTACTTTTTGAGTTTTGCATTTGGACCTCAAAACCTTTTTAATCCTATTCATATTTTTCTCGTTTGCTTCTCTTCTGTGTCCCCGTCTCATTGATTTTAGAGTAGACTCTCCCATCCCTAGGAGGTGATGTGATGGAAGAGACACATCCATTTTTTTTTTTTTGTTCCTTTATTTTCTCAGGTCATAAACTGTTTTTATAATTCCATGCAGTGCAGATGCAGGCACCAGATTGACTTCAGGGAGAGAAGGTCACAGTGAGGGTCACCCTTGTGAATTATCAAAGTAGACGAGAGGAATTTTGGTGATGTGATCCACTGACACTTGCCAGCAGGCATTGCCTCTGCAAGCTAGAGAAATGTACACATTTTTGTAGGCCTGAGTTGTCTTCAGAAGATAAGGAATACATGACAGAAGAGGTTTTAAACAAGTATGGGAGACATTGTCCTAGTTGAATTGAAACGAACTATCAAGCCATGCACAAAAGCCAATGTTATATTTTAATATAATACCTAACATAATCGGATCAGTACTAATGCGAATTGGAGGGAAACCATAGGTTGAAGATATACTTTAGTATACTGTTAAATCATTTTAGGGCATGGACATCAAAATTAGGCTTTCATGTTGCTAAGAATTTATAAGAGAGAATTTTACCTTGCCATTCTTAGCATTTCCCCAATCCTCCTAAGTAATGGCTTTTACTTGAATTACCTCTATTCAGCTTATCTAATGCTTTCACGGGCATTACTTAATTTTTTCCTGCCAAGCAGTTTTGAGCTTGTGGAAAGAGCAGGTATGGCTATTTCATTTTACTCACGGGGCATTGAAATCTCAGAGAAGATAGGTAGACTAGAAAGTAAATGTCAGATACCAGAAACTTAGTGCTTTTCGATTGTCCCCCAGAGTAGACTAAAAGCAGAGGGTGGGTTGGTGGAGCGACTCCCAACATTGCTGATGTTCTTGTTAGACTGGTCACCATGGGCAGTAGCACTGAGTCTTTGGCCCATGCCACTACTTTGCTGTCTAAGATGGGGTGCACCAGGGGCTTCGGTATTCTATAAAGGATGTCAAGTGTAGAGATGTCTGATGCGGTGAGAATTCAGAAAAGCATTTGATCAGATGTTCAAAAAAAAGCCCAATAGCATATACCCCAGGACAAATTATTTTGCATCTCAGTTTGTTCTCTTGGATTGTATGACAGTTGAGAACTGCAACCACTCCTAAATATCACTGTGTCAGGAGCGGCAGGTGCTCTTTTTATTCCCCCTGGAGTGCCTCGATCCCTGTGGGTGGAATGCTCCTGTATGTTGCCTCGTCCAGATTGTATAGTTTATGCCATTTGAATTATAAATTTACCTCTCCACCAGAAGTTTTGAAACACCTGTAGACCAGTTAACTGCTCAGTTAACTGTGCTCACACATTTTATTATTTTGGTGCTTTTGCCAAAGTCACTTTTCCGCCGGAGTTTATCTCTTCTTCCCTCTGCCTCCAGCTTTGTTGAGATATAATTGACATGTAATATTGTGAATATTTTAGGCGTACAGTGTGATGATTTGATATGTGTCTCTGTTGTGAAATAATTACCACAATAAAGTTCCCCTATCCATCACCTCACATAATGACCAATTTGTGTGTTTGTGGTGAGAGCATTTAAGATCTACTCTCTTCCGGCAAACCATGAGAGACTCTTGAATGCTGACAAAAACTGAGGACTGATGGATGTGGGGGGGAGGGGGGATGGGCATGGAGGAGGGCACTTTGGGGATGAGCACTGAGTGTTATGTAGAAACTAATTTGACAATAAACTATTTGTAAAAAAATAAAAAAAAAAAATAAATAAATAAAAATTAAAAAAAAAAAAGATCTACTCTCTTCCTCCTACCCAAATAATCTTTTTTCTTGTCACTCCATTTGTAGTTCCAGTTTTTGATGGTTATCTTCTCAGTCTAGCTTAGCTCCCAACTGGTCTTTTATCTTTCTTAATCCCTGTAACATTTCATGGAATCATCACGGTTTAATAACAGATACCATCATTCTTTATGTCCTATTTGATTGCATCCTCTTCATAAGTTATGATGGCTTTTATTTCCTACAAAATGGCATTTGAACTTGGCTGGTCTCAACAGAAATCCCATGGAAGCTCAACTGGTTAGTTTCAGAAGAGTTTTATAAAGGACTATTGATAAATGTGTGGAGAAGGTAGAAGGATATCACGAGGTGGTATCCTGCATAGTAACAGCGTTATCTACTCTAGGCTCAAAATGGTGAATGAATGGAGTGGTTTCTGAACTTGAGAGGCCAAGAGGGTCACCAGACAAGAGTTGTGTGCAGTGTACCTGCAGGAAAGAAATATTCTCACTGTATCACCTCTTACTGATGCTTATGGTTGGCCAGACATATCCGGAAGTGAGCCCATTGTTGTGATTGATGCACATCACCTTTCCAGGGCACAGAAAAAGAATGCAGAATGGTGAAGAGGGGATCTGGAGGGAGGATAACCAGTGATAATGAGTGATGACCAGCACAGGTATTACAACGTTTATCACACTGGTCTTGCATATCTCAAGTTCCTAACAGGTTGTAGAGCTAACAATTTGTAAAACCACAGTGGCAGGGCCATAAAAACCAAGCATTGTGTGTAGTTGCTATAGTCACTCAGCCAAGAAAATCTTCTTGGATTTTTCCACACATATTCCAGTACCAATCAACAGTACTTTGATTATTCATCAGAATTTTTGGTTACAGCTCACCAAGTATAGAACCATCATTAAAGAATGCTAGGGACAACAACTTTTGAGTATATAGCAGGGACTTGATCAGTGGGTGGCAATGTGGCAAGCTCTGACTACGATGATTCATGATTTCATTTAAAATCAGTTTTATAGCTTCTTGCATTTCAATGATTCCTTTGGAAAGGCATCCTTTGGTTTGGAAACTTAGCTTGTCTCCAGAAAATTGTTTTATTTTCATATTCTGTCATTTAAATTTCAATTAATGTGACTAAACCTCCTCAAAAAGACTTCTTCCAGTGCTCTATCTCTCTGCCTACTTGTGACAAAATGTATCTGGCCAGGTCTCGGGCTTCTAAGTTAGCAAAATCAAGAAAACATTTTCTGTTAAGGTTCAGATGGAATTGATTTGGATTAAAGTCTGTTGACATATATAATAGTAAAGGAAACAATTTTCAGCTGGTGAAAAACTTGGGCTTGAAGGATATTACAACCCTGTGGGTCAATGTCAGAAAGACATCTGAACAAATGCTGTTGAACATCAAAGTCATTGGAAGTGTCAACTGCTCTGAGAGAATATAAAGAAAACTTGATGAATTTCATTCAGAGGTTAGGTAAAAAGAAAACTTTGCTAGAGATAAGGAAGGAAGAAAATAAAGTTGTTTGGTCCTAAAAACATACTCTTGACCCCACAATGCTAAAGCTTTATTAAAAAATTCCCGGGTTAGGGGCGCCTGGGTGGCTTAGTCGGTTAAGCGTCCGACTTTCGCTTAGGTCATGATCTCGCGGTTCGTGGGTTCAAGCCCCGCGTTGGGCTCTGTGCTGACTGCCAGCTCAGAGCTTGGAGCCAATTTCAGAGTCTGTATCTCCCTCTCTCTCTGACCCTACCCTGCTCATGCTGTCTCTCTCTCTCCTAGAAATAAAAATATTAAAAAAAAAATTCCCACGTTACTGAAGCTAAAGATGTATTAAATTCCGGGTTGAGTAATGCACTATACATGTGAATTATTTACTCAGACATATGTTATTTATACTTGGGGGCATTTTCATGTAACACGTGAATTTCAATTTCTTGGCAGGGAGTTGGCAAACAAAATTATACAACGATAATGGAAGGAGAAATGATGGAAATGGTCATTGCTAAGATCATGTTGATTTAAATCTATCGATTTTAACAAATGATTATTTGGAAATTACTTGGAGGCATTGGATACATATATGAGATGAGGGAAGGAGACCCAGTTTTTTTTTTGTTTTTTTTTTTACAAATAGTTTATTGTCAAATTAGTTTCCACATAACACTCAGTGCTCATCCCCAAAGTGCCCTCCTCCATGCCCATCCCCCCCACCCCCCCACATCCATCAGTCCTCAGTTTTTGTCAGCATTCAAGAGTCTCTCATGGTTTGCCTCTCTCCCTTTCCCCCACCATTTCCACCCTTCTTCTCCCCCTTGTTCCCCCGTCAAGTTCCTCCTAATCCTCCTATACGTGCAAACATACGATATTTTTCCTTCTCTGCCTGACTTATTTCGCTCAGCATAACACCCTCAAGGTCCATCCAGGTTGCTACACATGGCCAGATTTCATTGTTTCTCATTGCCATGTAGTTTTCCATGGTATAGATAAACCACATCTTCTTGATCCATTCATCTGTTGATGGACACTTAGGCTCTTTCCATGTTTTAGCTATTGTGGAGAGTGCTGCTATGAACATTGGGGTACACGTGCTCCTATGCCTCAGCATTTCTGTATCCCTTGGGTAAATTCCTAGCAGTGCTATTGCTGGGTCATAGGGGAGTTCTAGTGTTAGTTTCCTGAGGAACCTCCACACTGTTTTCCAGAGGGGCTGTACCAGTTTACATTCCCACCAACAGTGTAGGAGGGTGCCCGTTTCTCCACATCCTCGCCAGCATCTCGAGTTCTCTGATGTGCTCATTTTAGCCACTCTGACTGGCGTGAGGTGGTATCTCAGTGTGGTTTTGATTTGTATTTCCCTGATGAGGAGGGATGCTGAGCATCGTTTCATGTGTCTGTTGGCCATCTGGATGTCCTCTTTGGAGAAGTGTCTGTTCATGTCTTCTGCCCATTTCTTCACTGGGTTGTTTGTTTTTCGGGCGTGTAGTTTGGTGAGTTCCTTATAGATTCTGGATATTAACCCTTTATCTGATATGTCATTTGCAACCATCTTTTCCCATTCCATTGGTTGCCTATTAATTTTCTGGGTTGTTTCCTTGGCTGTGCAGAAGCTTTTAATCTTGATGAGGTCCCAACAGTTTATTTTTGCTCTTGATTCCCTTGCTTTTGGGGATGTGTCAAGTAAGAAGTTGCTGCGGTGGAGGTCAAGGAGGTTGTTTCCTGCTTTCTCCTCTAGGGTGTTGATAGTTTCCTGTCTCACGTTCAGGTCCTTTATCCATTTTGAGTTGGTTTTTGTGCATGGTGTGAGAAAATGATCTAGTTTCATTCTTCTGCATGTTGCTGTCCAGTTCTCCCAACACCATCTGTTAAAAAGGCTGTCTTTTTTCCATTGGATATTCTTTCCTGCTTTGTCAAAGATCAGTTGGCTGTATACTTTTGGGTCCACTTCTGAGTTCTCAATTCTGTTCCATTGGTCTATGTGTCTGTTTTTGTGCCAGTACCATACTGTCTTGATGACGACAGCTTTGTAGTAGAGGCTAAAGTCTGGGATGGTGATACCTCCCGTTTTGGTTTTATTTTTCAGTATTACTTTGGCTATTCGGGGTCTTTTGTGGTTCCATACAAATTTTTGGATAGTTCTAGTTTTGAGAAGTATGCTGGTGCAGTTTTGATTGGAATTGCATTGAATGTGTAGAGTCCTTTAGGTAGTAATGACATCTTAACTATATTTATTCTTCCTGTCCATGAGCATGGAATGTTTTTCCATTTCTTTGTGTCTTCTTCAATTTCCTTCATAAGTTTTCTATAGTTTTCATCATACAGATCTCTTGTATCCTTGGTTAGGTTTATTCCGAGGTATTTTATGGTTTTTTGTGCAATTGTGAATGGGATCCGTTTCTTGATTTCTCTTTCTGTTGCTTCATTGTTGGTGTATAAAAATGCAACCGATTTCTGTACGTTGATTTTGTACCCTCAACTTGGCTGAATTCTTGGATCAGTTCTAGTAGGCTTCTGGTGGAGTCTGTCGGGTTTTCGATGTAGAGTATCAAGTCATCTGCGAAGAGTGAAAGTTTGACTTCCTCTTTGCCAATTGTGATGCCTTTGATTTCCTTTTGTTGTCTGATGGCTGATGCTAGGACTTCCAGCACTATGTTAAACAACAGTGGTGAGAGTGGACAAGGAGACCCAGTTTTTGTTAGGAGCTGGGTTTGTCCTTCTTTTATCCAGCAAGCTCTGTCCTCCCATCTCTGTGCTAATAGGTTTCCGGTCTATTTTTACTAAGAACTTAGAAGTGCCATAGAAATGAAATGGACATGTAACTGAAAACTGGTCAGTTACAGATGTCTACCTCTTGTCTGAGAAACTGCTCACCTCTCAACTTTCAGGCTAATCCAAATCCACTCCTGCAGCAGGTATTGCCCGGATGTTGACTGGGAACCAGTTCATGAGCACTGGGGACGGAGAGGTGACCATCACATAATAGTGGACTATCTACACGTAGCATATATGTGAAGGTCAGGAACTAGAATAAATAGATGGAGAGATTTTCAGTGTAATGAATGAAAATATGTGCTGATAGTTAAATGTAATGAAGAAAACGGGAAGATAGAGTGGTGGAGTATAAATGTGTGTTGGCAGCTATTTTAAATTGAGTTGTCTTGGAGGGCCTTTCGAAACAAATATTTATGTTAAGACCTAAATGACAGGTAAGCAGTAGGTAAGAATAGAGGAAAGGGCAGAGTGTTTTAACCAAATTGACAAGAGGCAGGTAAGAATAGAGTACCGTGGACAGAATGTTTTAGTCAAATTGGAAAACAAATGCAGAAGCCCTGAAGTGGAGCTACACATGATGTTGAAGGTAAGTAAGGAATGGCTGAATGCCTTTAGAAGAGCCGAAAATGGTATTTAAGTTGATTTTTTTAAAAATTATATTGCTCTAAACTTCTATTATGAAATGGTTCCAGAGTGCTTGGAAATTGAAAGTTCGTTTATAAAAATCTAATTGGATTAAGATTTTTGAAATGGATTATTGCTTAACTACATTTTGAATGCATAGGGAAATTTTTTTTTCACAGATTGGATAAGAACTGTAGTAACAAATCAACTTCTTTTTATTGAACACCTACTGGGTGACATGTGTATTCGGCACAAACTCTGAGAAGAACATAAAGCAGCCTAAAGTACAACTTTTTAAAAATGTTTGTTTATTTTGAGAGAGAGCAAGCTAGCAAGCAGGGGCAGGGCCAAGAGACAGGGAGACACAGAATCTAAAGCAGACACCAGGCTCTGAAGTTGTCGGCACAGGGCCTGACGTGGGACTTGAACTCACAAACTGAGATCATGACCTGAGCTGAAGCTGGGCGCTTAACTGACTGAGCCACCCAGGTGCCACCTAAGGTACAACTTTTATCCTCAAGATGAGTAGAGTTGAGATACTGGGAAAAGGTATAAGCCCATAAAAAGATAATTAATGACACAACATCATACCAAGTACAAATGAATCGTGAAGTGATAAAGAGAAAAAGAGGGTTGCTTACTGGATTGCTTCTTGGAGGAAAGGGAATTTGAAATGGAAGGAAGTAAGAATTAAGCTGTGAGAGACCAGTGGGCCTTGTGGTAATGAGGAGGTTTGATGGGGATCAATGACGTATCACATACTTCTTGTTGCCTTCCCCCCCCAACTACATTTCTTCTTCAAAAATATGAATAAGGTTTAAATGAGGTTAAACAAGGTTTTCAAAAATTGATTCTGCTTTTGGTATGAGCAAAATACATATCTAGAGCATTAGGAAATAGTCTGAAGCTTTTTCCTTACAGGAATGTTCTCTGTGCTGTTTACAACAAGGCTTCTTATCCTACTAGATAGCAGCTTACCGCTTGAAGAAAACTTTAGTTCTCAAGCTGTTGATTTTTCATTTTGATGATGCTTAACTGATGGAAGCAAATGGAACAAATATAACTGGATTTGGTAATAGCAAAAAAGCGGGACATGGTAGCAGATCTAGCCACTGTTGATAACAGTGCCATTTCTTCAAAGGCAAAATAGAGAATTTGGGTTGCTGGCCTTGAGGTATCATAGCCACACCACATCTCATGAGGTCTTGTAAGAAGTGTTCCTGAAGGTGAATCAGGGTTGTAGAAGTACACAAGGTTGCTAGATGATGCCTCTCTGTGGGACCTGACATATTGTAAAAGGACTGAAAGCAAATAAAGAAACACAGCACAGTGAGCTGCTAAATCAACGGTGTAAATGGACTCTTAGCACCTCATTGACTTTTACTGGTCTTTGAGTCAGGTCCAAGCTGTTTGTCGAGGGTCAGTTCAGTAACTTGTTCTTTTTATCACGTGTTGGGTATTTTTCTCTTTTGGAGCCGCTGTTGCTATAGACTATCTTAGATGTTTCTCTCTCTCTCTCTGTGTGCGTACATGTACATGCACGTGCATATGTCCGCATGTATATTTTCTTGAGGTCTTAAAATGTTTAATTATTACAACTACTTGGGGTCTCTGACAAAACACAGATGCTTGGCACTCCAAACCATTTAGGTAAGAAGATCTATGCTAGGTCCCAGGCACCAGTATAGATTTTTCAAGGCTCTCCCAGTGCTTACAAAGTTGAGTTTTAAGATCCCCCAACCTCCTCTGAGAAGAGGAAACATGCATGGTTTATATGCGTGCATGTCTATCAGATGCTTTAAATGAAGTCCTTAACCAAAATGCATTTCCAGAGTTCAGGTCATTGAGTTTAAAATCAAATGAAATACATTTCTGGGTGACAGAACAGTGAAGATATGAAGAGTAGTCGGGTGCTATACACAGAGGGAGCTCCTGTCTTGGCTGCAGCACACATACTGACCTAAAGAAAGCTAGAGCCCAGGTCACAGCTGCAGCGGCACGTTTAGGAGCCATCAGTGATGTGACAGTGCTATCATCCCAGGCCTACGGTGATCACCGGCACTCATCTCTGTGCCCCTTGATCCATAGGAGGATCCCTGTGGAGCCAACATGTATAATCACATTATACGAACTTGCTACACATGGGTGCCAGGAGGCTTCAGTGAGGCAATTTAGTTCCCATTCCTTTGTGGAATAACTGAAGAAGAGAGAATAAAGACTTCATATGTGAAAATCTTTATCTGTGAAAGGATATCCTGCCAGTGTGAGGGATACATTGTCCTCCTCAGGGCAGTACAGTCACTTTGTAGGTTGAGGTCTTTTTCGGACCATTGTAAGTGGTAAAACAGTTGCCGGGAGTATCACATTTGGACTCAGATACCAGATTGAACTGTGGCTACATCTTTTAATAGCCGAGTAACCTTGGGCAAGTTCCTGGACCTGTCTGAACCCCTTTTTCTCTAAAATGTGAGCAGTTACAAGGCTGCTCTGAGAGTTAAAGATTATTTGCTCATCAGTTCATTTTAAGAGTGTTTACTGTGTAAGTACCATGGGTCAGGTACTTCTAGAAACTAGAGATAAAGCAAAAAAAAAAACAAAAAAACCTACGTTTCATAGAACTTACAGGGGTGCCATGAAACAAAGACGATAAACAGATAAACAGGTGAAGACCTAGTATGTCAGGTGATTAATATGGACTATGAGGAAAAAGGAAGCAGAGTGAAAGGGATAGGAATAGGAATTCTTGGGGAATGCAGAAGGGTTGAGATGTTTTATCAGGAAATTCTCATCGATTAGATATCTGAGAAGAGTCCTGAAGGAATTAGGGTAACTGTGCCAGGTGGATATCTAGGAAAGTTCACTAAAGGCAGAAGACCTAGCAAGTGCAAAGGCTCTGAGGTGGCATTGTGTATGGAATGTTCTAGAAATGAAAGGCTGATCTGGCTGGAGCTGAGCAAGAGAGGGAGACTGAAAGGCTATGAGATCAGAGTTAGTAATGAGGTCACGTCAAGGAGACCGCCCTTCTCAAGCTTTAATGTGCACTCGAATCCTCTGGGGATGTTGTTGAAGTGTGGATTGAGATTCAGTGGATCCAGAGTGGGCTGTGGGGTTCTGCATTTCAAATATCTTCCAGGTCCACGAACCATGCTTTGGGTAGAAGTGGTACAGGACCCTGTAAGCTATTGGAAATAAAGATGTTCACTTTTGCCCTGAGGGAGATGGGAAGCCACTGGCAGGGTGTGGCAGGTTCCAGCCATTTTGATCACTCTGGCTGCCTCGATTGATGATGAGGTGTGGTCAAGAGTCCTGACCGGCCTGGCAATGTCTGGGCTTCAGTCCTCGTGCTACTACTCACCTCCTTCCTGTCTTTGCTTAAGCTGAGCTTAATTAAAGTCCTTTTTCTCACAACTTGGTGTTTTGAACAGTGTTAAACCTAGAGCAAAGGTTAAAGAAAATTTAGATTCATTGCCCATGTATCCTTCACCTAGATTTACCAACTGTTAATATTTTTCTTTATTTGCTGTATTTTCTACTCTAAGTACCTATTACACTTGTTATGAATCATTTAAGAGTAAGTTTTTTACATCATGACTCTTTATGTTAACATTGCTGTTTTTGAAAAGTGTGGGCCAGTTGTTTTATAGAATGTTACCCTGTTTGGATTAAAGTTTTTTTAATGACTTGATTTGGGTCATGCATTATTGATAAAAATACTGTGTAAGTGCTGTTTTGTCCTGCTCACTGCATGCATTTGGAGAAACTTGATGTCCATTTGCTTCATTTTTGGTGATGTTAACTTGGATCACTGGACTAAGGTGTTATCCAACAAAAGATTTGTCCACTGTAAAGGTACCCACTTACCTTTGTAATTAACAAGGTATCCATGCAGAAATACTATGTAAATATCCTTTTCCCTAACACACTTTCACCCAGGATTTTCCATCCATTAATAATTAATAACTTTTATTGAATAAATTATTTCTAAAGAGGTTGCAAAATGGTGATGCTTCTAACTACCATTTTATCATTTGACATTTTATTATAAAGAGCTTTGTTCTTACCCTCTTGATGGATGGATGGATGGATCCATCTATTTACCTTCCTACTTAATTGCTCATCTGTTAATCTGACCATGTATTTCTTATCTCAGTATGAATTCATGGATTCTTTTTTTTAAGTTCAGTTGTTATAAACCGTTATTGTCATCATTTTGATCAACAGATTGTCCCAATTTGTCAGTAGGAGCTCGTTAAATCTAATTCCAGTGTGTTTCTCATTTTTTGAGTGTTAAGTGATTTTTCTTGTCTCCCAGATTATTTCAGGTCCACCTTATACTTTACCTTCCCTACCCATTTCTCCCAGGGTTGCCTGGTTCCTTTTAGTGGGACCTATAAGTGCCAATTTTTTAAACTTAGAAAGGGTGATGTCAGTATGATAATACTTGCAGAGTTATTTTGAGGGTTAAGCAAGAAAGTCCAAGAAAAAAATTTACACAATATCTGGCACATAGTACAGCCTCAATAAATTTTATTCTGTATATTTCCAAGTCAGCACAAATAATAAGAGCATGGGCAAAAAATAGGAGGGACAGTAGATGAATTCAGAAAATGTGAATTATAATGTCCTCTGAAGGAAAGCAAAAGTTTAACAGATTTTCATAATAGGTCCATAAATATCTACTTTGCCTCTTGACGCATAGATGAGAAACAGTTTGCCATCACATGTGGCATTTTAGCATAAGCAGTTGCCAATCTTGTGCTTACGTCCTTATGCAAATAACATAGAAAATAAGTCATACTCTCAAGTAAATGAATTCTTAGTTTTGATGATGTGGAAAGAGATTTTACATAAGACTTTAAATCCTAAAGCATTTCATTTGAAATTATTTGCAAAAATTTCTTTAAGAAGGGGGCTTCATGTGGAGAGGGATTGGTTGCATTTAGAATCTGATAGAGAACCAAGTAGTATAGAGTCTTAGAGGCAAGAGGAGTTTGCGTTGCTTTGCCATTTCTAATTTTCCTCACCATGAACAATCTTACTTCGTTGGGAAGCTTGGTTTTCATGTGTGGTAACATTTTTTAACAAATTAACTTGTAATTTTTCCTTACTATAACATAGTAGATGATCCTTATAGACATATGAGAAGACACAAATAAACAAAAAGAAAAAAAATACTATCATCTCACTACCAAAAAAGTAGTCAACATTTCCGCCAATATGTTAGGTGTTTCTGTAATACACATTTACATACAATACATACACATTTACATACATACACATTATTAACATACAATAGGAATGTGTTGCTGCAATATTGGATGTAAGTGCCTTTTAATAAAATACCAAAAACATCATTTGATGTCAGTATATATTCAATAACTTCATTTTTATGGATCCAAAACAGTTAAATATTTGTATGAAAATATATTTAACCAACATCATGTTGCTGAGCATTGTTGTAATATTTCCGTATAAAGCACAACATTGCTTTGCAGTTGAAGGAGTTACAATTCCCTTTTGTCTCTCTTTTCCATTCCATATAGAGGTACTTGAAGACCTGAGATATAAATTATTTAAGTATCTCTAGCACCTAGTAATATCCCTGGACCCATTTGGCATTCAGTAATTACTTCTTAAAAGCATGCATGGCATATAAATATCTCAAATTCATTCTTGTCTTTAGGGTTTTGTGTTTGTGGTGGGATGCTAGGTTAGAGAGAACCTAAAAATAATTCTAGCAAAAGAAACCACAAATAGCTTGTCCAAGGTAGATAACATAATCTGGGAATTGAGATTCTCTGAATCTCTCTTAAACCCCTAAGCAACATCATAGGTATACACATAGAAGGTAGATGGGCACTTGAGATTTTTATGAACTAATAAATGTTGCCTCTTAGGAGACTCCTTGGTATGCATAGTTCACTTTTGGAGGTTGAAGGGAGAACATATTTACATAAAGACAGGGAGCTCCATGGGAGTAAAGGCATTGGAAAGCTTTCCACTTGGTCAGTGAGACTGAAAGTTATTAGACCCTCTTTGATCAGATGGTGATACCTTGGGTCTACTGGAAGAAACAGTTATGGAGAGAAGCTCATGTCAAGAAAAGAGAGGGAAGAGCCTTTCTTTTCCTCTAGGGTTTAAAGTAATGGGAGAGGCCTGATTTTCACACAGCTTGTGCTTGAGGCTTTGATGCCCTCTCAACCCAGCTGCTTTGACCCAACAATTGTGCTTTGAAGATCAATGCACATAAGTAGACATTTTGAAAAGGCCTTAGTGTCGAGAGTGCTAGGGATGTGGTTCTCTCGAGTCCTGCACAAACGGGTGAGCTAGTGTGGCTATCACTGTAGTAGTGGAGAAGGAGAGCTGTCTCTCTGGGATGAATTTTCACAGCAATGTCGTGTAACTTTGATGAGGGCAAAGCAAGCTGGAAACTGGGGGCTTTCTGCTGGCCTGAGAAAAATTTCCATCTCTATTGGTCTAATTTGGGTTGAGTCACTGACCGCAGTTACTGTACAAATGAGGGAGGTGGTGCTTTTTAGGAGGAAACACCAGAATTTCTGCAAATAAAGCCTAATGGAGTCGTGGATAATTAAAGACATAAAAAATATGTAATATTCAAAGCTGGCAAAGCACGTTGTATCAAAAACCAGGACAGTCTTATTGTTTTGCCTTATACCTATTCAGGCTGTAACCCGTCTCCAAGTGGATCAATCAGCTGTTGTTAGGTATTAAATCTCAGTGGCTTAAAAAAAGAAAAGGTCCTATGTCTGCAATTAGCTTAATCTAGGCTGAGCTCATCTGTATAGCTGTATTTCAGACTGCAAGTCCAGATGAATTTAGCTCTTTGCAGAAAGTTGGGCTTAGCTCTGCTCCATCTGTGTTGGTTCTGTGGCCCAGGCTGAGGAAGCAGCAGTTACCCTGGGGACACTCTTCTCACAGGGAGGACAGAGAGTGAAGGGGAGCATCCTATCACAGGAGTACATTTCAGACCTTTGCTTGGTACTACTTTATTGGTCCAAGCAAATCACAAGATCATTCTCAAAGTCAAATCCCGGGGAAATACACTCAGCCTCTGATGGAGGAACTCTAAGTTCTATGTCAAAGCTTGTGGATAGAGGTTGGGGTGAAGAATGGAGCCAGTCAGTCAGTTGATCACGCCAAAGATTATATTAACCTCCTCTCTCTGGGTTTTTCCTAGTCTGTTTCTGTTTTCACTGAAGTTTCTCTCTTTAGAACTCCTCCAGAAGTACCATTATCTTAGGATTTAGTTGAATTTGATCTTGAGTTGTTTGTGTTTCTGACTCTTTTTCCTTCAGCTAAACTATAGGCAACTTAAGATGGAGATCCTAGATGATTTTTTCCAAGTATTATCTGCATGTCCTACAACAGTGGTGAGCATATACTAGATGCCAACAAAAACCTAAGCAATGTATTTGTAGAAGTCACATGAGAAACATTTCTGTGGAGAAAAACAGATCTTCTAATTGCTAAGGTCTTAATCAAAGATTCTCATAAAAGGTAGGCTTTAAGCATACAATAGCTTCGTAAAGAATTTGGCATAAATTCGACTGCCTAAATCTTTTCAAATAAATACTAAACGGAAAGCAGAAGGAGTTGTATGTTTCTGGGCTGCCTACTGTTGTAATATTAACTATTTCTGCTATAATGTCAGGCTGTCTCCTCTATAATCCAAGGAAAATGTGTAGATTGACAATTCTGCCAACTATTGAAATGTCTCTTAAAAATAAAATTGGTGATACGTGACAGGCATTTTGTATGTGCTGGTTATTTTGACCTGATAGATTTCCAAATTTCTTAGGAGGATGGAAAATAAAAACTGCAGCTTATTTTTAAGTACAAATGTTGTGTGCGGCAAATGAAGTCACGTTTTTTATTTATTCATTTGTGCTGTTAGAAAACACTTTGCGGCGAGTGTGAGGGAGAATACTTATTAGGCTAATAGCAGCAGAGCCCTAGAAATGTGGCATGTAGATGAATCTGCCTCTAGAAAATAAGGTGGAATTACAGAAGGTGAAGAATTGGTAAAGATCAGTGGAAGCCAAGAGCTAAAAATAGATGAGCAGAAATGGAGGAAAAAAGTGAGAAGAAAAGGAAAACACCAAGAAGCCACTAATAGTGTTTAAGATGGCTATTTTGTCTTTGTTGTGTTGAAAATTCCTAAAAAGGCATTAAGAGACCTTTAGAAATTCTTTGAAATAGATCATTTTTATTATGCACAACGTCTAAACTCCTGTGGGTATGTTGCTTTTTCATTTTAACAGGCATGCTCATGCACACTCTGGCAGGCACACAGTCTCACATGTGTGCATATACACACACAGGCTTGACTTTGGTAATGAAACACATTGTCCAGATATGAATATAATTTATTAAAATGTGTTAATGTAATAAAAGATTAAGATGGTTGTAATGAGTCAAGCTAATTCCTAAATATAATGCTCTCTATATCCGAGTGGAAAATTTGTAACTATTAATATTGAAACCTTCTCATACAATTTGCAAGATAATGCTTCATACTTTCTTTGACAGTAAGTCAGATGTTTCTATGAGTGTTCTGTTTCTGATTTTCTCTCCGTTTTCAGTGGAATATCTGGAAGGTTTGCCCTTTACGAAGGCATCTGTTCAGCGTGGAATAGGAAGACCATGATACAGGATCAGGCAGTTTTATCTGCCTACAGACCTCTCCATGTTTTATCCCTCCAGTCCCTGAAATCCCGAAGAACTCTGAGAATTTATGCTCTGTTGTAGAAAACTAGATGAAAATTACAAAAAGGCTATCCGTTTTGTCTTTCTAGGCCTCTGGTATTCATAATATTTTGGGCTCCAACCTGTCACTTACAGCCCATTTGGAAGGTTGGTAAGAACAAGTAAAACATGGTATTTTCCTATTAGTCTTTCCTCCCATTTACCTATTATTATTTTGGAATTCCTATCATATCCTTGCCATATCCAGGGCTAAATAATTCTGGTCTCTGACTTCTGATCTTTAGGAACTTGGATGCAGACTGGGATCTGTACAGCATATGGCGGTAGTCAGTTGGGGCTGCTGTGTTGAAGTACCACACATGGGGTTGCCTAAACAGAAATGGAATTTCTCACAGTTACAGAGGCTATAAGTTGGAGATCAAGGTGCTGGCATGATGGATTTGCTTCTGAGGCCTCTCTTGTTTGTAAATGGCCATCTTCTCCCTGGGTCTTCATTTGGTCTTCCCTTTCTATGTGTCTGTGTCCTAACGTCCTCTTAGAAGTACACTATAATTTTTGACATCATTTTGCCTTAATCACCTCTTTAAAGGTGTTTATTGCCAAATACACTCACATTTCGAGGTATGAGGGATTAAGACTTTAACATGAGAATTTGAGGGGGCACATCTCAGCCCGCAACACCTGCCTTTCACCAACGTGGTGTAAGAATCTTTAAAAAAAATTTTTTAATGTTTGTTTATTTTTGAGAGACACATAGATACAGAGAATGAAGCGGGGAGGGGCAGAGAGGGAGACATAGAATCTGAAGCAGGCTGCAGGCTCTGAGCTGTGGTAACACAGAGCCTGACATGGGGCTCGATCTCAAGAACTGCGAGATCATGACCTGAGCTAAAGTCAGATGCCTAACCAATTGAGCGACCCAGGTTCCCTAGTGTAAGAATCTTAAGGCTGCCATATCTGTACAGAATAACCTGTTTCAAGTCATTTTTCTTGACCACATGTATGCAAATACTTGTGGTTCAGCACAGGATTGGCAAGGCAGAATCATGGAATTAAAAAAGTGTTTTTGATATTCTGACACATTTGACAGATAATCCAGTCCTATTGGACAGACTGCCAGGATTTCAAATCTATATCCTTGTTGAGTAAAAGCTAGATATGGAATGGTTCCCTCCATCCACCTGACTCTGCACCCTGTTCCGACCAAGTGATAGGGAATTATTTGGAGGTAAAAAAGATGATGAGTCGGAGAATTAAGGAGAAACTCTAGGTTCTCTTCCTAAAACCCTTCCAGGCTTTCATCTAAAACATGATACATTCCCAGAGATGTATTATCACAGTGACAATAGCATAATATCTATCATGTAACATCTTCTCTAGGTGTATTGCTATAAATGTCTGTAATGTGACCTTTCCTCCTCCCTTCCTCCCCTCCTCCTTTCCCCTCCCTCTCCCCTCTCTAGTTCCCTTGACTCTCTAATTCCCTAATTCACACATAAAAGGAAGCAAGGTCAAGTAAACTGATTGCTAATGTGATTCATTTACCTACCAATCATCACTCTCTGATCGCTCAGAGTCATCTGATGAGGACAATGAAGTTAATGAGAATGTGGAAATGAAGGGAAGCCGGGAGGAATGATGAGAAGGAAACAAGTGCGGAGAAACCTGTGGAAAAGGGGCCGGCTGGGACCTCAGTCACAGTCGGGTGCACTGGAACCCAGAAGCGCAGGGAAATGGTTGAGGCTTCTCCCTGTGACCCTCAGTGCATTCGGATGCAGCCGATCATGCTGTCCAATTGGATTTTCTGACAAAATCTCAGTTGAAGCAAAAATGTTATTCTGCAGATAATATGTGTATAGAAATGATTATATGGCTTTGGTATGTTATTTCCTTGCCATAGAGCAGAGTATATTATTTATTTATAGAAGTAGCACAAGCCTCACACAGTTTGCCCAGGTATGAGGGATAATTGACACACAAAATATTAGAATCTGCCAATGTAGAAAGCATCAAGGTTGTAATGAGGAAGATGTGTGTTGGTTTTTAGCAGAATGAGAAGTGCCAGCATGCTGTCACTGGGGAGAACCGAGTAGCTGCTCACAGGTCCTGCTTCTCAGTGAGCTGGTCCAGGCCTATTAGGAAGGAATTACAGAAAGTGCATTTGTTTTTCTGCTTGATGGCCAGAAGTAATTTTAATAGATTGCTGTATTTTGTCTCTCGGTAAGCCAGGAACATACGGAAATCAGTTTCAGTTGTTAATAATTTTGTTGCCAATGGGAATTATAAAGAGGATTTGTTTTAATCATTTTAGGACTTAATAAAGGAACTACTGATGACTGGGGGCCCAAGGATTTGGTTAGTTGGGGTGAGTTCATGGCAGACCCATGGGAAGGTGGGCTTCTCTCTGTGGAGAGACAACGTGCCCACTCCGATTGTCCCAATGGCTTAGGTATTAAAGGAACATGGGACCCCAGAAAAGTCAGGAGGTAAAGCCCAGTGATCAATAGATAAAACCTCTATCATGTTTGGAGATGTCTTCTCAGCCAAATAAAACACACTGAAATAGTGAAGGTCCTGGAATTGCCTTAGACATTCCTGGGCAAATGACTTCATTTTTCTCTGCCTTGGTGTTTTTTTCCTCCAAGAATGGTGATAACAGCAGCAAATGTCCATCTCTGGTAGAACTTAGAAGACCAAATAGGATTGTGTATGTGATTCTTAAAGCATCCAGCCTGACAGAGTGAAAGCTCAGTAGATTGTAATTAGTCTTGCTAATACTGTTATTGTTATACTTATAATGAAGCAGACACAAATTTTACCTGTTAGACAAGCTCAAACTTCAAGAATATCCAGAGGAGCCTAGGCCTAGAATTTTGATAGTTTATACATCACAAAATCATAGGCCTATAATTTGGAAAATAGAATTCACAACATTTTCTGCATAAAAAACTTCCTGGTGTTATAATGGTCTCCAGCTCCTTGAACTATCTAGATATCAAGTCATGAAATACTGTCATGCTTGGTTTTATTTTGTTTGTACCTTTGCTACTCGAAACTATTGTTTCTATCTAATTAAGGGCTTGTGGTATTTTCTATGGTTATTTTTAAAATGTAAAGTTTGTAGGATCAGATTGAGCCTTTTTTTACTTTTATTCAGTCTGTTTCCTAAAATTACATCTCCGTAACCTTTCCTGTGAATAAGCAGGGTTCATGGGGTATAATTATAAAGCAACTTTATTTTTGTCTCCCAGTGTCTGTTTACATTTGTTCTGAAGGCCTGGTTCTTTTGGAGGCTTTTGATGACCTTTAAAGGAGGTCCCATGATTTTGATGGTCACTTCTCAGTAATAAAACAACCTTTACTCAGTAATGTGTCCTGTCACAGTAGTAAATTTCATTTGAAGGTAAAGCTTCTCCCCTCTAGTCCACCTGCTGTAGACTGGTTGCCAGTGGGTGGGTAGAGATCATGATCTGTTGGTTCTTTGTTTTCTTTGAGCGCGGTATGGTAATCCTTCTTCACCCAAAGCCATTTCAGGCCCTTCCAGGTTCAGAGCTGAGGAAAGCAAAGGGTAGAGAGGATAAGAATATTCTTGCTTGCCTACCACTGTTGGGTGATGATCTCTTGATCCAGAAGGTGCTTCAAGCTGAGCTTTGGGAGTTCATCTTTGAGAAATGTTTTGCCTTTCCATCTCATTGGTAGGGTTTCTCACTCTCACTTTTAGTTCCTTCCGTAAAGACCCCTGCATCTCTGAATGCCCTTGGCTGGCTGGTTACTAACTTCTCCCTTACCATCCAGTCACGTGGGACTTTCAGCCTCTGTGTTTCTTCAGCATACTCTTGGGGATGAGACATTGGACGAAAGTGCACTAACTCTTATATATGGATTGTGTGTTTGTCCCACGATTCAACCCCCATCCCCAGCCCCTGCAGTGAAGCGATCTTTCTTTCACTCTGTTTTAAAGCAGCACACTAGCCAGTTTCTAGACTCTTGTATTAGGGATGAATCTGACTCTTATTCGGTGTGTTGGTCAGCCTCTGAGAAATCTGTGAAAATTTTCAGGTGGTTTCATTATGTTTCTTAAGTTAGGAAACTGCAGTCACCAGAAGTCCATTTATTTTCCCAAAATTACTCCTCTAATATCCACCTACCTTTAATCCTTTTACATGCTCAATTTGGGTATTGGGCAGAGAGTAGAAATAACAAGGCTTTTTTTTTTTTTTTTTTTTTAAACTAAGGGGTAACATTCTATTCTGGAAAATACCATTATTATGTGGGTGTACCATAAGACAAGATGATTTCTTCTCCACTCTTCTATAAGTAAACACCAAGTCCCCTTCTTTACTTCCTGTATATTATCTCATGGAGGGAACTAGAGATATATTTGTGGTAAAAAGCTGATAACAAATTTACTCTCCTAACCATTTTTAAAGGTACAGTTGAGTAGCTTCAAGTATATTCATATTGTTGTGAAATGTGGGCCACATTAAAAATATCTCATTGTATAATGAAAAAAATCCAGCTTTCTCTGTGATTAAGGTTTTTAAAAGCACCATGATTATGATACTGGTTGGTAGATGCTTACTCAGTCTTGTTCATAAAAGAGGAACTGGTTTCAAAATACAGGTGGCCAATGAGGAGAATCTTTGGAAAATTGAGTTCCAAGGCTATAAGGAAAGGTAGCAATAGTAAGTGCTCTTGAAACCTTAGCTTCATTGTCTCCATCCCATAGCTATGCTCTGAATAAAATTTGAGTTTTCCTAGGTGGCCTGCTTCCTTTTGATCTGATCTCTCTCCACTGATGTTTTCCTCTCCCTCATATATTATTTCTTTGTACATCATAATTTGCTTTTTCAGAGTTCCTGATTCATAGTAATTTCTCTTGATGGCCTGTGTCTCTGACAAACTGGTAATAACTCCAGCTCATCCTCACACAGTGAAATTCCCTTTTTTTAAATTTGGTATTGGTATTTCCTAATTTAAATTTTCAAAAGGTAAAAGTGAATTGTTTTCTCTTTTCATACTATGTGGGCACTGACAGCCACGGATTGGCTACCCTCGGGTCAAAATGTGGCCACTCAATGGCTGCCTTTGTAGCAGAGGCTGGCGGGAGGTGGTTCCTGAGAAAAGAGTTCGCAGCAGAGCAAGCGACTTGATTGATTTTATGCACTTATAAATTTTTTTAATGTTTTTTATTTATTTCTGAGAGAGAGAGACAGCATGAGCAGGGGAGGGTCAGAGACAGGGAGACACAGAATCTGAAACAGGCTCCAGGCTCTGAGCTAGCTGTCAGCACAGAGCCCAAGGCGGGGCTCGAACCCACAAACCGTGAGATCATGACCTGAGCTGAAGTCAGTCGCTTAACTGACTGAGCCACCCAGGCGCCCCGTTTTTATGCACTGAATAAAAAGATCTTGTGTGTACAGTCATACAATAAGTCTTTCTATGTTCGTTTTTGCAGTCTTTGGCAGAGAACAGGAACTCTTCGAGGAGAAGGATGCTAAAGGCCCTTTGAGAATAATGAATTGAAAAGGGGCTTCTGAATTGGCCATCATAGTGGATTTTTTTGAGGGAGGGGCTGTTGTCTTGTGGTTTTCCCGAGCACCTGATCCTGGGACAAAGATGCTACTGCACATAGTTTATTAAGAAAGCCTAACAGGAAACACTGTTGAGGGAAGTGCAGAAATGAGACAGGGCGAGGAAGGCAGCCAATAAAAAAGTGCAGTACGCGGTTACTACTGTGAGTACCCAGGATCCTGGCCATTTGTCCAACTTTCACTGTACCATGGGCTGAGGGATGTTTCTGGGTCTTTAATTGTGGTACTTCTGGCTTATCCCGTGCACAGCTTACAGTTTCATGCCCAGGCAAAAGCCCTCAAGCCAGGAGTCATAGGGTTTGCAGTCAGCAAGCCTTCAGCATGCAGGGTCAAAAGTAGAGTACCTGTGAGAGGACCCTGACAGCATCTCCTCCTATCCCCCTTTCCACCGTTTCCTTTCATGAAAGAAGCCTGATTCTATGCAGGTATTCCTCCTTTAGGGAGGGTGACCTTACCTGAAGCTCAAGGGTAAATCTGGTAATGTTAACCACTCATGGAGATGCCATTCCATATGCTTGCCTTTTGGGGTATGTGTGGGTACATGGTGCCAGGGTGCCTCTGGGAAAGGTTTTTCATTGTTGTACAGGAGAACCTTCTTCTAGAAAAAGGCAGTACTTCATTTTGCACCAGAAATGTTACATACTCCTGTGCTACTTGTAAATGTGAGACTCATCTTGGTACCAAGAGCCCTAAATTAATCAACCTTAAAGATGCTCTACCTTGGGATTTCTCATTTTAAGAGATGACAGCTTTTCCTGATAATCTAAATCATTTTGAATAAGGTTTATTGTTATCTGCAGAGGCATCTTACTTGGCATCAGGAAGAGGGTTAAGTATCAGATGAGAAAGCTCATTTTTTTCAAGTTTACGGAAAGTTTTATTAAGAGATTATAGGATGATGCCCATATGTTGTAACAATTCTAACTCCATTTGTACAACACTTACACCCCTCCTGTAGTACAAACAATATGCAGTGAGTTTTGCTGATGGTTGATGGTGAATTATAGAGCAGCGGTTTATTGGATCTCCATGTTTGGTTGCATGTCTATTCAATATACTGTGATTCAATAGGACATATTCACAGAATAGATTTTTTCCTTACTGATGTAACATGGTTGGCTTAGTAAAAGCACAGGTGCAGCTGGTTGAGCTGCCTCCTGAACAAACCCCCTTTGCCCCTGAATGTGGTTCTTACTTGAAAGAGTAACTCTTAAATGCTGAGAACAAACTGAGGGTTGATGGGGGTGGGGAGAGAGGGAAAGGGGTGATGGGCATGGAGGAAGGCACTTGTTGTGATGATCACTGGGTGTTATATGGAAACCAACTTGACAATAAACTATAAAAGAAGAAAAAAGAGTAATGGGGAAAAAACCCAAAAACAACAAACAAAAAACATGATAGCTACCAACACCTGGGTGTTTGGAAGTTTATCATGAGTGAATGAAGTGAACTTAAAGGAAAATGGCTGACAATATGAATGACAATAATTTATATATAAAGTCTATAGTGAGATGTGTCAACGTTTGGGACATTGAGGTAACTGAGTGAAGCAATGGCTTTCACATGAGTGATGCATGATGTTACAAAATCAAGCATAGGTAAACTGCCCATTTGCAGTGCAGGATAGATGAATGGATTTTAACGTAACAGTAAAACTAAGTTTAGTAACATGGATTTTGGTTCCATGTTGTAACTCACTTTTAAGAAACTACCATTTGTTGAGTTTTGATACAGTGTTAAAGAATATCCACAATGCTCTGAAAAGATTCTTAAAATATGCCTCCCTTTTCTAGCCATATATCTGGGTGAGGCCGGATTTTCTTCATATACTTCAACTAAAATAGCATATCACAACAGATTGAATGCAGAAGCAGATAGAAGACTCCAGCTGTCTTCTATTAAGCCAGGACTTAAAGAGGCTTGCAAAGATGGAAAATAATGCCACTCTTGAATTTTTTTTTTGTTTCAGAAAAATTAATTTTTTGTAAAAATAAATTTATGTTAACATGTAATGGGTTTATTTTTAATGAATTAATAAATCCTTTAGAATTTCCTTTGTAGTTGAATAAACCCATGTAAACGAAAGTTCTTTGGAGATCCTCAATTATTTTTAGCAGTTTAAAGGATCCTGTGACAGAAAAGTTTGACACTTGCTTGAGAGGGCAAGAGGAAAGGACTTTGAAACTAAATGTGGGTTAGTAGTCGACAAAAACAGAAGTAGAAGGTATTGTGGAATTACAGTTGATGATCTTGAAATAGTGGTAGAGAGTCAAGGAAGTTAGGTTGAGGAGAGGTAGTGGAAATTTTGTTTAAGCCAGAAGTAAACAAAAATTAAACATTTAACTTTAAAATGGATTTCTTCAGAAATGAGTGCATTCAATATTAAAAATTTTTTCAAGTTTATTTTTGAGGGAGAAACAGCGTGCGTGGGGGAGGAGCAGAGAGAGAGGGAAACACAGAATCTGAAGTAGGCTCCAGGCTCTGAGCTGCCAGCACAGAGCCTGACATGGGGTTTGAACTCAGGAACCACATGGTCATGACCTGAGCTGAAGTTGGGCGCTCAACCGACTTAGCCACCTAGGTGCCCAAGTACATTCAGTATTTCTAAATTCATAAGGTGCAGACTTGATGAAGTTTTTGCTCTGCAGCAGGTAAATGAGCTTTATTGGAAAACCAGGGAACATATTGGCACATTAGAATGACTGAATATCAGATTGTTGGAAATCCTGCCCTGTGTGATAAATATTAGTGATATTCCAGACATGTTTCAGCTGTCCAGACTGCACATAAAAATTGACTGATGGGGATCTTCAGAATGAGTAACAGCATTTACTGAAACTGAAAATTTTAAGACTTCTGGATTCAGAACCGACAGTGTCCGGCCTCCGCCTTGATATTGCAGCCGTTTTATTGTAGAATACATCATCCTTGCTCCTTAGATGACAAGTCCTGTGTATTTGACATTTAAGCTTCAAAGTGTAGGCTACTCCTTGGAAGAAATTTTGTTAATTATTTGCTAGTAGAAAAGGAATGATGGATTTAAATAAATACATGCTGTCCAGCCATCAATAATTATTGATGCCACTATGTACAAGGAATTGTCCATGTCTAACTGCTTTGAATGAATTAGACAAACTACAAAGCAGTTTTCAAAAATTTTGGAATAGTCACATCCCATAATTATATAACATTTATCTAAGACACTGAGGTGAGTAAAACCACTACCCAAACCAGATCCAAAACAAAACCAAAAATGATGCTTGAATGAACTCTGAGCAGTGATTTTTATTCTAAAACTAGTTGGGAAAAATGAGGAAAGGCTTTTACTTTGCTGTTGAGGGAGGGAGTGAGGTTGACATAGGACCTAACATCTATGGATACCTCCTGTATTCCAGACCCTCCATACCCTTTAACAGCTTCTGAAGTGTTTTTTGCCTTGAGTTTCATAGATGAAGGCACTGAGGCTCAACATTGAAGGAAAATTCTCCCAGATGAAAGATCTAGAAGATTGCACATCTGAAATTCAAGCCCAGATACCTCTTTGAAGGCCTTTCTTCTTAAGGTTCCCTGGAAGTTACCAACTTCCATCCAGTAGAGAGGATGCCCATTAAGGGTAGAGGAACATAAGAGGAGAGCATGTTGCTGCAAATCTTATTTCTGTTTTCTATCACCTCGTTTATTTAAGAAAAAAGTCTTAGTCTCCATCATTTTTATTCCTTGAAATAGCTGAGGAGTAATTAAGGAAGTCTTCTTTAGGAAAAGAAACAGTTTTGGGAGATTTTAGAGGAAGACTCAATCAGCAGACTGACTGGCACTTGCTCCTTTGTCCATTGAGCCAGATCTTTGACCTAGGGTCAGAAAATTACCTTTCTCACTGTTAAGCACTCCACCATGCTCAAAGTATCTTGCACAAGATACACAGTTCCCTAGTGTGGGCTTTATAGAAAAGATTCCTTTCATGGACCTTGAGCTCCGTGGAAGGAGACCTCAAACCCAATACTTCATGGTTAGTTTAATAGTTGCCATGATTATCATACCTTAAAGTACTGTGGGGGCAGGTATGAATTTTTAAATACTTTCCTAATTTGCTGTCAATATTTTAGCAGCCTTCTCTTCTGTTCGCAGAAGTACCTGTTCAACTTTGAACTTACTTACTCTTCTATTCTTTTTTTGTCCTTGTGAAGTTACCATAGTACCCCTAATTAGTGCCCTTGCATTGGACACTACTTCATATAAGTTATGTAACTTCCTTAATTTCAGTTTCTGAAAACTAGGATTAAAGAAATAACTCCTACACTTGTCCAAAGTAAATAAGGTAATACTTGTGAAGTCATCAGTCGAATGCCTGACTTAGTAAATGCCAGCTATTATCACTGTTAGTAATAATCAGTGTTATAAAACAAGCCCAAATTTAACCTATCTAAAGTTTATTTTGCCAAAGTATTGACATTTTAAAGAAAAGTGTATACTGTACTTGGAAAAACTTGAAAAGATTTTCCATTAAAGGCATAAGAAAAATAAAGCTTTGTAGGAGGCACCTGGGTGGCTCAGTTGGTTTAGGGTCCAAGTGTTGATCTCAGCTCAGGTCATGTTCTCACAGTTTGTGGGACTGAGCCCTGTGTTGGGCTCTATACTGACAGCATGGAGTCTGCTTGGGATTCTCTCTCCCTCTGTCTCTAATCCCTACCCTGCTTGCTCACTCTCAAATTAAAAAGTTAAAAAAAATAGTTTTCAAAGATTTATAAAAACAAGCGTTAATGGAATAAAAATCAAAAATCTGACAAAGTGAATTGCCTCAGAAGCATAAGGCTGCAGCGGATTTTCCCTGTAGATACTTGAATCCCTTTTTTTGTCACAGGAATGCTGGGAATGATTGAGGAACTCGACAGTGTTCCAAGTATAACCCCCTTCTGCTCAGCTGTATCCTTTCACTGCTAATTTCCACTTGGCTCTCTTCTTCCTTGGCTCTCATCTCTCCTATTCAGTCCAAACCTTTGCTCTTGGCCCTCCAAACACCATTTCATATTGTCCTTGATCTCTCAGAGTTCCTTATTGTTGGGACAGGCAGTGGGCCTGGAACATATGCTTAGCAAGAGATTGAGTCCTCACCCCTTGCGATGGGCTTATCAACTTGTGTGGGAATATCTTGCTCTTTTGCAGACCACTTTGTTCTGCTTAAAGTGTGTGCAGCAGGTGGCACTGGCCAACCTCAGTACTCTGTTCCCTGTGGGGAGGGGACGGAGCCCTTCGTACCTTGGTACAAGAAGGTGCTTGCAGGCTGGGCAGGATCTGTTGGCCTTGGGACACAGACCCTGCTACTGACACTGATGTTGCTCTCTTTTTATGTGAGAGAGGTGGCATTCCATCCAGTCCTGGATCGTATTGTTTTCCTTGCTGCCAATGATACCAAAATACAGTGGGCAGACGTGTTGAGATTTCTACTTCTGATAAAAGGGAACAGATGGCATTTGCTTGACACTTGTACCTAGCCGTAACCAAATCCTTCAAAGGCACTCCTTTCTTTGGAGCTCTTACCAGTGGGTGCATCCTCTCTAACCAGCTACTCGGGGTTAACTGTTGGGAGGGACTTGCTCAGTGGAGATTACCGTCTTCATTGCCTTACTTGTGCATCATTTTGTGCCTATTTCTCTAGATCTTTTGTTATCTAGCTGTCTGACCCAGTGTCTTTCTTGTTGGTTTCCTTGGACTCACTGTCCATATCACCATTGAATACTTGATACCTGGGCCATAACATTACTTTCTATCCTGTCGTCATCATGGGTAAAGTTAATAAGGAAGACCTGTGCAGCAAGAGCTTCTATGCTTCAGTGAACTTCATTTCCCTCCCGTTCAGCCACCTCCTCTCACTTAAAATTGTATCTCCTCTGAAATCTTAATAATGTGCACATCTCTTCACCACACCCTATAGTTGTTCAAGTTCTCTGCTTTGATTTCCCTGTGGCCCCTTTTCTTTGATGTCCTGGGACCTTTGATTAAATGTCTTTAATCATCTTGAGCCATTGTCACTGCACTGCATTCACCAAGAAGATGAAAATGCAGTAGGTGAAGGCCCAACGACCATCTCTGTATGCCATTCGTACTTCAGGTACAAGCCTCTTTGTACCCCTAGAGATTTTTTCATTCTCTTTGCTTGCTGCTGCTTCAAATTCACACTGTTTTCGGTGACTGTTAAAAGAAAATACCTGTTCAACAAGAGAGAAAAAAGTCCTGTGTATAAATTTCTAAAGGAAGTAATTGATTTGAAACTTGATAATAGAAACATTGATCAGTATTATAGGTGTAATTTTATAGTTCTGCATTGATATCCATTGTTTCAACTAGCAACTGAGCAACATTGAGTGTAAGACTGAGCTCTCTGGTAAGTACCCTCCTAATGACACTTTTGTACTTGAAGAGGAAAGTTGTACATAACTACCTTGAAGAGGGAAGCTGTACATAACTTTCCTTGAAGATGAAAGCTATTCAGATCTGCAGGCAGGAAATTTTAACTTTGAAAACTAAATGTCATCTATACATATACATATATGTGTACACACACACACACACACACACACACACACACACGGAATCCTTCCCCCCGCCCTCCTGAATTGGATGAAGAGTCACAGTATCAATAGAAGATGAACTCCCTCAGTAAAACAAGAAACTTTAAATTTGTAAAAGTTCCTTATCACATGAAAAAGATACTGGAGAAAAATCAAGTTCAGAGGTTATCAGTTGCTTGCCGCTTAATTTCTAATACCAGTTAGTGATTTTATGTGTGTGTGGTAGAGCATGAAAGTAAGAATTTAAGAAGAATCTTCAATATTTATTTTTTTTTAACAATAATAGTACAGGGTTTGTGGTATTTAAAATCTCAAACTTATAAAGATTAAAATTTGTAGGTGGAAGTGGCAAAATGTCTAGGAGGAAAGCTTGGTTGGGGCTAGCCATGACCTTGCTCAGGAATATTTACTGGGGAAATGCACACAGGATGCAGAAAGGCACCAGGATGCCACGATCAAGGTCCCATGAGACATAATGGTCCGGAGCCCTGGAATACTCACTGTCTTCAGCAGTGCGTCCTTGCCTGTTGTAAGTCCAGTCCATTATCCAGTTGGCTTTGCTAGTAGAAGACAGAGCTCAAGATGATGTCATGGAAGGTCCCTTAGCTAAAATAGATGAGCACATCTTCCTACTCAGGAGTTGCTTGCTGCTTTACTATTGGGAGTCAGGATATTTGAGGCTACTTGGCAAGTTTCTTGGAGAGCTATGCACCCATTGTTGATATTTGCTGTCCCTTCATTATTTCTACATATGCTTCATTGTGATGTTCTGTAAATACCCACTTTGTCTTCGTATCTTTCTGTACAGGTATCAGCATGTTGCAGGGTTGGCAAACTGACATATTTCTCCTTTGCCTGGGGCAGCTGTTCTCACTGCTGGTTGCACATTAGAATCACCTGGGGAGCTTTTAAAGATATCATTTTAATCAATCAAATAACAAACCCTGGGCTTGAGGCTTAGGCTTTGGCAAGTCTTAAAAATTCCCCAGGTTGGGGCACGCCTGGGTGGCTCAGTCGGTTAAGCATCTGACTTCGGCTCAGGTCATGATCTTGCAGTTTGTGAGTTCAAGCCTCGCATCGGGTTCTGTGCTGGCAGCTCAGAGCCTGGAGCCTGTTTCGGATTCTGTGTCTCCCTCTCTGCCCCTCCCCCGCTCACTCTCTCTCCTGCGCGCTCGCTCTCGCTCTCTCTCTCTCTCTCCCCCTCTCTCCACCCTGCTCATGCTCTGTCTCAAAAAAAAAAAAAAAAAAATCCCCGGGTTGGGGTGCCTGGGTGGCTCAGTCAGTTGAGCGTCCGAGTTCATGGGTTCGAGCCCCACGTCGGGCTCTGTGCTGACTGCCAGCTCAGAGCCTGGAGCCTGTTTACAATTCTGTATCTCCCTCTCTCTCTGACCCTCCCCTGCTTCTCACACACACACACACACTGTCTCTCTCTCTCTCTCTCTCTCTCTCAGAAATAAAAATAAACATTTAAAAAATTAAAAAAGAGGAGGAAAAAAAAAAGAAAACAAAATTCCCCAGGTAATTCTAATGTGTAGCCAGGGCTGGAAACACTGGGTCAGAATATTGGGAAAGCCTGCTTATATAACTTTTTATATCTCCTTTTTTCCTCCTGGGTTGGCTAAGTTACACCTCTGTGTAGTAGCCTTCTGTGTTTATTTTCACATGGCAGTCTGTTTCCATATTTCCAAGTTTTTAGGGATTTCTCTCTGTTGCTTTAAGGAAGGGTCAATAAGTGAGCAAATGCTATACTTTAAAATGATTTAATTTTGCCATGTTAGGGCTTTTTATTGCTCTTTCTCAATATTTGAATGTGCACCTGTTTCCCAACCTTGACTGCATTTGTCTGCACTTGATGGTACCTGGGAAGCTTTTAAAACTATTGATGCCCTGGTAGGGTCCCATCCCCAGACATTGGTGTGGGGTGCAGCCTGGACATTGGGATTTGCTTGGGGAAAAAAAAAACAAAACTCCCCAGGCAACATTATAATAGACAATTAGCAGAAAACTCTTGTAAATGTTTTCACCTTGTAAATGTTTTCACGATTGATAAACCACCTGTTAGGTAAATGATGTGCCTAATCCATGCTCAAACTGAGGCTGAAAACCCAGCAATTCCACTGGCAGCCAGGCACCCCTGACTGCAGATGGGAATGGCTTGGAATCACAGAGCTTTAAGGGATGATGATGCCTGTGTCCAGCCCTTGCAATTATGATGTAATTCACAATTATTTGTGAATTACAAGCCTGGATTTCAGCACTCAGAAAAGCTTCCCTGGTAATTCTGATACCCAGCAAAGTTTGAGAACCACAATTTAGTCTTGCCTACCAAACACATACCTGTTCAGTCCGTTTCAATAGTTTGTCATATTAAGGATGTTTTAAAGTGTACCTGCATGAAAGTTTGATGTAATAGATCCCTCATTGTATTAATAGATGGTATATTCTTGCTTCCTCTCCCCCAAGCATGATACATGTATTGCAGAATGAAAGGACTCACCTGTGAAAACTGAATATGGTACAGTACCCCGCTTCATTATTTTGAGTTAGTCTTACTTGTGTTACTAAATCTTTGCTCCCTTTGATCTGATTTCTTTTGTTGGGTTGAATGCAAGTTTCTGGAGGGCATGCCCAGTCTTGTCAACTTGTTTTGTTGACCATTTAACACACATCTCTGTCTTTGCAGATTTCATTCAGATTGTTACCTTTCCACATTTAAGTTAGACTTCTAGACATAGCTGCAGATTAATTTCCACTAAGGCTGACCCTGAGAACCAGTGGGCACAGAAAGGTGGACGCAAACCCAGGTTGGTATAAAGCCTCATCTTACCTCCCTCTCAGAATAAAGTGCTGTTAGTCCAGTACTGGTGAGGTCTTCCAGAAACTGCTTTTTCACATTCAAGAGTCAATTTTCAAAGTAAAACTCCTATGTTTAAGTAGAGAATGGTGATTTTTTTTTTTGGAACCCATCTCCAATTAGTTTTTATTACAGTTCAACAAAATTCCGTTTTAACAAAATTGACATCTTTGGTAGAGAAGCCCAGCCAGTTTTTCATTTGCGAAGATTTGCCACTAGGGGTCACCATTATAATGGCTAACCTTTGTGTGTGGTTGCAGAGCGGAGCAGTGGCTGCACCTTGCCTGAGATGAGGGAGTAGATGGGGAGATGCAGATCTTTTAAGCGGGGTTTTCTTCCCCTCAGTTTTGCAGGGAGACCTTGCTCAGATACAAAGATAAATATTTGTGTATTGTGGGTAGGATACTCACCTGTGGTAAAAAGGGATCCAATAAATTGTCTTGTCTAATAGATGAAACAATTCTTCATGGTTATAGTTCATCTCTGAGGGCTCTGCCATCCCTCAGACAAGATGACCAACATGCACTTCTCTGCCCTTCGGTAGTTTTCAAAAAAAAATGAGGATTAGTCAGAAGTATGTTTTTAAATCATTCAGCCTTGTTTTCTTTCTTTTATGAGACCAGCCCTTACTGTCTCATGGTATTAGTCAAGACATTATTTCTGCCTAGAAAATTCCTTTAGTTGTTTGCTTCTTTAACATATTAATTCACTGCCACTGTTGTTGCATGAGGGAAATCTAATAAACTGAAGCCAGAGTTCCCTGGAGTGGGAGTCAACATAGGACAAACGGGCCCTTTGAACCGTGTTAGGATTTGTAGGAGTGAATTCTGCAGTGCCAATGCTGGAGGTAGGCAGCCTGGGCAGCAGAGGGAGTATGACAGCAGATGGCACTCCTGTCTACGTCTTAGGTCATGTTAACTATAGGGTGGACTTCATTCCTGTTAAGCTTTTGCCAGGTAAATCTCCCCTTTCCATATAACCCTCCTGACCTTCTTTGTTTACTCATTATGTCTAATTAACATTTACCAAACAGTCCCATGATGGAAGCCACTGTTAAAACAATGCATGAGACGGAATTAGTGCCCTCGAGGCCATCTTCCTGGGTTGTGACCTGTGCACATAAGGCCCTCAGCTCAGATGCACCTCTGCACCCCTGGTCCTTGTGTTGAAATGCTATATGTTTTTGAAACAGAAGGTCCTGCCTTTTCATTTCGCCTTGGACCTGGCAAATTGTATCGCTGGTCCTGACCACCCTGGAGGAGCTCACACTGTGGGGATGAGACAGAAGAAATAAAGTACAGTTGGTAATAAAATGCTGAGATTGGAGAAATGGTCTATTAGCTGTATGAACAAAATATTATGTAAAGCATATTATTCTTTCTGCAGGGAAGTAGAGCAAATTTAGCCAGGTTTTATTCATGATTCACATATTACCAAGTACTTACTATATGCAAGGCACTGTGCTAAATGGTTCAGAGGATTCAAAAAGGAATTAGCCATGAATGCTGCCATCCATCTCAAGTTGAGCCAGTGTATTAAAAGCGTATATACAACAGAATGGATTTGAAATGATTAAGCAGGACATGAGACTGGGATGGAATATTTATGTGAATGATCCATCTTAGCTACCTTCATGCTTTTTTCCCTCCTAATCTGTTCTGGCCAAGTCTGCTAAACCAATCTCCTAACACACTCATTTGATAACTCCTCTATTCAAAAATACTGTTAGGATCCTCATGGCCTCTTTACCAAAAGTCCAGATCCCTTAGCCTGGCATTCAAGATCCCCTGCAATATGCCTTCGGTTGTCATTTTTAACCCAGTGCTTTGTTGTTCACCTGTCTGATTTCTTCCTCTTTGACCAAATCGGGCCATCAGAAGTCCTAAAGTATTAGTTCCATTTTGCTTTATAACAGATTATCCCCAAATGTAGCAGCTTCAAAGAAAAGAAATATTTGATATCTCATATTTTCTGTGTGTTAGGAATCTGGAAGCAGTTTAACTGGATGGCTCTGTACTTGACCTGGCAAAAGTAAAAAAGGAGGGAGAAACTGACCATATAAAGAGAAGCAGAAACAAAATTTGATACGTAAATGGGGTAGCACCTCGAGGGAAAGAGAGAAGGAGGCAAAGATGGTACCAAATTCTCTGACCTCTCGGTAGAGTTGAATTACCCTACTTAGTAACATGTCCTGTCCCCCCCACCTCTCCCCCCCCACCCCGCCCCGCTTCCACCCTTCCCTTGCAGCGCTGGCTGAAGACAAGGGGATTGACTGAATGGATTATGGAGAAATGAAGGTTTTAGAGTTATTTTTCTTTCATACTGCTGGAATCTTTGGATTTTAGTAGCTGTCACTAGCTTAATGCTTTTCTAACTTTTATTTACTCTTACATGTAGGGTGCAGGGTGTATTCATTATGGTAAAATGCCATTGTTTAGTCTATGGATGTAGAATGATGAGGACTACTACCTAGATAGGTTAGTGACAGAACTCAGGGAGAAATGGACATCCCTGACTGTCATGGATTCTGAAACTGATAAACAACTTTGACACTGGATCCCAAAGCACCTCTCTTGGATGAGTGACAAGCATGTTATACAGGAAAGCAGAGAATATGTTTGTAGTTGTTCAAAAGATTGTTTGAATATATTGGTTAGAACTCACATTTATGCCTGTATTCCTAGCAAGAAGACTGTTTTGTTCTGGCCAGAAAGCAGATGTTGAAATGTACTAGGTACATATTTCTGCCATTAAATTAAAAAAATCAAATTCAGAAACAACAGGCATGTCATTGGAGACTTTATGTTGACAGGGTCCATTATTCAAGCACTCATTAATTCAACCTTTAAACCCATGTAATACACCAGTAAGCTCTGCTCCTTCCATCTGAGCCATAAGGATATTATGATACTGGTCCCGCAAACCGAGAGGTAGAATGAAAGCAAAGGACAAGGGAGAGAGGGAGACAGATGGTGCTCTCTTCCATAAAGGGGCCTCTGGGATTGTGGGCCCTCTGTCCTTGATCCTGGCTATCTGTGTCTCTTATTTGATCTTAAATGGTTGTCCAGGGACTGGGGAACAAGCTTGTCACCATGGGGCTAGAGGTGAAGGTACATTTTCTAAGAAGGAGGTGGCTGTCACATAATGACCTAAAACACAGTGACCTATTGCACAATAGGTCACAAAACAATTGCACAAAACAATAATGACCTATTGCACAGTGTTCTGTGATAAGTCTCCTGTGGCCCTGCCCTAGTTAGAACTCCGGAAGTAAAGTTCGTTTGGTGTGGATAGAGGGTGATGCAATTGCAAGGTTGGAAGCAATCTGAAAGGGCATCTTGTATAAACAGTGTCTGGATTTTCTCGGTCCCCTAGATAAGTGTGCACTTGTACAAGGTGCTCCATGACAGTTAAGTTTTACTGTACCACCATATATTGAACTGGATTCTATCTTCCTGTAGCTTCTTCTATTGGTCCTGTGGGGTAATAACAAGAAAACAATCTTGCACAAAACAGTTCTTTAAATTTTTCATACAGCATGATTCCTAAACACAAGTCAGCTAGTGCATCTGTGCTTTCTTGATGAAACAGGGAAAAGATCCGAAGCTTTTAACTATAAAACCTAACCCTGCATGAGATGTGACTCTACATAACTTACACTCCCGGCTTCCATTCTTGCCTCCTACAGACTGGTTTCAACCCAGTTGTTACAGTTAGATTTTTAAATTTATAATTTATTTTTTCTTAGTCTTAAGTTTTTAAAAATTGTTTCTATTTTTTCTACTTGTTAAATGGAAATACAAATCACATACTATATAAGAGGGTCAAGAGATAAAAAATTCCAATTAGTGTTTGCTGAAAAAATATAGGTCAGATCATGTTGTTCTTTGGCTAAAAACCTATTAATGGCTCTGCATTTTACCCACAAAGCAATAAACAGTCCTCATAGTGGTCTACAAGTCCCTATATGATATGTCCCCTATTATCTAGCTGCCCTTTGCTGCCACTTTGTCCCCCTTGCCAGCCCTTTTCCGTCCACACTGACTACTTTGCCATCCCTGCATCATGCCTACGCATTAGGGACCTTTAGCTGTCTGTCATGTTCTTCTCCCATGAACATCTCCTTGTTTTACCCTCTTCATTTTCTCTGATCTCACCCTTTCGTTGCAACTTGCTATGAATATTGTGAACCACACCACTGTCCTGTTAACGTTATTTACTTCTCTTGACCACCCCCAACCCAGCAAACTCCTCCCTTTTAGCTCTTTACTATTTAATTTACGTATTCAGTATGTGTGTTGTTTATTCCCCCCCCTTCCCAAGAATGTGAGCTGTGTGTGGGCTGGAATCTTCACCTGTTTGTTCACTGTTGACTTTTTTTTTCTTTCTTTCTTTTTTAACCTTTTATTTATTTCTGAGAGAGAGAGAGAGACAGTGTGAGAAGGGGAGGGTCAGAGAGAGAGCTAGACACAGGATCTGAAGCAGGCTCCAGGCTCTGAGCTAGCTGTCAGCACAGAACCCGATACGGGGCTGGAACCCACGAACCGTGAGATCATGACGTGAGCTGAAGTCAGCCTCCCAACCAACTGAGCCACCCAGGTGCCCCACTGTTGACTTTTTCATCTTCTTTTCTCATCTCCCCAATACTGCATTTGTTTGTTTAAGGCCTGATGACACAAGTTGATTTCAAGTGGCTTTCATACTTTATGTGGCCTTCAGTTCCCTTTGAATGAAGTTTGTTCTACTCTTGACAGTTTGATGATGGTGTTTTCTTGATGGAAAGATTGGAAGTAACATAAAAATTGAGAAGTTTTCCTGTCTCATATTGCCTGTGAAGTCTCTTCTAAAGATTTAGCTTATGGTTTTCTTAACATTTTTCTCCTACCTCAGTCCTTGTAGAGTTGGTTTTGGGGTTCTGATGTTCATTCTTTTGTAATTCCCAGTGGCTGCATGCTTGTCTTTCAGTATGAAATTTGTGAACTTGTCAAATCCAAATTAATCAGGGAATAGCCTCCTCAAAGTTAAACAACATGTCTCCTTATAAACTCAAGTATCAGAAGAGAACATTTTAAGACAAATTACTAATGGGCATAGAATTCTGATGTAAGGGCTTAGTAATCACCGAGTTGATTCCTTCTCTCCCTCCTGCCCCGAGATACCTGTTGTAGTATAAAGAAATAAGAAGTATTAGTAGTGTCTGTGGAATATCCTAGGAAGTTCTCTTCTTTTGGATATTTGATCCAACACCAGATATATTGCCCAAGTCCTCTTTGCATGGGGAGATGCTTTGAGCTCCACTAGCATATTGTTCATGGTTTTGCAGATCTGGAATTCATCTGCACTGTTCTAATCTCTTTGATTCTGTTTCACAGACATGTATAGAACACCTACTCTGTGCCAATCACTGTGTAGCTAGCATAACAGAGATGTGCACGAACCCCCTTCTTGGGGACCTTATAATCCTTAGGGGAGATAGACTTGTAAAGGAAACAAGTACACTGTATTATGGTATAATGTGGACACAAGGTATAGAGTTAGCAGGCAGGGAGTTGGTAGGGTGTAAGCTAAATGGGGAGGGGAGGTGGTCAGGGAAGTCTTCACAAGGGAAGCCTCATTATTTATTCTTTGTAAAGAATGAGAGTAAGGCTTGTTTCTGTGAGATAGCATTGTAGCTGAGGAGACCAGGAGTACTAGAATCCTGCCTTCACTTACTTACCATTGGATATTTGCCTCTTTGGTGAGGTTCCTAAAGAAACTGTGCTTGCAAGAAGAGAACAAACTGTTCTGTGTCCTCTGTCCATTGTATGCCAGAAAGAGACCGGGAGAGAGCAGGAAACCTGGGATCAGATCATCATAGCCCCTTAGATGCAGGAAATAGAAAAGAAGATTGTCTTGAAATAATTGACCTGTTAACTTGCAGTAGATTGTTTTCCAAGGTGTTCATGACAGTCTGTCCCTAGGCAACATGACTTTGCCACTCATTGCATCAAGAAATGACACTGTATTTCTCCACCTCTTGAATCTGGGCCAGCTTTGTGACTTCATGTTACCAATTCAGTGTGGCCAGATTGTGTCATAGAGCCATGTGAAGAAGCCAGGCTAGTCTTGTGGATGATAGGCCATGTGGAGGAGAGAGAGACCCAGCTGACAGCCTGAGCTGCCCGACATGTGAGTGAGGCCATAATGGGCCACCCAGTCCGTACTGAGCAGCACGGCCAGCAGAAGATCTGCCCAGCCAAATCCAGAACAAATGGCTCACCAGAGAATACTGAGTGGCACGTAAGCTGCTGTGTACTGGTGTGGTTTGCTTTGCAGTGATAACGAGTACACATATCTGACAATGGTGGGCTAATGGGCTGGAATCTGATCAACTGTATTGGAAATCCCTTTTCTTGGAAAGACTCTAGGGCAAAAACTGCAAGAAGGGGATAAAGCCTCCTCTGTATGGGTACAAGGAGGTTTCTTGTCCAAACAACTCTCTAAAAGTTTCATTCCATAGGTTTTTTTTTATATTCTTTGGCAGGTTGGAGACTTGGATTGTAGGAAACAATTCAAATCCTTTAACAGCTCTATCCTTCACTCAAAGTTGGCAGTATTAAAGACCAAAGAACTCTGGAAAGTGTTGCTTCAGGAGGTCTTTCCTTACTTGCCTATTCTCTGTTGATACCTCAATTTTCTATTAATATTGACATCTTTAATGAACTTGATATTTCAAGTGTTGCCTTTCTATTTTCAGCAGTCTCAATACCCTTTGTCATGTGCCTCTCATCCCCTCCTTTGGCTTAGTTTTGATCATGCTTACTAGTTCCACAATGGGTCACCTCTCCATGCAACTCTGGATTCTAGGACTAACCCCAGCCTGGGCTGTTATTTCTCCTCACCAGGTAAAGAAGATCAGACACAGTTAGTTCTTTACACTTGGAATCATCACTTTTTTCCTCAGCATCTCCTGCATTGCTAGTAAAATTAAACAGTTATTTCATATTCCTGGGATAATTTATAATCTTGGTTAAATTAGTTAAAAAACAAGAGAAAATTCAACTGACTTCCTTGTCCCACCTCCTTCTTTCTATAAGAATCATTGCTTTTGTACAGCTCTTTGCAGTGCCTTTCCGTCAGCTGTATGGTATGCTACCAATTCATAAATCCTTGAATAAAACCAATAAGGTCTTTAAAATGTACTCAGTTGAACATTCCAGTCTTGGGGAGATCATTTGCTTGGCATTTGGCAGCTGCATACATGTAAAGCTTTTGAGAGAAGACAGTGTGCCAGGTTGGTACTATGATTATCATAAGCATGATAATTTCCAGTGTTTGAAGTGCACTTCACAGCCATGGTTCCCAAGAATCAAACCAGTTAAAATCAAATAAGTCAAATAAAGACTCCGTTAAAGGAATCACTTTCTCAAGTGGCTCGTTCAGTGGTATTGTATAGGTGAGTTTCAGCTTCCTCAGAAGGTTAATCCATATATATCAAGTGGTGTTGACCACCACACAGACACCTCCTTATTCAGCTAAAAGATAATCAAGGGCCATCTTAATACCAAGAAGAACATTGACCAGAGAGTCGAAGCATTTTTGTTGGGCATTTATTTGCTTTTACAGCAGATTGTGCAATATTTTCAAAAGTTTAGGAAAAGTTCCTGGTCATAGCCTCATTTGTACTCCTAACCAGGAAAGGAGGGACCTGCCAAAGGAAGGGAATCTGGAGTCATGAAGGCCTCCTGAGAGATCCTTTTTAAATCGATACTGCAAATTCAGGAGACTTGACCAAAGAGGTGTCTCAGTTTGTGAATTGTAAAGGGCCCAGTCAGATAAACTAAGAGGCTTTGCATAGTTGTGTGCCAGTTATTGAGGCAGTCACAGGCCCAAGGAGAATGATAATCGCCAGAGTCAAAGATCAGTCCTCTCGGGACACAGACCACTCCTGTTGAGGTAGTCCTGTTAATGGATTCATTTGCAGGGATTGTTGGAGTTGCCCATCCAAACTGGGAGTCAGTCAAGTTTTCATGGCACTTGGGAAGTAAATCTCCTAGTCCTACTTGAATGAAAAGCTGTTTTGAATTCCTTGGAAAGATGGGTGCTTCTGATGAGATATTTTTATGACTGGGCATAGATATGATTTAGATTCTCAGGAGAACATGGGAGTATAGGTATACTATGATTTGCATAGGAATTTTGTCTACTACCTACAGTTAGAATTGGAGAAAGGTAAAAATAAGGCCTGGATATTCTAGCCATCTAAGTTGAACTCTGTTAGTGACTTCTGTGGGGGAGGGGGGGTCAATTATATTTTAGAGTGAAACTGGGAATAGAAGAGAAATCAGTCACAGGGAGGGCCAGGGAATCTCTAGCATCATGGACAGATAGGAGTTTTTGATGACAGATCCAGCATTCTGAAATGGAATTTTGCACCCCATTGGTAGTGCTGGCCTGTGAGATAGGGACAAGGGTGTTACCTTTCCAGGCCAGTGCCAGAGTAAAAGAAAGAAAAGACAGGTTTTCATGTTCAGTTAGAGTATGAAATCTTGCTCTGGAATCTTAGGTGGGAGCAGTCTCCATTCATGACATCTACATTTCTTCATCATCAGTTGACATTTGAGGTCTCCAGAGTCTGCACAGGACCAAATGTCAGGTGGAGCCTCCTTTAGCTGTGAGGTGTGTACCCAGGGCTCAGTGCTTTCTAATTTTGCACCAGTGTCAGTGATCAGAAGACTTGGTAAGGTCTCTTACAATGGGGTTCCAGGAATGTCTTCCTCTCATGAGGTTTCCAGAATATCCACTCAACAGGTCCCAGACTGTGACCAATAGTATTCTTTTAATTGGGATCCAGGAAAGCTTCTTTAACCTCTTGATGATAGGCTTTATCATAAGACATTAAAGACTTACACAGCTAGTGGTATTAGCATGAGACAACAAGGGATCAACAGAAAGTTGTGTACCAGTAGGCACTTGTCTGCTGGTGACGGTCTTAAATACAGTGACTTTTGTTTCTCACATTGGGTGCTGTGAACAGTCAGTAAGTGCAAAGGCAGTACCTTAGGCCAAGAAAGTCCATTATTTTCAGTTAGTTGGGAGAATTTAAGTTTGAGGATGCCATTGGTTCTCTCAACCTTGCCAGTGATTGAGGGTGATAGAGACCGTGAAAATTCCAAGAAATTTCAAGGTTTTCCGTGAGGCATGTACACTTTGCCCAGTGCAGTGGGTGCCTCAGTCACTGCAGACTCTGGAAGACATAACCCAGGTGGGAAACAGGTTTCCTCAGTATTTCATTGCCACTGTGAGGGTGTCAGCCTTAGGTCAAGGGGAAGGCTTAACCCTATCAGGAAAACATACATAAAATAACAACCTATTGAGGACCCATACTAAATAGTAACTAAATGAAGTCCAGCTGCAGATGCTCAACGGGGAGCACAAGGGAGACGCCTCTGGAAAACACAATAGTTTTTCTGGGATTATGTACCTGACAGGTCAGACATTGGTGGTAAACTGCTTTTGCATTTTAACAGATGTCTCCCCAACGTTTGTTGACAATTTGAGTCATCTTAAATGCACCATATGTTTGAAGGAATGTAAAAACTGAAAAATGTTGTTTGCTGGAGAACTGGAAGAACCAGGTAGACATCTTGGGTTTTCCATAGCCCCAGCTGTTCAAAGGATTTGCAGTCATTGTTTATCCATTGTGATTTCTCTAACTCAAAAGCCGAGTGTTTCTGTTTTCCAAAGACCTCAGGATGGCAAAATCTGGCAAAAAAGGTTCATTTTTTTTTCTTTTTTTGCAGAAGCAAAATGGACTTCATCCACATGAGCCACAAGTGTTACACAGTCTGTCATTGCTGCCTTTGCAGGAGAGTCAGCCAGGGCATTTCTCTGATGCTCAGGCTTTTTAGTGTGAACCTCAGTTTTGATAACATCAATTTAAGAAGGTAAGAGAATAGCAGAGTTTGTTTTCCATTCTTCATTGGGGTCCCCATGGATGTAAGAAAACCCTTTTGATCCATAATATTCCCAAATTATGGGTGACCCCAAAGACAAACTGGCTGTCATCACAAATATTAATAATTTGTCCTGCTGATAATTGGCATGCTCTGGTAAGGGCCTGGAGCTCTGCTTATATGGGCTGATTCAGCTTGGGGGAGACTTCCCTTCTCAAGTGGTTTGGATGGAGTAGTAACAGTATAGCCAGTTTTGATTTTTCCTTTTTTAATCTTTATGCTTTGACCCATCAACAAACACAGTTCAGGATTGGTCCAAGGGGCATCTCATAAATCAGAACATGTGTCACGAAATGGATTGCCTCAGTAGTGCTGACCAAGTCATTCCAGACTGGCTGGTTAGGATTGAAATCCTGGGAGAGGCCGAGACTGCAATTAGCATAGGTATTCATTGTTGATATGGTGGTGTGGACTTAGGACAAGTGACTCCGTTTTGAGCTTATTGTCTCTTTTTTAATGTGTCCTAATAAACAAAGCTTTCTAGATACTTCTTATTTTGAGGCAAAATATGTTCAAATTTAGGGCAAGTCCTGTTTCTATTTCAGGGTCTTTGAACCTAGTTATTTCCTTATTTCATAGCTCTTTCCCTGGATTTTGCACTTCAGTCATATCTCTGTTCATATGTCACCTCTGCAAAGAACCTTTGTTGATCATTTAACTTCCTTGCAGTCTCTAGCATCATAAGCAGGTTAATTGTTTCATAAATATCACTTCCTGACCCCTTATTATATTTTTGTCTACCACAAGGATGGCATTTTTGTCTCGTTTTCCTCTGTATCTGGGACCTAGGTACATGCTCAGTATAATAGGTACTCAATAAATATTTGTTAATATAAATAAGTGGATATTTGCTGAATATCTTAGGTTGGTATCCTCCATGATATTGCTAGACATTACTTCTCTCATTTCATTCAAGTCATAAGTAATATTGTAAGACTCCCCTCTCTACTGAATGAAAATAAATAATCAGTGCTTCAAGGCCATTTTTAAATAACTGTAAACTTCCCTAACAAGAATATCTTCCAGGATTGTTGAGTATTTTACCCACAAGAGCATCACATGACAGTGATGAGCTTGTTTTGGTTTTCTCGGGATTTTGCTGGTTTTAAAACAGGAAGTCCTATGTTAGAGATTGCCCTTAATCCTGGGTGGCAAACCAGGATAGTTGGCATCACCCTAATGTGGGATACTTGAGTGAATGCTAGATACATAATGCTTATGTCAGTCTTAAGAGATACTACTTTAGTGTTGTACCAGAAACAGATTTGGTTGTCATGCTTTATTAATAAAGTTATGTTGACACTTAGGATCTAAATGTTTGTAGATCATCTTTACTAATCCTTTCTGGTACTTTTTAAAAAATATTTATTTATTTATTTTTCTTAAATAGTTTATCGTCAAGTTGGTTTCCATATAACACCCAGTGCTCATCCCCACAAGTGCCCTCCTCCATGCCCATCACTCCCCTTCCTCTCCACCTCACCCCCGTCAGCCCTCCATTTGTTCTCGGCATTCAAGAGTCTTTCATGGTTTGCCTCCCTCCCTCTCCCCCACTATTTTTGCCCCTTTTTCTCCCCCACGGTCCTCCGTTAGCTTCCATCTAATCCACCTATACGTGCAAACATATGGTAGCTGTCCTCCTCTGCCTGACTTACTTCGCACAGCATAACACCCTCGAGTTCCATCCGTGTTGCTACACATGGCCAGAGTTCATTGTTTCTCCTTGCCATGTAGTATTCCGTTGTATACATAAACCACATCTTCTTTATCCATTTGTCAGTTGATGGACATTTAGGCTCTTTCCATGATTTGGCTATCGTTGAAAGTGCTGCTATGAACATTGGGGTCCATGTGCCCCTAGTCATCAGCACTCCTGTATCCCTTGGGTAAATTCCCAGCAGTGCTATTGCTGGGTCATAGGGGAGTTGTGTTGTTAATTTTTTGAGGAACCTCCACACTGTTTTCCAGAGGGGCTGCACCCGTTTACATTCCCATCAACAGCGTAGGAGGGTGCCCATCTCTCCACATCCTTGCCAGCATCTAGAGTCCTCTGATTTGTTCATTGTAGCCACTCTGACCGGCATGAGGTGATATCTCAGTGTGGTTTTGATTTGCATTTCCCTGATGATGCGGGATGCTGAGCATCATTTCATGTGTCTGTTGGCCATCTGGATGTCCTCTTTAGAGAAGTGTCTTTTCATATCTTCTGCCCATTACTTCACTGGATTATTAGTTTTTCGGGTGTGTAATTTGGTGAGTTCCTTATAGATATTGGATACTAGCTCTTTATCTGATATGTCATTTGCAACTATCTTTTCCCATTCTGTCAGTTGCCTCTTAGTTTTATGGATTGTTTCCTTTGTTGTGCAGAAGCTTTTCATCTTGATGAGGTCCCAGTAGTTCGTTTTTGCTGTTGATTCCCTTGCCTTTGCGGATGTGTCAGGTAAGAAATTGCTGCAGTTGAGGTCAAGGAGGTTGTTTCCTGCATTCTGCTCTAGGGTTTTGATGGTTTCCTGTCGCACATTCAGGTCCTTTATCCATTTGGAGTTTATTTTTGTGTGTGGTGTGAGAAAATGGTCTAGTTTCATTCTTCTGCATGTTGCTGTCCAGTTCTCCCAGCACCATCTGTTAAAGAGGCTGTCTTTTTTCCATTGGATACTCTTTCCTGCTTTGTTAAAGATTAGTTGGCCATACATTTGTGGGTCCAATTCTGAGTTCTGTATTCTACTTTATTGGTCTATGTGTCTGTTTTTGTGCCAATACCATACTGTCTTGATGATGACAGGTTTGTAGTAGAGGCTAAATTCTGGGATGGTGATGCCTCCCGTTTTGGTTTTCTTCTTCAATATGACTTTGGCTATTTGGGATCTTTTGTGGTTCCATATAAATTTGAGGATAGTTTGTTCTAGTTTTGAGAAGTATGCTGGTGCAATTTTCATTGGAATTGCATTGAATGTGTAGATAGCTTTGGATAGTAATGACATTTTATCAATATTTATTCTTCCAATCCATGAGCATGGAATGTTTTTCCATTTCTTTGTGTCGTCTTCAATTTCCTTCATAAGTTTTCTATAGTTTTCATAATACAGATCTCTCATATCTTTCGTGAGGTATATTCCTAGGTATTTTATGTTTTTTTGTGCAATTGTGAATGGGATATGTTTCTTGACTTCTCTTTCTGTTGCTTCATTATTGGTGTATAAAAATGCAAACAGTTTCTGTACCTTGATTTTGTACCCTGTGACTTTGCTGAATTCATGGATCAGTTCTAGTAGGCTTCTGGTGGAGTCTCTCGGGTTTTCTATGTAGAGTATCACGTCATCTGCAAAAAGTGAAAGTTTTTTTCCCCAATTCTGATGCCCTTTGTTTCCTGTTGTTGTCTGATGGCTGATGCTAGGACTTCCAGCACTATGTTAAACAACAGTGGTGAGAGTGGACATCCCTGTCATGTTTCTGATCTCAGTGGGAAAGCTCTCAGTTTTTCCCTGTTGAGGATGATGTTAGCTGAGAGCTTCTCACAGATGGCTTTTATGATGTTTAAGTATGTTCCTTCTATACTGACTTTCTCTAGCGTCTTTATTAAGAAGGGATGCTGTATTTTGTCAAATGCTTTTTCTGCATCTATCGACAGGATCTTATGGTTTTTATCTTTTGTTAATGTGATGTATCATATTGATTGATTTACAAATTTTGAACCAGCCTTGTAACCCAAGAATGAATCCCATTTGATCATGGTGGATATTTCTTTTCATGTGCTGTTGCATTCAATTTGCAAGTATCTTGTTGAGGGTTTTTACATCCGTATTCGTCAAGGATATTGGCCTGTAGTTCTCTTTTTTTTGCTGGGTTTCTGTCTGGCTTGGAAATCACAGTGATGCTGGCTTCGTAGAATGAGTCCAGAAGTTTTCCTTTGATTTCTATTTTTTCGAATAGCTTGAGAAGAATGGGTATTAATTCTGTTTTAAATGTCTGGTAGAATTCCCCAGGGAAGCCATCTGGCCCAGGGCTCTTATTTGTTGGGAGATTTTTGATAACTGATTCAATTTCTTCACTAGTTATGGGTCTGTTCAGATTTTCTATTTCTTCCCATTTGAATTTTGGTAGTGTGTGTGTTTTTAGGAATTTGTCCCTTTTTTCTAGGTTGTCCAGTTTGTTTGCAGGTAATGTTTCATAATATTCCCTGATAACTACTTGTATTTCTGAGGGATTGGGTGTAATAAGTCCATTTTCATTCATGATTATGTCTATTTGGCGCTCTCTGTTTCTTTTTGAGAAGCCTGGAAGTTTGTCAATTTTATTTTTTCAAAAAAACCAACTCTTGGTTTCATTGATCTGTTCAACTGTTTTTTTGGATTCTATATTGTTTATTTCTGCCCTAATTTTCATGGTTTCTCTTCTCCCACTGGGTTTGGGGTGCTCTTGTTGCTCTCCTTCTAGTTCCTTTAGGTGCGCTTTCAGATTTTTTACTTGGACTTTTACTAATGTCTTGAAATAGACTTGGAGTGCAATGTACTTTCCTCTTAGGGCTGCCTTTGCCACATCCCATAGAGTTTGAATTATTGTATTTTCATTTTCATTTGTTTCCATATATTTTTAAATTTCTTCTCTAATTGCCTGATTGGCCCATTCATCTTTAGAAGGGGATTATTTAACCTCCATATTTTTGGTGTTTTTCCAGAGTTATTCCTGTGGTTGATTTCAAGTTTCATAGCATTGTGATCTGAAAGTGTGCAAGGTATGATCTCAATTCTTTTATAATTATTGAGGGCTGCTTTATGTCCCAGTATGTGATCTATCTTGGAGAATGTGCCATGCTCACTTGAGAAGAAAGTGAATTCCATGGCCTCAGGATGTAGAGTTCTAAATACATCTGTCACATCCATCTGGTCCAATGTGTCATCCAAGTCCATTGTTTCTGTAGTGATTTTTCTGTCTCGGTGATCTATCCATTGATTAATTTTATGACTGTTGTTCTGAATTCTTGTTCAGTTATGTTGCTTATATCTGTTTTGAGCAGTTCTTTAGCTTTCATTTCTTCCTGGAATTTCTTTAGAGGAGAGTTCTTCCGTTTCATCATTTTGGCTAGCTTTCTCTCGTTAGTTTTAAAAGCTTGTTATGCACTCTGCACCTGCGAGTACTGCTGTATTAAAGAAGGCTCTTTGACTGTCCAGGGCCTGTCTGCTCAGGAAGTGTTGTTTGAATGGTGTCTCTTGTCTCTCCTGTTGAGAGTTTGGTTATTTTATTTCCCTACTTGTAGTGGTATTTGGGACTCTCCAGCATGTGTGCTTTGGCTTGTTTCTTGAGGTACCCCTGGGAAAGAAAAGAGACAGGTAAACACACAGGGAACAAACAGAAAAACACACAGACAAATACAACAAACACTCAAACCAAAAGGGGAAAAGAAGAGGAAACAAAAAGGGAAAATAAGGAGGAAGGAGGAAAAACAAATAATAAAAATTAAAATTAAAAAATAAAAATTATAAAAGAAGAAAAGAAAAAAGAAAAAACCGGAAAAGACAAAGGACAGTCTAAAGCATAGAACCAGAATTCCCAGATACAAATAATCAGCCGGTGTATGCAGTGCTGATGGAAGAGCATATACAAAGAGAGAAATGACAGAGTGGGGAGGGAGTGAAATTAGAAGAGAAATGACCAGGAAGAGAGACTCAAAGTCTTAATTCAGAGAGTGAAAGAGGAGAATATGGTAAGAGGCAAGGAAAAAGAAGTGAAGATAATGTTACTCAGAGAAACTGTATAGTCTGATTACTCCAGACAGAGAGAGAGAGAAATAGAAAGTTAGCAGTGGAGGTGTAGAATATACATCTAAAGAATGGGTTAAATGTGACTGTTTAAGCAAACCAATGACCAGAGTGCCCTGTCCAGCAGAGGTGAAGGATGTGAATGAGACAACGGAAAATATATCTGAATAGGATAGGAACAGTTGATCTAGAATTAATCATGGCAGTGTATCCATGTTGGTCTTGTCCCAGGGCTCTGGTAAAAAAAAAAAAAAAAAAAAAAAAAAAGCAGCTCTCTAGCAGGTATGGGCGTATTTTGGTGTAGGCGGGTCTTAGCCTCCACTGTGTACCACAGGCTGCTCCTTGAGGTCCCGCCTTGGTGGTTGTGGGCAGAAAACTGGCAGCGCCCTAGTCCCCTCTGGGACCAAGTGTTGCAACTCACTCTTTTGAGTCCGATCTCTCTGTGCTGGGGTCATAGCTGAGGTGGGCCATGCTCTGTGTCCCAAGCCGAGGTTTTTTTCTTCTCCAGGGGACAGGGACAATGTCTTGAGCAATTTCAACCACTCTTTCTTTTCCCCTAGACTCACTGCAGCACCCCACAAAGGGGGCTCCCTCTCCCCACCCCCCATACTTTTATGGATTCATATCAGGCTGGCTCTCTTGGCCCTCTCAGCCGTGATACTCATTTGTCAGTACTGGGATGTTTTAATTTCAAGTACTTTGGTGTACTCCCCCCCCATCTCTTTTTCAGAAGTTTTAAATATGGAAGACAGTGGTGACAAGTTTTTGTACCTGCTTTAGCCTTAAGACACCTAAAAGCAAAGTATGCTGGAAGGCATTTGTTGTCCAAGAAACCCAGAGGCACTAGGAAGGTCATCTTTTGGGATTGGTGGGTCTGTTCTGAAGCAGGATGGCAGTTGATGGTAAGACCAGAGAAACACATTCTCACTCTGTTACTTAGGCTCTCACTTAGAATCTTTGATTAGGCTGCTGTGAATTAGCCTGCATACAGAACCTCCTGGAATTTTTTTGTTTTAAATCTCACAATATAGATTTCTCATTTTTAGGTCAATTTATGCTGGCCTAAATTTATAGACTGTAAAGTCTAAGCAAGTGTGTGGTGAGCTTTGTTTTAATATGATTGTAATATTTAGAATCATAAGTGTTTCCTAAATTGTACTCTTTCTAGATTTCATTAAGTCTGAATAATTTCATACTTTCTATACTGTCTCTTAAATAATTGGTGCTTCCAGATGATCTGTGTTTCTTATATTTATCACCTCATAGGGAAGCATCTTTTTCACCCATGGTTTTGATTACTTCCCATAAACCAGTGTCTTTCAAATCTAATTGATACCTCGAGCCCTTATTTTTTTTTCCTGAGCTTCTTACTTGAATAGCTAAGTATCTCCACTAAGAATTATATCCAACAGCTCTCCATTCTACCTGGGATCTGACTTGTTCCTCCAGTATTTCTTGCCTTACATATTCAGAGTATAATCTAGATGCCTGGCTCCAGTTCCAGGTCATAAGCGTCTGGTTACCAGGGGAATAACCTAAAATAAGCCCTATGGATGAACCTGGAAGGCCAGGTGAGGATCAAGGGTAGATAGAAACCTGAAAGACTTAAACTATTTGGATATCAAATGAAAAAAAAATAGGAAAGGATTTTGGAGGAATGAAGAAAAAAATTGTCAGAAACAACAACAAAAAGGTCTAGTCAAATCAGAGGCCAACGGAGGAAGGATTTTACCAAGTTATGGTCCTAGCTCTAGCATTCATGTCTTGTATAGTGTATCTGGTATTTAGCTCCTTTTACTTAGTAGATAAAATACCACCATGCTTGGAAAAATGGTGCATGGACCAACCTGGCTTCTATATTATACATCATTACAAATTTTACCAATTGCATATAAACCCATTCATGCCAAAGAAACATGCAATTGAATAGGTGATTATTTACCTAGTATCTCATTAATATTTTCTACCCCAGTGAAGGTTCGTCTACCTTAGACTAGGTATCTTATAAACAACAGAAACTGACTTCTCATAGTTCAGGAGGGTAAAAGTCCAAGATAAAGATGCCAGCAGATTTTGAGTCTGATGAGGACTCACTTCCTGGTTCATAGATGGCTGTGCTTTTGCTGTGTCCTCACAGGTTGGAAGGGGAGAGGCATCTCTCTGGGGTCTGTCTTATAAGGGTACTAATCCCATTCAGGAGGGCTTCACCCTAATGACTTAATAATCTCCCAAATGCCCCACCTACAGATAACCTTACACTGGGGATAAGGGTTCAACGTGGGAATTTTGGCAGAATACATTCAGTCCATAACAACGTATCATTCTTTTTTTTTTTTTTCTGAAGCGAAAACTGAGGACTGTAAACAAATAACATGTCTAAAGACATATAATTCAAATATTTATCAAGATAGGATAGGCTATTATATGGGAAGAATTAACCCTGACACAAAATTAGTTTAACATAATAAAGGTTTATTGTGCTTACTGTATTTATTCTCACTGTATATGACATATCCACTGTGGGTTCGTTGAGGGCTCTGCTCCATACAGTTACTAAGAGACCCAAGATGATGGAGGCTGTGCCCCCTTGTATCTATATGATCTGGAACAGGTCTCCATGAAAGACAAGGTGGAAGTAATGAACTAGGCACACTTTTGTAAAATGTTTTCCTTTTGGCCAGAACTTGTCATGTGACAACAGTCTGACTGGATGAGGGGCTGGGACGATGAGGTTGCAAATAGAGTATTTGGTGGGCACTGCCTTTACCAAACTAGTGAGTGTTGGGACAGAGTTGTAAACTCAGGTCTGTTTAGTTTCAAATCCTATACTAGTTTCACACCTAACCTTTTGCCACAAGTTTCTTTTTCTTTAAAGTTTGAGAGAGACATCGCAAGTGGGGAAGGCAGAGAACAAGGGTGAGAGAGAGAAAACCCAAGCGGGCCCTGCACTGCCAGTGTAGAGTGCAATGTGGGGCTCGAACCCACAAATCCATGAGATCATGACCTGAGCCGAAGCCAAAAGTTGAACGCTTAAGCGAGTTAGCCTCCAGTGCACCCCTGAGACAAGTTTGTTAAAGGGCAGAGTCTCTGGAATCAAAGGTGTCAGGAAGAGTCAGGGATACTGCATTTCATTCATCAGGGCTGCTTATTGACATCGGCCACCAAGTGTCTTAACAGGACCAAATTTAACAGATAAAGTAGGAGCAGTCATGCCTAGAACAAGCACAGCACCATGAAATAGGCATTACAAGAAGAAAGAGGTGGGAAAGTTTTGAGGTAGAAGGTATGTAATGAATAGAGATGTCCAAGTACAAAGGCCAGAGTAAACAAGGATTTGGAGACACCAAGCAGCAATTGATACAGAGCAAGGCAAGATGGATTGAATAGTGGGTAAATGAAAGGCAGTTTAAGAACCATCTGGGTATATATCCCACTTAGACTCACAGCAGGCTGTAGGATCCTCTCTCTGGGCCAACTGTCAAAACCCATGCAGGGGGGAAGTGTCAGTGATGTATCAAGATACTGTTTAAAAATCCATTGGTGACTCCCCATTTCTTGAGCAGCTCAACCAGGCCCATACTTTGGATGCATACCAACCTTGTTACTGCCATAAACAATTTACACATCTTCAGCTATGTTCTACTTTCTCGCACCTCCATACCCTTTACTATCGGGATCCCTTTCCTAGGATGCTTTTTGGCCCCTTGTCCATCTAGCTAAAATTTTCTCACTATTGTTGTAGCATTAGTGACCAAAAAAAGTGGTGCAGACATAGAAAAGATTTTTCTGTTCCCATGGCAGACAGGGCCTATTTCTAGTGCTGCGATTGTCACGTGGTCTTTTAACTATTGGTTTTCTTGGAAGGAATCACTCTGTATCCCCAGCACATAATGTAGAGCTTGGCCCATAGAGGGTGCTCTTTAAATATTTGTTGAAGGAACAGAGCTGCAGATTAATGTATTTAGGTGCCATTTGATGGCCTGGAGTGCCACATTGGATCTATGCATTAATTTAAGAATGAATTTAAATATTAGAATCAACCTATAGAAGATCAAGTGTACCTGATAGTATCTGGCAAAAGGTAATACCATGAGAGTTTTTAATTTCTTGAGAAAATAAAAGCATCTTAGTTAAATATTATTTTTTAAAATTATTTTTTATGTATCAGCTTATTATTGAGAGTTGGTGTTTTCTCTTTATTTAAAAGCCAATATAATAGAGTAGTAAAGAAGGGTTTATCGGGAGGTCCAGTCAGAAGATCACCAGTTGTTTTAACTGATACAATTTAATAAAATGAATTAGTAACCAGGTATTAGAGGATGAAAAAGGCAAAGAGAGGACATGGAGGTGTATCAGTGGTAGTAACAGTGGGAAACTGTTAACACTACCAGGACTAAAGGAACAAAGGAAAGAGGCTGGGATTCTAAAACCTCGACCTTGGAGGGGAGTCGTAAGTAAGTGGGTTCAGACCTGTGAAGATGGGGTGTGGGCCATCTGTACAGGCATAGTTCACAGATACTACAGGTCTGGTCCAGACCACCAGAATAAAGTGACTGTCACAATAAAGTAAGTCATAGGAATTTCTTGTATTCTCCCTGCTTATTATGTTTACCCTGTACTGAGTCTAGCAAGTATGCAATAGAATTAAGTCCAAAAAATGTACTTAACCTTGATTGAAAAAATATTGGATTGCTAAAAAATGCCAACCATCATCTGAGCTTTCAGTGAGTTGTAATATTTTTGCTGGTGAAGGGTCCTGTCTCCATGTTGATGGCTGCTGACCCATCAGGGTGATGGTTGCTGAAGGCTGGGGCGGCTGGGGCGGTTTCTTAACATAAGATAACCTTGAAGTCTACTCCATCAGGTGACTCTTGATTTCATGCATGATTTCTTGGTGGCATGTAATGCTGTTGGATAATGTTTTATCCAGAGTAGAACTTTTTTCAGAAATTGGAGTCCTCTAAAATCCTGCCACTGTTTTATCAAGTAAGTTTATTTAGCATTCTAAGTCCTTTGCTGTTATTTTAACAGTTTTCACAGCACCTTCACCAGAAGTAGATTCCTTCTCAAGAAAGTGCTTGCTTCGCTCATCCATTAGAAGCAACTCTTCATCCATTAAGGTTTGGTCATGAGACAGCAGTGATTCAGTCAGACCTTTAGGTTCCACTTGTAATTCTGGTTCTCTTGCTATTTCTGCCACATCTGCAGTTATTCTTCCACTGAAGTCTCAAATCCCTTAAAGTCTTCAACTTGACAAGTTTGAAATATTGCACTAACGACCCAAAGGTGACTAGGGGATGTGAAGTGAGAAAATGCTGTTGTGAAAATGGTGCTAATAGGTTTGCTTAGCAAAGGGTTACCACAGACCTTTAGTCTGTTGAAAAACAAAAAAAGGGAGGAGGAGGAGGAGGTAGCGGCAGTATCAGCAAAGCACCGAAAAATGAGGTATGCCTGTACTGGCATTTATGTGAAAAGGTAAAGAGGCTCGTTTTGGGTATGTGACAAAACTACAAACCAGAACGAAGAGCTGCCGCAGCCATCACCAGGGTGAAGAACCTTCCTTGAGATGACTTAGAACAGGAAACGAAGCAAATCCTTTGATCCTCCTCCAGCCTCATGGTCTTGCTCTAACGCCCCTAGTGGTAGACCCTTGTGAGGAGCGACTGGCCCTGCCGAAATGGGCTTCCCAGAGTCCCTGCCCCAGCATCCCAGTGCCGTATAGAAGGGTCGGTTTGGGACTCAGAGGTCATATCTTAACAAACCAGTAGATAAAACAAAAAGAGAGCCCACCAACCACCACAAAGCATGTTTTTATTTTTGCAGATTCACTTCCATGTGAATTCATCTTTATGTAGTTTCAGCATTATTCTGTATTTGAGAGAAAATCATAATTGTTTTCATATTTCTACCTTTACAGTCTTGGTTAATGTGCACTGTTTTGGGCTACCATAATTTTATTGTTGCCCTAAAATTGGGTATTTATTTTGTTTCTAATTGATGGTTACTAAAGATAAAACTTGAGCATCTTTGTGTACATACTTTTCCCTTCTATTTAACATTCCTGGCAGTGGAATTAGTATTTTAAGAGATACGAGCATTTTATGTGTTGCTTTATTGCTTTTCAAAAGCAGTTTATGCTACCATCAGCAATAAATGAATATACCTGTTGAGCCTGTAAATACTGATTTTTAAGCATCCCAGTGAAATCATGGGAAAAACAAAGACATATATTTTAGGGGCATTGACAAAATAAATATGAGGGAGAGAGCATTTAAAACTTATCTTTTAAAATCTGTGTTATTGCTCCTTAAACAAGAGATATATAATGTAAAGCTGATGGATTTTTTAGTTGTCCTTAGGCTAGAATTTTTCTATGAATTATTTAAGACAGTGGTTCTCAAAGTGTGGTCCTTCACTCAGCAGCATTGGCATCATTTGAGAACTTGTTAGAAAAGTACATTTGGCGGGGGGGGGGGGGGGGGGGGGGGGGGGGGGGGGGGGGGGGGGGGGGGGGGGGGGGGGGGGGGGGGGGCGGTACCTGTGTGGCTCAGTAGCTTAAGCCTCCACCTTTGGCACAGGTCATGATCTCACGATTTGTGAGATTGAGCCCTGTGTCTGGCTCTTTGCTGACAGCACAGAGCCTAGAGCTTGCTTTGATTCAGTCCCTCCCCCAGGCCTCCCCCCATCTATCCCTCCTCTGTGCGTGTGCGCATGCGTGTGCATATGCACCTCTGTGTGCATGCTCTCTGTACCTCTCTCAAAAATAAATTTAAGAAATACTTAAGAAACAGTACATTTTTGGCCTCCTTAACAATTAGATATACTGTAGATAGATCCACTGATTGAGGTATTGTAAGCAGGAAACCTGCAACTTGGGTTTTATGAAGCCCTGCAGGAGATTCTGACACATGCTAAAATTGAACAACCACTAACATAAGAATTTTACAGAAATGGCTTGTCACTTTAATTCCATTGTTCACTTTAAACACATTTAAGGAACTATTCACTTTGTGTTAAGACTAATAAAGTAAAATTTTTTTTTAACATAAGTCTATTTTAAAATTGAAAACGTTTTTCCTACAGCTTGAATTTTACAAGTGTTATGAGACTATTTTCAAAAGTGGAAATACAGGGGTGCCTGGGTGGCTCAGCCATTTGAGCATCTGCCTCTTGATTTTGGCTCAGGTCATAATCCCAGGGTCATGGGATCAAGCCCCGTGTAAGGCTCCATGCTGAGCGTGGAGCCTGCTTAAGATTTTCTTTCTCTCTCTGTTTCTGCCTCTCCCCCCACCCCTGTATCCCTCTCATCCCCTCATGCACATGCTCTCTCTCTCTCTGAAATTAAAAAAAAATAATGAAGCACCTGGTTGGCTCAACTGGTTAAGGGTCCAACTCTTTAAAAAAATTTTTTTTTTTTTACAGTTTTGGGAGACAGAGTGAGACAATGCAAGTGGAGAAGGGTCAGAGAAAGAGGGAGACACAAAATCTGAAGCAGGCTCCAGGCTCTGAGCTAGCTGCCAGCACAGAGCCTGACACGGGGCTGAAACCATGATACCATGTCCTGAGCTGATGTCAGACACTCAACCAACTGAGCCATCCAGGTGCTGCTGGTCCAACTCTCAATTTCGCCTCAGATCATGATCTCACAGTTCCTCAGTTCTAGCACCGCGTTGGGCTTTGTCCTGACAGTGCAGAGCCTGCTTAGGATTCTCTCTTTCCCTTTCCTTCTATCACTCACCTGCTCACATGTATACTTACTCATTCTCTCTCTCTCAAATACTAAAAAAAATTCAAAAATCAAAAACATTAAAAAGTGAAAATATGGAGGTAAAAATATGGTTCAGTTATTAACCTGTGTTTCCAAGTAGACAGTTTTTAGTTCTTGTAGTTTTTTTTCTTTCTTTTTTTTTTTTTTTTTTGCAGTCGTTCCTGTTTCACTGAGGTAAGGAAATTAAACTGTATTTAGAGGAGAAATGCAAGGTTTGTAAATACTCTTCCAAATACATTAAAGTTGTACAATTTTGATATACTAAAAATAAATGAACGTATGATTCAGTAATTCCACTTTTAGGTATTTACAGTGGAATATTACTCAGCCTTAAGAAGAATGGACTTCTGCCATTTGTGACAACATGGTTGGACCTTGAAGGCATACAAATACTGTATGATCTCACTTGGATGTGGAACCTAAAAAAACCCAAAAAACCCTGTGCTCACAGAGATAGAGAACAGATTGATAGTTGGCAGAGGTGGAGGGGTGTGATCAAAATGTGTGAAGGTACTCATCATCAGGGAAATACAAATCAAAACCACACAGATAACACCTCATGCCGGTCAGAGTGACTACAGTGAACAAATCAGGAGACTATAGATGCTGGCAAGGATGTGGAGAAATGGGCACCCTCCTACACTGTTGGTGGGAATGTAAACTGGTGCAGCCCCTCTGGAAAACAGTGTGGAGGTTCCTCTAAAAATTAACATTATAACTCCCCTTTGATCCAGCAATAGCACTGCTAGGAATTTACCCAAGGGATACAGGAGTGCTGATGCATAGGGGCACATGTACCCCCAATGTTCATAGCAGCACTCTCAACAGTAGCCAAACCATGGAAAGAGCCTAAATGTCCATTAATGGACAAATAGATCAAGAAGATATGGTTGATCCATACAATGGAATACTACATGGCAATGAGAAAGAATGAAATTTGGCCATGTGTAGTAACATGGATGGAACTCGAGGGTGTTATGCTAAGTGAATTAAGTCAGGCAGAGAAGGACAGCTACCATATGTTGTTTAGTCATGTGGAACAGGAGAAACTTTTTTTTTTTCAAAGAAAAAAATAAATAGACTTTATTTTTTCAGACAGTTCTTCCATTTCTTTTTTTTTCTTTCTCTTTATTTTTATGTGCACAGCATAAAATTCACCATTTTAACCATCTTAAAGTATTCAGTTAACAGAGGACCATGGGAGAGGGGAAGCAGAAGAAAATAGTTAAGGGAGGGAGGCAAACCATAAGATACTTTAAAATACTGAGAACAAACAGGGTTAAGGGGGGTTGGGGAGAGAGGAAAATGGATGATGGGCATGGAGGAGGGCACTTGTTGGGATGAGCACTGGGTGTTATATGGACACCTACTTGACAGTAAACTATAAAACAAAACAAAAATGGGTCAAGGGAGTTAAAGGGTTCAAACCTCAAATCGTACAGTATATAAATCATGGGGATGTAATACATAGCATGGTGAGTATAGTTAATAATACTATTTTACATATTTAAAAGTTGCTAAAACAGAAGACCTTAAAAGCTCTCTGTACAAGAAATTTTGTAACTGTGTATTGTGATGGATGCTACCTACACTTATTGTGTAATCAGTTTGCAGTATATGCAAATAGTGAATCATTACATTGTATACCTGAAACTAATATGTCAGTTACATTTCAAGAAAAAAGGTCTTGTATGTAAAGCCATAAGCACAGTGCCTGGACCAGTTAATGTCAGTGGACATTAATATTATTCTTGTTAGGGTTGTCAATATTATTTGGCCCAAAGTCCCTAACATATTATTGGAAACCTAAAGAGCCATTAATAAATGCATATTGACTACTATTTTTAGGTCATTGAGTCAGTTAATTCACATCTACAGGAAGTAAGTTAAACTAAGTATTCATGTAATTTGAAGCAAAATGCAGTTTCACTTTATATATCAAAATGCATGAGGAATATGTGTTCTGACCTTTGAGTGTTGATTTAAGTAATTGTATTTGTTCAAGATTTCCTTACATATAGAGAGTAACTGCATTGACTGTGACTTAGAAGATTTAGAATGGACAAATAATAAAATATCTGAAGAATAAAGTCAAAGTATAAAAAATTACAGAAGGTTTAGGACAACCAGATATTACCAGTCAAGGATATTACAGCTTATTAAGTATGATAAGGTCATGATCAGAATAATAATAGTAACTGGCCATATAAAATATTGTATTTCGTCACAATAGACTAAATTTATAAGTGATCTGAGAACTCGTGCCACCCTACACCTTCATTTTACATATCAGTAAGCTGAGTCTCACAAAGGTAAAGTCATGGGGCTACCAGTAGCTATGGTGAAAAATATGAATTAAGACAGACTCAAACCAAGAAACTTAAAAGTTCACAGGAGGAAGAAATTACTTGTTATAGAGATAATCAATGAAAACTTCATAGAGCTGGTGACATAAAATCTCTGGGTGGAAAGAAGGACCTAATTTAAACAAGCAGAAGAAAAGTAGACCATTTCAGACAATAGAAAGCAATAGAATAGGCAAAACAAGGGAGTTGGTTGACTAGAGCATAATACATATTAAAAGGGCAATGGATGATAAGATTAGAATGGAGGTTTGGGATAAGAAGAAAGTTGTAAGGTATTATATTTGTGTGGCTTATGATTGCATGCAACACCAAGGTGACTCAGACCAGTTAAGCAACAAGAATTTTTGAAATCATAAACCCCAAGCATGGGAAGCTGAAGGTCAAGGTGAGATGCTTCCATACACTTGGAACCTGGTTGCCCAAAACTCCCTAGCTCAAATGGTGGTGGTGGTGGTGGTGATGATGATGGAGGAGGAGGAAGAGGATGGTTGAGGGGGAGGAACAAAGTGTTAGAAGTGGCAAGACCAGCACTCAAACTCGAGAGTCCTCCAGAGTCTATGTTCCAGTAATAACAGGTTAGTCAGGAGTGGTCAAAAGGGCCGTTTATAGAGCTGAGGACTTCTATTTGAACCATGTAATTAGAGCCTAGAAAGGAGAATTTTCCAGGAGACATACAGTGTTGTTTTGAGCAAAGATACAATATCAGGTGTTAAAAGATAAACTGAGGCATATTAAAATTTTTGAGCTTGAGCAAAAATTGATTCAAAACAGGCAACATGCAATCTAGTAGATAGAAGCTACAGAGGGTTATACAAAATGAGACTTTTATAGACAGAAAGAGGCAGAAACAAGTAAGTTACACTGGGCAAAAAAATGGGTTGCTTATCCCAAGTTCACTTTTCTTTAGGGGATTCCAGATGTCTGTTGGGCAGTTTACCTAACTAGTGCTGACCAGGCGATTCCTGATTAACTGGTTTAAGATTTCATTTCCAGGAAAGCCAACACTGTAATTAAGTCTTGGTTTTGTGACAGGGGGCTTAGCATAAGCAACTCCATTTTGGGCATGTTTTTTATTTTTTTAAACACAGGGCGCTAAATCTAACTTGGACAGTTATTGTTCACTGTGTGGCATGTTTACTAGCTACACTTCACAGCTTTAGAGGTTTAAGTAATTTGCCTCAAGATAATTCAGCAATTCAGCAGCAGAGTTGGAACTAAAATTAGGTCTTCTGACTCAGATTGGTGTGCTTTTCATTATAAAATTCTCTAGTTTCCTATCCAGCCCCTTGTGTTACTCAATGAATTGTCCTTCCAGGTTTGTTCCTGCTGCAGTTGTATGAGCTTTTTTGCCATGGCTTGGTAGACTCTATGTCAGCTCTTCTCCTTTTCCCCTTAATTTACCCAGCCCTCTCTCAGTCTCACCAGATTGAAGGGCAGCACTTTATAGCCTCCTCTTGTGCTTGGTGAACACGTTGATCATAGCAAGTGCCTTGTTTACTTGTACTTGTTTATTGGCATGTATGTCTCCCCACCAGAATATAAGTATGACACAGACTGTAATCTATACTTGAATGGTTAAATAGGTGGACACTCTTGATTTATTCATTTCACAAATCTCTATTGAACAACTCTCCTGAAAGACATTGTGAGGGATTATTGAAAAAAGACACTCTGGCCTCAAGGGATTCACTGTCTAAACAGAAGAGGCAAGCCATGGGTTATAAATAACTGTAATAGAAGGTAGAAATTTAGACCTAGAGTAAAAGCAGTCCTTTGTAGAATGAAAACCTTCCCTGTTCTCAAATGTCAGCAAATGACTAGCAAATGCAACTCAGGCCTGCCCCTCTGAAATGGATTTCTGTTGAAGTGAGTAAGACAGGACGGAAATTTCATTCAGTCTCTGGTGCCACTACTTAAATGAACCTCCAATCACTAGGTTGTTGTTTTCTGTTGCTAATGTTAGCTGATTTACCTTTGTAAGTAGACCTTTGTGCTAACTTAACAAATCCACTTTAGGAAAATAATATGTACCTTGCTGGGTTGATAGTACCTTATTGGTTTGTGGTGGGAATTAAATATGTCAACACATTTTACATAATAAATATCCAAAATGTTTTTCTTGGCACTGGGCCTAATAAAATAATCTTAGAGCATTCTACATCCAAAGAAAGAGTATCAATAAAAACACATAGTTGACAAATTGAATTGTTACATTAAAGAATATCTTTGTTAGGCTACAAGCATACACTTGTGAGCCTGTTTATAGAAATCACCTGGGACTCCACTGGATTTTACATACCATCCCAGACTTGTTTGAAACCAGACTTCCTTGCATCAGTGATGTGAAATCTCAAAGTGACAACTCAAGCAATTGATTACAGTATGCCTTGTAAGACAATCTGATGAGGAGATCCAGAATATTTTATTTGAAGTTTTCTCCTGAAGAGCAATATACAGCACCCCCAAATATATGCTCTTTTTGGCATTAAGATTATCTTAAGCAGTTTTTTTTAAAAGAACAGAAGACATAGGAAAATCTCTGAAAACACAGTAGAAGTTACCCTTTTATAAGAGTCAGTTACTTTTATAAGGGAAATGTTTCTTTGTAAGGGTGTCTCCTTCTGTGTACCAAGAGGAGGAGTACGGCTCAATGTCAAGGAACACTAAGGAATAGAGAAGGCAAGGACTTAAATTTGCAAAAACAATCTTCCATTCCCCTTGTTTGCTTTGCCTGTGACCTCGCATAACTGGCCTCCTTTGTCCCCAGATCTCTTTCATCTTTAACTGAAGGTGATATTCTAGGTGGTGACTTGGGTCATTGCAGAGAGTTACTTCCTTTTTCTGGGGGTCTCCGATGTACAGGGGAGGTATACATGTTATTAAACTGGTTTTTCTTCTGTTAATCTTTTTTATTATTATTATTATGGAGAGTCTCAGTTGAGATCCTAGAAGGGTAGAGGAAAAGTTATTTCCCCCCACTACACTGCCTTTTCCCTAAATATTTAACTATAAAATTTCTTCTTAGAGATGCTGAATGCATCCCTAAGGGACATGGCTCTCCCTTGCAAGGCAAGCAGATAAATTGAGCTTTGCTTCTTATTTAACATTTGTCCTCTGGTTCCTCTAAGTCTGGAAGAGGTTCATGTCTGTCTATATCCTAGCTGAAAAGAAATGAATAAATTGGGGAAATCCATCGTAAAATATAAAATCTTCCCAGTCTAATAAAGTACTCAAGAGGATGATGATATTAAATCTTTATGGACTGTGAAATAATAGTATTTGCTCTGAAAAGAATAGAACAGCTTTGAAATATTTTAGAAGTGAGAAGAAGAGTGCCATTTATAAGTGTGAAAATAATTTTACAGTGAGCAAGTGCGTGAGTGAGAGGGGCAGAGGGGGAGAGAGAAAATCTTAAGCAGACTCCATGCTCAGTGGGGATCCTGACACAGGGCTTGATCCCACAACCCTGGGATCATTGACCTGAGCCAAAACCAAGAGTCTGACCTCAACTGAATGAGCCACCCAGATGCCCCTAGAGCACTGTTACAGAGAGTTTGGGTAAATGATACTGTAGACTTCTGTTTTCTCTTTTATTGTGCTTACTCTGGGTAAAATTATGTTGAAAAGAACATGAAGGGGTTTTAAAACAGGAAATAGGTCTTAAAATAAGCAACTTGAAGGATAGGGGTAGAAATGAATATGAAAGGAAGGAGAGACTTTCCCATCCATTTAGCTCTCTTTCATCATGTTAAGGTGGAAGTGGTTTTTAAGAATTGCTAATAGGCATATAAGGCTCCCTCAAAGCTGCATAATTGGTAGTCTCCTTTTCAAGGGCTGAAATACATTAAAAATGTGATTCTAGGAAGGTAATTGAACTTTGATCTTACCTGCCTACCTACCATCTAACAAATTTACCCCTTTCAGTTTCTTCGTCCTTCTTTTATTCCATCCTTCATCCCTCCCTCCCTCCCCCAATTCCTATACCTCATCCCTTACCACTGTAGGGTAGGAAAATTTTTTTCCTCCTTTTCAAGGTTCTTCCAGCTAGTGTAAGAATTAAATGGACAGGAGATAGATGAATAGGAGAAAAACAAAAATGAAAATTCTCTTATGTGTGCATGGAGGCCTAATAATGAAAAGCAGACATATAGAAACTACCTCCCCTGGTCATTTCTTTACTTTTTCAACAAGGAGAAAATAAATTTGTAAGGAATTGACAGGACAAAGAAAACTTAGATTTAGGCTCTTGAGTCATTAAGGAATTCTAAACAAAATTTGGGCTGGGGTGGTAAATTAGTAGAAGTAACAAGGGTTGTTTATATAGCCTTTTTGGATATGAATCCCCTGTCATTGGTGATGGATGTCTCTTTACCCTCTGATACAGGTAGGGTACCTTTCATATGGGAGATTTATTTCATGTTTTCTAGAGACAAAGAGGGGTTAAGTGTGTTCTTCTTACCCTGGCTGTTTCTTTTTTACTTTTTAAAATTTATTTATTTTTTGAGAGAGAGAGAGAAAGCAGGGGAGGAGCAGAGAGGGGGGGAGAGACAGAATCCTAAGCAGGCTCCACATTGTCAGTGCAGAGCCCAATGTGGGAGATGAACTCCTGACCTGAGCCGAAATCACGAGTCAGACTTTGAACTGACTGAGCCATCCAGTGCCCCACCCTGGCTGTTTCTCAAGTAACTTTTATTTGAAAGAATCAGTATGCCCTAGTGGCACATTTTGTCACAGCCTGCCCTTGGCCCCTGCACCACCCTTTAGCCTGTGTCTTCTTTCTGAGGCTTCTCTCTTTAAAATTGTTTATTGTAATACTGACTCAGAGAGCACTGCAACTCTTAACATACAGCTAATGCTCTTTAAATCTGGAGAGAAATGGATTAATTGATTTTTCATTTGTCAAGAGGCAGTGGGGCAAATTTGACCAAATACTTAGAAATTAGAATATGAAAAACAAGAATTCCACATTTCCTGTCAGTAGAGATGATGATTGCAGGATGCTGGGATTGATGACTTGCTCCTTGCAGATAAAGGCCAATACTTTGTCCTGTGGATGATGTGGACCCATGTAATGTGTGTATAACTCTAAAGGAGGCAGGCTCTTGAGGTTGACTGTTGTCTTTAAAAATTGCAGTAGCAATTCCCCTTTTGTGCTGGCTTCTTTTAAGGCAGTTTTAAGAGCCTCCTCACATTCACTGCCAAAAACTGAAAGGTTTCCTGGAAGACTGAGGGAAAAGGTTCTTAAACTTCCACCTTGCTTTCTCTTCTTGAATGGGTTATGTGACATGCTGAAGAGGGAAAAGAAAGAGCCAGCAAAATTCTGCATAGCAAAATAATGACAAATAGTGCCTGGCTTTTGTGATTATAACCAAAGCCATTCAGGCATACCACAAGCTTTCAGAAAGTCAGTAGTTGAAAAAATGTATTGATTGTTACCAAGACCTTTAGAGAAAGGGTGAGAATTTTCCAGTTGATCACAGGTGACATTCTAAGAAAAACAAACTTTACTACACAGCAAATAATCACCCGAGATGTTAAGATTACATAAAAAAAATTTTTGGTGCTATCATTTGGGAAAAAATGGTGGCATGATCAAAATTAGCCTATGTGCTAACAACCACAAAACGATATTCTCACTCCCTAAGTTAATGTATTCACCACTAAAACTGAATACAAGTAATAGAAAGGCAGATTTGAAAATTCTAAAATGGAATTTCATCTAATAAACAATTCTTGGTTTTGAGCACCTGATAATGTAAAAAAAATAATAATAACCTTCGGTTTTGTTTGGGGTTGGACAAGGCTGAGTTGAAAGCTCTCTGGGCCAGTTATTAGTATTATGCCCCTAGAAAACCTACCCTCTTCAAGCCTCTGTTTTCTGTGAAATGGAGGTAATATCTGCCGTAATACTTTCTGAATGCTTAATAAAAGTTGTATTCTATTCCTTTACTTTCCCTGAGCATTTGAATTTTACATGTTGGAAAGAATTAGCTATCTTACTTGTTTGTTGTGCACAGGAAACCCTGAAGGCATTTCACTTGTGAGAAAACATGTGCCATTTTCACTTTATCTGGAACGCTCTGATTAGGTTTTGAATGGGGAGCAAAAGGACGGACTGGATGGCTTGTCAGGGTTTTGCGGGAGTAGAGTGACTTAGTTACTGCAAACAACTTAAACATTAATTTCCTCATGCCTTTGCAGAGCAATGCCACACTTCCCTTTTCTACTTGGAGTTTCCACTTTGGCTTCTGTTTCAGGGTCTGTCATTGCTTTAACCGAGCCACCTCCAGCTTAATGTGTTCAGTGTGTTTGCTGCTGTGCACGCTCAGGAGCTTATTGATGTGTCGCTTCGGATTATAGTAAGCTTCATTGATAGATGAAGTACACATGTAGTAGGAACTTGGGCTTGAATAACTGTTACTCTCCAGTATGCGTGTGCACTATTATCACCAAGCAGTGAAATTTGAAAGAAGCACAAGAGAATTATTTGTTGACGTTAAGGAGCGTCTGAGATCTGGATTTTAGGTATGACATCACGGTGATCCTGAAAGATGGGTTCATGTAGCCCCTGAGTTGTATGTTCTGTGCACATAAACTGGAAGTGTTTGCCCTTCTCCAAACTTGACTAATAATGAGTACTCACCAAATAGACAGTAAATAAAAGTTACTAATTATGTAAAATAAACCTAAGGCTTTAAAGTCTTATTTGGAGCTTTATTTCTAAATTTATACATCTTGACTGGGGCACCAGAAGATCACGAAAATACTACCTACACTGTTGGATATATTTTTTCAAATTTTTATTTAAATTCTAATAGTGAACATATAGAACATAAAGTGCAATATCAGTTTAGGGAGTAGAATTCAGTGATCCTTCACTTGGATACATCAAACACCTAGTGCTTAATGTGAGTGCCCTGCTTACTACCCATTGCTCATCTAGCCCATCCCCCCCCCCACTTTCCTGCTTCAACTGTCAGTTCTCTGTCTTGAACAGTCTCCTATGGTTTGTTTCCCCCACCTCTCTCTCTCTCCTCCCACCCCCATACGTTCCTTTGTTTTGTTTAGGAAATTCCACATATGAATGAAATCATACGGTATTTGTCTTTCTCTGAGTGACTTCGCTTAGCTCTATCCACATCGTTGCAAGTGGCAAGATTTCACTCTTTTTGATGGCTGAGTAATATTTCAGTGTGTGTGTGTGTGTGTACACAACATCTTCTTTATCCATTCATTAGTTGATGAACTGTTGGGAACCATTCTGAGCCCACTAGTCAAGAAAGCTCCTAGTGAGGCTAAAGCAAGTTTGCACAGTCTCTTGTCAGTCAGATGACGACTGATATCCACCCCTCAATTATTTCTGCTTGAGCACCGACCCCCAAGGTACCTTGTTGATTGGTATTTGGAGTGACTTGTCCCCTTATTCTGGCCCTGGTATGATGATTGCACCTTGTGAAGGAACTTATTGTGGGAACTCCTCCTTTTGATTATGGGAACAGACATTGTGTCTCTGGTAGGTCCTGTTTCCCTCCATACTTTCCCTTGAGCTATAAACAGGCTAATGACCCTTACTCATAAAAGATTGACCTTTACATGTAGAATTCTGCTTCTACCATTGCGTTAGTCCAAGAGGTTCATACAGCTCAACATGTAAATCAGCTAATCAAAAATGTCTCTCATGCCCTAACTATTCAAGAAATCATAAAACTAGACACAAAGGTAAATACACTCGAAGAGGCTATTCTATGTATTGAAAATGAGCTACAGTCTTTAAAGGTACAGTTGGCTCTCTAGTGCCATAAAGAATATAACTAGAAAATCAAGTCTTGCCCAGAGACAAAGAGCCTAACTTAGAGAGAAAGAACAGATAAGGGCAGAAGATAAGTTACCACATATACCTTTGCTAACTGATGATGTATAGCAGTCCCTTCCCTCAGGCCTACATTCCACAAACACCTTCCGCAGCTGTGATGAGGATGGATAAGAGTATCTACAAACCTATGATTTAATCTTAGCGTTATTAAAATGTGTATGTTTCCTGTTTTTCACTGAGAACACCCTGTTTATTTTCTTAGTTACTCATCCTCACTATAATTGGGGTAGTTCTGCAAGAATACTTCTGTAAAACCTCTTTCTGTACATTTTCCAAAACCTCTTATCACAGAGAACTATCCATTGTAAAAATTCCTTTTTCTGATGCCATGTTAACATTTGTCCTATAAATAAAGACACCAAAACTGACAGGGCAGAGATGCCTGCCTGGTGATCAGAAAGAATCTCGGGGCTCTCTCCCTTCCTCCCTCGCCAACACCATCTATCCTTCAGGGACCTCTGGACCCAGCCAGAGCTGGACTCCAGCAATGGACATTTGGGTTCTCTCCATAGTTTGGCCATTGTTGATAATGCTGCTATAAACATAACTGTTGGATATTTTAGAATGTGAAAATTTGCACTCTGTCTTTATTACTTTTTAAAAATGTTTTTGATAATTCATTTTTGAGAGAGAAACAGAGACAGTGCAAGCAGGGAAAGGGCAGAGAGAGAGAGGGAGAGAGGAAAATACAGAATCCAAAGCAGGCTCCAGGCTCCGAGCTGGCAGCACAGAGCCCGTCGTGGGGCTCAAACTCACGGACTATGAGATCATGACCTGAGCCAAAGTCCGAGGCTTACCCAACTGAGTCATCCAGGCACCCATCTTTATTACTTCTTATAGCTCATTTATTTTGGCAAAAAAGAAAGTGTGAATAGTACAAAAAGGTTTAGCCATATGCAGATTGTTGAAGTTAACATTCTTTGAGAATGAATTCCCAGGCTTAATGGAATCATTTCATTAAATAGGGAGGGAGGATCTCATCAGGCATTTGGCAAACTGGGTTTGATTTCATAGCTATTTCTGTTTCCAGTAATTTGCATTAGAACATGGAGATACAGATGCTGGAAGTTTCTCCCTGTTTCTTTTTGAAAGTCTTCTTTCTGAGGGCAAAGCATACATTAAAGATATGATTCTCAAAAGTCATTTGACCTATTTTGTTCAAACCACGACTCACGTGGAGAAGGATATAATCTAAAGTGTTGAGTCTGAGCAAGAACTAGTTACTGCTGTGGACAGTGGGAAATACTGCTTTCATTTGAGAGAGTGCTCTTGAAGGCTTTGGGAAGAAAATAGACTAAAATTTATTTGGCTTCACTTGTAAAGGCTCTGAACATCCTTATTTTCATATTTCATGTTGTTTAATTCCAACTTGGGGTGGATTCTTTTACTGTAGGCAAGCTTCACATGAAGCCAAATTTCGATCACAGGGTTTTTGGTGAGTGTGGAATCAGGGTTGATTGTACGATAGGAATACTTTATGTGTTTGACAACATCTCTGTTAAATATATGCCTGTACACATAGATCAGAAATCTTGTGTCCTCAGGTGTGATTTATCTTTTCAGTGGTTCTTGGAGAGGGATGTTTGCCATTCAGACTTTTTGTTTGCTGTGTTTCCGTGGCTGGCCACCCCCTTCTGATAGACACTGGCCTGGGGGAGATTGTTTCTTTAAGATTGTTGTATTAGATAGTTTTTTACTACAAAACATCCAAGTGGAAAATCTCAGTGATTGCAGCATCAAACCTTTATTTTCAAGCTCCTAGGTCTTGAGGTCGGCCACGATTCAGATGATGGAGGTGGAACTCAGATGTGCCAAGATGGACTCAAGACTTCTGGTCAGGTTTGTCTCTGTTCTTCCTATTGTGTGGGCCCGGGGCTGCCTGCAGTATATTCTCTTAATGCCAAATCACAGGAACACAAAGATGCAAGCAGAGATATGTGATAGTTCTTAAGGCCTCACCTTGGAGCTGTTAAACTGTCACTTTCCTCATTCCCTTTTAAATAAATAAAATTACAGGATAAACACAGCATCAATACAGTGGGAGAAATATACTCTTCTCAAGGGAAGAATTAAACTGAAAAGAGCATAGATGTATAAACTCTGCAAGAGAGGGAGGAGTGAAGGATTGGGAACAGTGATCCCATCTGCCATAGTGACTTTGAAGATAGGATTCTAATCTATTATGTGTTGATTTCATAGTTCTCAGGGATCTAAGTGCTTTAGATTCATGGGTGTGGCAAAAGAGCTGGCCTTCTCATTTTTGCCATTTGTTCTCACCTGCAGGGAGAGTCAGGCTTGGATCTCCTGCTTTGCCTTTGAGCATTTGCTCTGTAAGCCAAACTGACTCTTAGCTCTGCCACTAGGTATATTAATGATGTAAAGAATTGCGCAGGTCAAAAACCTGGAGGATGTCTTACGTGGCTTGATGTCAAGGTAGATGACAAATTCTGTTATATCACAACCTTTTCCCTTGGTGGAAAATCAGCCTCATTGGTCTTTGCTAAAGTTAATTTAAGATCCATCCCAAGGCATTAGTGATATTTGGACATCTCTGCTTCTACTATAGTGCTCCTGAAAATTCTTCACCTGTTTCACAAATAGAAAGCTGACTGTTTCCATTTGGGAAAATTATGAAGTATACAGCAGAGTATATAAAACATATGTCAGATCAAGGCTAATTATAAAGCCATAGAGTATTGTAATTAGTGAGTAGAGCATAATTTGTTAATCTGTTCTTATCATTTTAATTTTTTCCAGTTGGGGGCTATCTTGAACAAATGTTTCTGTGAATGTTCTTGTATATATCTTCTGAGGGCATTTGTGTTTATCTTGGGAGTTTTCCTAGGATACAAAAACAGGAGTAGACTTTGTGAATCACAGAATAGAAACATTGAATCCTAATTAGTTACCTGTTTCAAGCCATTTTAAAAACAGTGAGTTAAACTACTGTTCTATTTGCTCATCAATTCTGTGGGTCACAAGTGAGGCTGGGTTCAGGTGGGCTGTTCTTTTGCTGGTCTTTCCTGGACTCTTTTTTTGTGACTAGTTCTCTGACAGCTCACTTAATGAGATGGCTTCTTGGGGCGCCTGGCTGACTCCGTCTGTAGAGCAGGGCCGTGAGCTCAAGCCCCATGTTGAGTGTGGAGCCTACTTTAAAAAAAAATGAGGTGTGCCAAGATCGCCTCATTCATATATTTGACAGTTGGTACTGGCTTTTGACCAGATCCTTTTTTTCCGTGGTGTCTCCTCCTCAAGGACTGTTCTGGCTTCTTTACTTACCAGCCTCATGACAGCAAGGGAGGCAAGAGTGGAAGCTGCCGGGCTTGTTGAGGTGTGAACTCCATATTTTCACACCATCACAGCCACCTCACTCTGCTAGTTAAAGCGATCTTGGATAAAGAGCATACAGGAATAGCCAATTAATGACAAGAGCAGCAAAGTCACCTTAAAAAGGGGGCCTCTCGGCAGGAGTTGGAATTTGTGGTCATGTGTTCGCCTGAGACACTTCCCTAAGTTTCCTAGGTGATGATGGCCCACTTTTCAGTGTGTTTGTACTTTAAAATTTATGCATTCTGGTAGTAAATGAGCATTTCCACTGCTCCATTTCCTTTCCAGCTCTCAATAATGTGAGACTTCTGAATTTTGCTGATCTGCTGAGGATTTAATAATGTCTTATTATGGTTTTAATTTGCTTTTTTTCTAACTGGTAACAAACCTGAACATCTTATGTTTAATTGCCATTTAGAATTTCTGTTCTATAAAGTACCTATGTCTTTAGATCATTTTGCCTTTTTTAAAAAAAGTTTATTTAAAAGTTGATTAATTCTTTTTAGGTTTTACTCCTTTTTTCCTTTTAAATAGTTTATTGTCAAGTTGGTTTCCATGTAACACCCAGTGCTCATCCCCACAAGTGCCCTCCTCCATGCCCATCACCCTAAAGTTTATTAATTTTGAGAGAGCAAGTGAGGAAGGGGCAGAGAGGGAGAGAGGATCCCAAGTAGACTCTGCACTGTCAGCACAGAGCCCAATACAGGGCTTGAGCTCATAAACAGTGAGATCAGGACCTCAGCCGAAATCAAGAGTCTGAATGCCTAACTGAATGAGGCACCCAGGCACCTCCCACCCACTTTTTTTTTTTTTTTAACTCATGGAACTTATCTTTGTGTGTATATTCTGCATATTAATCCTTTATTAATGATGACATTTGTGGATTATCTTTTCCCTATTTTCATAGTATCTTATGATGAACTGAAGTTCTTAATGCAATCCAGTTAAATGCTTTGTGATTTTATAGATTTATTCCCAAAATACTGCCTTAACCCTGATGCTATGAAGATAGTCTCTTTTATTACTGTCTAAATGCTTTTTTGTCTTTCATGCCTAGAGTTTAAATATATACATATATATATAATTGGAACCAAGTATTGTTGTAGGAGCAGTAGTTGTAGCTGACTTCTCAATGAATGAAAAATCTTGTTCTTCTTGAGGTGTAAGCGAGTTATTATCACCTTTTCAAACTGAAAGGTTATGGAGTCAGATAAATGGAAGTAACAGATAACCTGCTTACATTGCTTAAAAAAAAAAAAAAGATACATTTATGTGTGTCCTGAGAGCAGTAGTTAGAAGAAGCAAGCCCATTAGAAGAAGCAAGCCCACAAGAAGCCAGGCCCACATGGTCTTCTGACTCCTGTTACTTCTGTAAGAACCTTTTCCTTCCTCCTTTGGGAAGCATGGCTGAGAGAGTGTGGCGAAGGAAGCTCCATGGGTTTCTTGGTTTCTCTTCCATTGTGAAGTAGAGTGAAAATTCTCTTCCCTTTGGAGAAATTGAGGGACTAGTGAATACTTCGCTACCTTTTGCGTATATTTCTCTTTGCACTAAATGAGGGAGTTAAACAGAAATGGTATCTAAGCTTACTTTGCTCATGTGAGTGAATTCCTTTCAACATTCCTGAGACAGGCAAGTAGGTAAATAATAGCACTGACTAGAGTGCCTCATAAAGGAAGCTGAACTAAGTACAAATGAGTAGTGTTGGATTCTGGATCCTCCTGTCATTGATGATGTCCAGGAAGAAGTCACCTTCATTCTCAGGGTTTCAAATTCATCACCTACAAAATAAGAGAGTTTAACTAAATGATCTTATAGGTCCCTTCCATCTCTAACAATCTTTGTTCCCTTTATGCTGTTCAGTTGAGTTGTTAAGGGACAGCATATGCAGAAGTCTTACCTACAGTGGCTAATACAGTAAAACCTTCCTTAGCATGGATGGCCCATGTGGTGTGACTGGAAGTACTGATATTATCTAAAAATTATTTTTAGTAGCAGCAACTTATTTGGAGTGCAGCTAGACGTTTTTTACATGTAAATACAGAAACTGAGAGAACATTTACTCTGCCCATCAAAAAAGGGCTTTTTTGTTTAATCATCTTTTTTAGATTCTACTAAAATATCAACTTGATCTTATTGCTGTGAAATAAACAATGCTTTTTTTCAAGTGTAATGACTGTAACAGACTGCCTCCCTCCTCTCTTTGCATTTATCTGGAAGATGATTTATGAGTTCTGGCCTGTGAGTAAGACTTTCTTGGTGAGCTCTCTGAAGAGGGCTTTGGAATTAAAGAGTCTCTTTCCTCTAGTAGAATGGGAAGGCTATAGAATTTAATTAGTGGATACACATTGTTTTCCTTCATCTGATGATTCAAGTAAGTGAGATTTGTGTGCCCATTGAAAACTCAGGCAGTATTTACCATTTAGTCTGTGGAATATTTGACTAAAAGGGAAATAAAGTTCTGTTTAGTAGTTACTTTATTATTTTTCAATGCTGGTGTCAGATTATTTTGATGTCATCTTCTGTTTGCAACCAGTAAGACACAAGGTTAGAAGTGAGGCTTAATTCCAGTTTTCTTAGTCATGGGTACTTCTGGCCTTCTGGAAATCCAAATTTACATCAACAGGAGTAATAGGAACTTCTTGTATCCTAGTAATTTCTATAGCTGGAGTCATTTTGGGGAATACTTAAATTTGTTTAAAAATCAGTTTTTAAATGAAAATTCTACTCTAGAGTCTTAAAATGAAAAACAAAATTAATTGGAGGTTTACCACTTTAGACATTATCCTGAAGGGTCTATTAATAGATCAAGTGAACACTGTGATGTCATATTAAGAGAATGGCTTTTGGTCTCACATTGACCAACTCTGTTACTAACACGTTATTTAACTTTGGTTAATTTATTCAAACTCTAATGTAGTGATATCAAAATTTAGTGTGTATGTGAATCCCTTGGAGGGCTTGTTAAAACAAATGGCAAAGCTCCCTTCCAGGAGTTTCTGATTCACAAGGTTTAGGATGGGGCCTCCAAATCTTCATTTCTTTTTTAATGTTTTATTTAATTAATTAATTAATTAATTTTGTTGAGAGAGTGACAGAGAGAGAACATGCATGTGGGGGAGAGACATAGAGAGAGGTAGACAGAGAATCCCAAGCAGCCTCTACACCATCAGCGCAGACCCTAAAGCAGGGCTCAGATTCATGAACCGTGAGATCATGACCTGAGTTGAAACCAAGAGTTGGACACTTAACTGACTGAGCCACCCAGGCACCCCCCAAATCTGTATTTCTAACAAATTCCCAGTTGATGCCAATGTTGCTGGTTCTACCACCATTCTTTGGGAGTCATTACCCTCAGCTCAGTCAGTTTAATAATTGTACATCCTTGAATGGTTGTATTAAATTGATCTCTCCAAGGCAAACCCCAAGCCCGTTGGACAAATAGGAAAATTTTTATATTGGTTGCCTTTTTCCTCAGTCTCACGTCTTCATCCAGTAAGTACTAACAAGGTGCTCTGTGGGACATGATGTGGGATACATTATGTATTAGGGTAATAACCTTATGTCAGTGTATCTTTTAATTACGTAAGAAAAATGAGTGCATGAGACAATGAAGAAAAATAAGGAGATCATTAGATAATTAAATACTAAATTACTTGGTATGGTCTGAATGTGTATGCCAAAATTCACGGGTTGAAACCTAATCCCCAAGGTAAGATTAATGCCCTTATAAAAGAGGCCCCAGAAAGCTCCCTTGCCCCCTTCCGCCATGTGAGGATACAACCAGAAGTCTGCAACCCAGAAGTGGGCCTTCACTGTTAACATGCTGATACCGTGACCTTGGGCTGCTAGTCCCCAGACCTATGAGAAATAAATTTCTGTTGCTTATCACTTACCTGGTCTGTGGAATTTTGTCACAGCAGACTAAATGAATTAAGACATTATTGTATTTACTTTTTGGCCTTTGAGAATTCAAGAAGAGGTAGAGATCACCAGGGTGGAGGTGGAGGAGTTGTTACTGGTCAGGGAAAGCCTCAGTGAATAAGTAAAGTTTACTTAGTTCTGGAGCAAGTTCTGTATTACCTGCAGGCTGGTAACAGATTATGAAGAAGCCTGACATCTAGGTAGAGGGATCTGGATTGGAAATGGTTAGCATTAGGATAGAATCATACTTTAGAAAGCACTGTTTAAGCAGAGGAAAAGTAAGTCCAGAGTGCTTCTTGGGAGCAAGCCCAAACACAGTGTTGAGGTAGTGACAGTGTGGAAGTGTGATCATGTGTCCTCCTCCTGAAAAGGCTGTTGGATTGGAGGACATAGCAGCCTGGCTTGTGCTGGGGAGCAGTTGGAACAAAGGCAAGACCATCCATTCCGTAGAAAGGGCTTTTAATGTCTCTTTTATTACATAGTTGTTTCCATCTGCTCCCACACAAAGTCTGGGGCCTAGTCTTTGAATCCTCAGACCTTTCACAGATGGATGAGCGTACAGTAAATGTGGACTGTATTAAAGGAGTCTTGAAAAGTCTTGGTAATGACTAATTATGGGGTAAGAAGGAGAAATTCCCTGCTAAGGTGTCTCTGTGATAAGGAAGATTGTAGCTCTAATGAGCACGGTTTCAGGGTTAATGTTACTGTTTAGTGTAAACAAAGAGATTTGCACAGGCAGCCATTTGGGTCTATAATTTGATGGTTGTGGCATTGATTTAATGTCCAGGCATGCAAATAGAAGTGTTTAGAGATTGCATCCCATGGAAAGTATGAGGATGGGAGGACGTGATGGTCATTGAAATTGGGAGTTAGAGCTCAGGAAGGACTCTCTTACATTCCAGTTGCTTACCTAATAAAAGAATTTCCTCTGTACCTTTCTTATTAGAAGTGTAGTTTTCAGAACATCAGACTTGACATTATGTGGGAGCAAGAGAATTGTGTAGACATTAAAGATAAAGAAACACTGCCTATATAGCATTCTTGATTTGCACCTGCTGTTTCCTTACTTCTAGTCCAGAAGTGCTTATTAGCTCATAAGTTAACCCATTTTCTTTGGACACTTCTAATTGTAATAGTTTTGGCCTAGGCATGCTCTGGTTCTCCATGTTGGCTACACATTGGAAACATCTGGGAAGCTTTAAAAAAACTGATACCTATACTGCACACTCACTGGAATAACTAAAATTATAAAGATTGATGATACCAAGTGTTGGTAAAAATGTGGAGCACCAGGAAGTCTTATAAATCACTCCTGAAACTGTGCTGGAAGACAATCCACTTGAGAAAGCTCTTCAGTTTTTTATAAAATTAAATACATACACATTTATCATGTGCCCCGGCACTTCAATTGCTGGGTATTTATCCAAGGAAAATGCAAGTGTATGTCTATAGAAAAAGATGTGTCCAAGAATGTTCACAACACCTTGAAGAGGAGCAAAATATACCACCCCAAAATATGTCTCTTTGGCATAAGGATTATTTTAGGCTGATCGTTTTTTAAGAAACCACACACACAGGCAAAGCTCTGAAAACCGGTACAAGTTACCCTTCTGTAAGAGACATTTACGTTGACAAGGGAAATCTCCATTTCAAAGGGTCTCTCCCTCTCCCCTCTCCCCTCTCCCCGTACAAGGAAGAGGAAGATGATGGAGTCTCTGGAGAAGGCAGCAACTTAAATCTGTGTAACAACTTTTCGCTAAACTTGCTAAGTAACCCTTCCCCCAGAACTGGTTTGCCACTCCAGCATCTTCCTTTATCTTTAGCTGGAGATGATATTTAAGGTGTTGGCTTGGCCCAATTCAGAGAGTTACTCATTTTTTTCCTGGGTCCCATGTACACAGGAGGCATAATAATAGATTATTAAACTTCCCTTCATTTTTTACTTAATATATTTTTTTATTACAGAGAGTTCTCTACCAAGAGCACAGAAGGGTAGAGAGAAACATTCTTCTCCACAGTCCTTATTTATAATCCCAAACTAGAAGCAACTCAGAAGTCCAGCAACAGAATAATGACTTTTTAAAAAGGAAACTATATACGTACAAGGGATTGCCACTCAGCAATAAGTGAGGGAAACCAGACAAAAAGTTCTGTATTATATTATTCTATTCATATGAAATTCTAAAATAGGCAGAACTAATCCATGTTGGTAAAAATCAAAACACTGGTTACTTTTGAGGGGCTGCGGGGTGACAGCTGATTGTACAGGAATTGGAGAGAACTCGCTAGGGTGCCAGAAATGTTCTGTCTTGTGGGAAGGAGCTTGGTTACACAGGCATGTATATTTGCCAAATGATAGCAAAGATTTGTACATTATGTGCTATGTAAGTTATAACTTGATGAAAAAAGAAAAAAAAATAAATTTCAGTGTCTGTGTACCACCTCAGAGACTCTGATTTAACTGATCTGGGGTGTACTGTGAGCATCAGAATCTAACAATCTCACCAAGTGATTTTAATGGTCAGCCATGTTTGAACCACTGGTGTAGGGCCTTTGGAGAGGGACTGTGCAGGGCTCTAGGGGTAGGGAAAGAAAGTCCAAGGGCACAAAGGAGGTGGGGAAAGAAGGATACGAAAACAAAGGGGAGATTTCAAGATTCAACAAAGTGTCAATCAGAATAAAAAAGGAGCAAGAAGTCTCCTTTCGGAAGTTGATTTGAATAGAAAAGTGTAGAGATAAAGCATATTATACTGTAAATGAAGAAATCTGTAGTAAACAAAAGAAAATAACAGGTTTAACATAAACTGCAGTGGCTTTAAATATGGTGCCTGTAAAAACCAAATCTGGCTTACTTGATCCTCACATAAGTGACAAAATAGTCCTATGGAATTCTAATGTCCTAACAATGTTCACTTGTCTGACCTTGATTCTTGAGGGACATTTTTTTCTCCCTAGGAGAAGTCTCAGCAGAGGGACTCCCTCTTTGGATGGCTTTAGGTGTTGAACACCAAAAATTCACCTGAGTAAATTTGAAGATCTAATTGGCTTTATTAAGTAGTTTGGGAATTGATGTCCCATCTAGCAAGTAGAGAGGAACTCCTGGGAAGTTGTACAAAATAGAAGGTTTTTATAGGAAGGAAGATAGGGCAAGAAGTTATTAGCAAAAGACAAGGATTATTTCAGGCAAGATCACTTTCCCTTAGGGAAAAAGCAGAGATTCATATTATGGAGATTTCCTCATCACTCTTTTGTGAGGAGGGAGAGGGCCCCTGTGATGGATTACCTCCTTGGTGCTGACCAGGAAACTCCTGCTTGACCAGTTAAAACTACATTTCTACGGGAGGCTGAAAGTATATTTAGTTTGTTAAGACCCTTGGTAACTTGGTCTAAATGGCACCATTTTGGGCTTCTGGTTTTCTATTTAACATGGAAAGTTTTGAATACAGTCCTACTATTATCCAGGCACTCAGTGTCTTTGTTGTAAGGCGGTTTCAAACTGTAAGCTGATCCCATAGCAAGGACCTCTGGGAAGAGAGTTATTATAAAGGTTTTGGAAGGTTTTAAAACTAACTGTCCTATCATTTCTAAATAACATTGTAAATATTGGCTTCTGTCAACCTTTAACTGCACACTCTTATATCATGTGTCAGAGTTAAGTATTATTTTACCCATAGCCTTTCGGGAAATGACACAGAAATCTTGTCGGGCTTCTGTTTTGTGGTGAAAAACTCTCAAACTGAAACAAGAGCTAGAGAATTGCACAGCACCAAGAAAAATAGGCATGAGAGGACGAGCTTGGAGCTATAGGGGAGCAGGAATTCATGCCCCCTCAATGATCCTTCTGGCTGGACTAAAAATCAAATTGACAGGAGACCATGAGCAGGAGAAAATCAAATTCAGCTGGCGTATGTATGGGGAATCCATGTAGCCTTGGGAATTCCAGAGACAAGCAACATGAAGTTTATATGTCATTCTGAACTAAGGAGAAGTGGGGAGGCAGTCTGGGACTTCACAGGAAAGGAATGTACTTCATAGGGTAATGAGAAGAGCAGATGTTTGCTAATTAGATGTTTACCCTGCATACACATGGGTCACTCAGATAAAATTTATCTCTCTTAATAACCCTTATTCTGGGAAAGACACCCCCTGCCCCCAGTATAGATTTTTCAGTGTGGTTAAGGGAGTGGCACAAGTTCTCTTGAGCCTTCAGGCTCTCAACTGCCTTCAACTCAAAATAGTCCATATGCCAAAGTGGCACGTTTTGGGGGAGCTTGAACCCCTTCAGAGCCTTAAGCTATTTTTGCTAGTTTAAGGTTGGATAAGTCTTCCCTTCTTTCCTCCTAGGTTCTTTGGCTAGTCTAATGATTAAGTTGACATATGACAGATCAACAGGGAAAAAATGCATACCTCTTAACATATGTGGGAGACACCCAGAACACCTGAGTAAGTCTCAGAAATGGCATAAGCCACCACCTTAAGTATCATCTTTAGCTAAAGACAAAATATATTAGGGGTGGGGAGTCAGTTATGCACAGCAAAGAAGGGTAGGATTGGTGGAGAGGTTTGGGGGTGCTTGGGTGGCTCAGTTGCTTAAGTGTCTGACTCTCCATTTCAGCTCAGGTTATGCTCTCAGGGTTTTGTGAGTTTCAGGCCCACTCTGGCCTCTGTGCTCCCAGTGCACAGCCTACTTACAATTCTCCTTTCTCTCTGCTCTTCCCCTGCTCACGTTATTTCTCTCAAAATAAATATATAAACTTAAAACATTGGGGGGAAAAAAGGACAAAAGATGTTGAAGGTCAGGAGTCCGTTATGGGAGGCTACCAGAGAAAGCACAGCGATCACGGGGAAGTTTGGTAGGCAGATTTAAGTCCTTGACTTCTCCAGTGATGAGTTGGTAGAGATTTGGTCCTTTTTTTCTACCTGGGATACAGAGGGAGACACCCTTATAAATGGAGATTTCCCTTTAGAAAGGTTAAGGTGTCTTATAGAAGGGTCACTTCAATTTGGGTTTAAGAGCTTTGCTGATGTCTATTCTTTATTACAAATAATCAGCCTACAGTAATCCTTCTGCCAAAGAGATATTTTGGGGTCCCAAGATTTGCCCTACTACACAACACTTACCTCTTAGCTAATCCAGCACCTAGTCCCTTAAACTAGGTGCAGGCGAAGGGCCCTGAAAACCTCAAGTGGAATTTTCTACAGAGGCCCTTTGACCTCACCATGAGGGATATCTCTCTGCATACTTGTGGAGAGAAATCCTCTCTTGCTCATACTCCATTTCTCCCTGTGCACTGAGATTGATTTGAGTCCTTTAATAGTGTGGAAAATCAAGCAGTCCTTTAATAGGATGGAGAATCAGTATTTAAAATTCAGTGTTCAGTGTCAGAGAAACATAGCTGCTCATCAGTGTCTTCTCCTGAAGGCATCACAGCAAACACTACAGAAACATTTGGACAGACTGTGCCTTATCAGATATTTTTACCTGAGCCACATCACTCTTTCTGGGACGGTTAATGCAGCAGGCGGTTCAGAGCAATGAGCTCTGTTTGATGTCCTTGAAGTTGATCTCCAGCACTAGTTATATTAGCAAGCTGGTGTGTCCAGAGACAGCAGAACAGAACAACAATAAGCAGACCTTAAAGAAATTTGCTTGCTTGACAGTGACAGATTAAGGTATTTCCATCTTTGGCAGAATGATGGGCCTTGAAGCAGCATTAGCTTGAAAGCTTTGGCTTTCATAAGTTTGTAAAGTGGAGCTCTGTTCTCTGTCAGGGTTTTCATATAGGGAGGAGACCCTTTGGTCCATAACATTCCGGATTCCCAGGTATACTTATGTCTCCTTGAACCAGTTCTCTCCAACCCACTCTGCCTGCCTCTCTCTCCCTGTCCCTACAGCCATGAGAAGAGGTTGGGAAATTTGCTTTATGGACTATCTCTTATTTCACAACCGTAGCCTTTCAGTAAATAAGAATATGCTTGAAATGCATAAATACTTAAGGAGGATGTAAATATCAAAGATTTAGATGTTTTACAAAGGATAAGAAAGAAGAGAATAACCGCTGGTTCAAAGCTGTAACTAGAAAATTTTAGATTTTGCTTTATTATTTTTTAACTGTGGAAAGGGAATTTCAGGATATTTGATGCTTATCAAAATCTAATATTGGCATGAGTGTCAACTTATTTAGAAACTGTGTTCAGGGTTCTTGTTAGCTGGCATACTCTGTTCATTTATTAGATTCTACTACTTAAAGGCAGGAAGTAAGTAGCCCTGCCTTTATGGAATCCAAGTTATGGCATAGAGAGATACTAGGAGAAAAGTACCAAGGAGGATTGAAGTTAGGTGACCTTGGGAAAGTCATGTCCCTCTTGGTTTTTCATTTGTCTGTCTTTGTAAAAATAATTTTATTTTGTTGCTTTCCAGTCACAGGGACAATAAGTGTTTCATAATAGGAAACCATCCTTGGGCTTTTAAAATAAAGTATAAATCACACAAGGGCATTTATTTTCAGATGTGTGATTGGATTTCACTGAATGTTTGTTCATGGTCTAAGAGGTATCATTATAGAGGTATAAGAATTTTGATTAATCTTCATTTAGTGACATTGGCATTTGTTAGGTTTTCTTGCTTTTGTTGTTCTTGGTTCCTACATTGTTGTCTACCTCTGGCAGGGCAGCCTTTCTATCTAAATCCTAACACATGTAGCATTTCTCCCATAGAGCTCTTCCTAATTAATCTAGCACAAAATTACCGTGTTTTCTGAGTTGCTACCTGTCTTAGAAATGCCCCTCTCTCCTGCTGGCTGCCCCTGCCATCCTGTTTATTCTACCCCATGAATAGTCATCTGCCTGAATGATACCACTCTATTTTAGGCTTTTTGGTGATGGTCGTGTTTATTTATTTTTTTTAGTATTCATTTCTCAGAACTCACACAGGTGAACCTATTTTGTTCTGATTGTAGATACCTGCCTGGATATACCACCATGGTGATAATTAGGAAAGGAGAATTTTCTTCTTCCCCTGAAGGTTCTTCTAGCTGGACTGTCACTCACATTGACAGATTAACGGGAGAACATCAAATTTAGTTTTATACATACAGAGAATCCGCAGAGATGTGAAGTTACAAAGACACTGAGGTAACATAAGGCTTACATGAGCTCAGGAGAGGGTTAGGGGCCTGAGGATACAAAAGGGAGAAAGAGGTGAGAGGAGATTGTTGGAAAACAGAGGTTGCCCTATTATGTAGATAAGTTTCTTAGGTAAACAGGAATGTGCTTTAATAGTTATCTTCCTGGTATAAGCAGTCACTTACGGGTGGTAGAGACATTTTCCTAAATCTACTGGGTTTTGTTTGATGTTAACTCTAATGTACATGCCGAAATGGCCCATCTTGCCATGGCCTGCCCTGGACCCATACATTGTGAAGAGAAGTAGTAAAATTAGAGGCTCTGTCCACTGTAGGAGAGAACAACTTTCTCCTTATTTCCTTTCAGGTTCTTTGATCCATTAATTAAATTGACATGAAACAAATTAATAGGAGTAAAGAAAAAACCCTAATTTCACATGAATGGGGACCACAAAGACAGGAGCCTCCCCAGCAGCCAGGCAGTTGAGGCTTATATGCCATATGATGAGTTAAGGAGAAAGGGATCGGGGATTGTGACTTAAAACAGGAAGAAAACAATTCATGGGAACATGTCAATGTGGCACATTATGGGGCAGCTTGTCCTGAATCCATCACCAGAAAGAGTCAAGAGTTGCATTGATCAACAAAGGAAGAACCTTTGAATGTCTCTACTGGACCTTGATGAATTCAAATTGTTGAATTCTTGAGATGATGGTGTCCTGAATAATAAATAAATTTTGTGACATAGTGGGTTCTTTCATTAGATTTTGTTTCTTCTACCTTATGACCATGTTTACCAACTAATAAATGTTATGTGCCATCAACTTGGTGGAGTTGCATGCCCTCCCTTTTTTCCTCTTTTTAGCTTATAAATGATCTTAATGTTATTATTCGTGATTATACACCTCTATGGCATATAAGGACATATTATTTTACAATATAAAGTAAAGAATCTTGTTAGCTTAAAATAAGGACAAAATGACACCTGCTTTCTTGGGCATGTTAATATAAAAGTACATAGGAAGTTGGATAGGCTTTTGAGCTTTATCTAAATTTCCCCTAATTAGTAGTTCTGTTATATTTTTGGCATTTCAGATGCTTTAATTACTTTTGGGATAGTCTTTGTTTATGTGCACTGATGTCATTGCTCAAAAACTTAGCCCTTCAGTGTCATCTCTTTTATCTTTTTTATTACTCTCAAAGTGAAAATACTTTCTCAAGATAGTTTTGAACATTGTATTACTTAGTCACTACTGCCACTCTAGAACTTAGTGTTTAAAACAGAAATCATTTCTTACTGCCTTTGTGTCTGTGGTTCTGATCAAAGGTTGGCTGATCAGGGCTGAGAGCCACTCAGTAGTTCTGCTTGTCTCTTCACAGTTCACTCATGTGTTTATGAGTGAGACTTGGCCAGTCCAAACTGAGCTTGTCTGATGGTGCTCTGATCTGCTCATCTTTTGTTCTCTTCATTGTGCCAGTGTGGTAGCTGGCTGTGTTCTTGAGGGGGTTCAGGTCAGGCCACCCAGAATGTGCCTCTTGGGGATATGGATTATTTTGAGCTGAAGCAATCAAGGCCCAGCAGACTTCCCCATTAACTGCCTGCAAGAATTTGTATAGGGAGTCTGTGCCAGGAAGAGAGCTATTACCAGAGATAACTTTTTATCCAGGAAGATTTCCCTGTATGGCATGATGAACAACAGTTCCTCAAACATTTGTTCCTGTCATCTTCCTGTGAAGTGTCTTCCTTCCCTTTCAAGCCCTAGCCCTTTGTCCCCATTTTCCTTAGCTCACGATGGTATATAAGCCTTATATAAGTCTCCTGATTGCAGGGAAGTCTCACATCTTTCTGGGGTCCCATATGTACGTACATAATTCTATTATGTTTATCTCTTGTTATTCTCTCACTTTAATGTAATCTGGAAGGGAAGAAGGGAAAAATTTTTCATCCCCAGCATCTTTCTCTTGGCAATGCTAAAAGTTGAAGAGCAAACCTACTTCCCAAGCACTTTTCCAAGTGTCTGCTTGCGTCACATCTGCAAACATCCTAATGTCAGAATATATCAAATGTCTAAACCAAGAATCAAGTGACAGGGAAATATTTTCTACCTCTTAATGGGAAGAACTACAAAATCACATGGCACAAGGTATGGATACAGACAGGGGTGAAAGATTAAATCTATGAGAGTAGCCTTCTGTTTTTCCTACTATGTAAATATATTACTGATTTGTTTTTCTTAAGATGAATTCCGAATCTTGTTTCTAGATTGCTTTTTGTGTCAGTAACCTTCCTTAAGGTTATTTCTTCTAAGACCTATACCTTGTAAATTGGCCTCACAGAACATACCCTGTAGACCTCTCTGGAAATTAGTTATGATCTAGTGCACATGACAGTCAGTGCAGGTCAGCTGCAAGGTTGACTTAGATTCTTGCTATCCCTCATTCCCACCCATACTAGGAAAATGATAATTGCTTCTGCAACTGTGGTGGTTGATGTAGTGAATCCTGCCACTAGTTTGCTGTCATTTAGTTGGAGCCACAGGCTTCGATCTCAACACCTAACCCAACTACTGACGGACCTGGTGCTTCTTCCAATTACCAATGATGTGCTGACAGGATAGAGTTGGAGCCAAAGTTTGGTAAATCATAGTGTTATATCCTGGCTTCTGCTTACAATTAGGTAAGGACTGGGGCTTCCCTAATCAGGCTCAGAATTTGACATCTAGCCTCATTAGATTTTTACTGCTTCCATACAATGAATGGGCAGTGGGGGACCTGCACATCTGCTCCTGATGCTTTCTCTGATTTGTTCCCAAAACACTGATCCAATATATTTGGTGTAGGTATTGCTCGGCCATTTGTACATCATTCTTAGTCTCAATTTTGTGTTAAGACGAAACTCATGTAATTCTGTTTGGAATTCTATTCTTTTTGTTTGTTTTGAGAGAGAGAGAGAGAAAGAAAGTGTGTGCACACAAATGGGAGGGGCGGAGAGAAAGAATCCCGTACTGTCAGCACTGAGCCCCATATGGGGCTCTACCCCATGAGCCATGAGATCGTGACCTGAGCTGAAATGAAGTGTAGGACGCTTAACTGACTGAGCCGCACAGGTGCCCCTCTCTGTGGACTCTAATTCTTGATGAATCATTGGTCTCTATGATACTGTGATACTTGATACATTTTTATTTCATCTGTATCTCTTTTCCCGGTTTTTATAGCTTCTAAATCCCTTGGAGTTTCCTGAGGCATAAGAGCAATGGGAGAATCTTTTATTATAATATTTGGTCTTGGAACACCTGGGTGGCTCAGCTGCTTGTGTGGCCGGCTCTTGATTTTGGCTCAGGTCACAATCTCACGAGTGTGGGATCAAGCACCAAATCAGCCTCTGTGCTGAGCATGAAGCCTGCTTAAATATTCTCTCTCTCTTGCTCACTCGGAGCCTGCTTAAAAGATAATATTTCTCTCTCCCTCTGCCCTTCTCCCCCACTCAACCTTGCTTGCTCTTTCTAAAATGAAAAAAATATACACAGATAATATTTGGTCTTTTGTTCTCAAATAGTTCTGTTTCCTAAAATAGCCTCAGTAATAAAGGTGAAAAGAGTGCCTGCTTATTCATAACGAGCCTCTTTCAACCTTACCAAATTTCCGTTACTGAGGTGACTTTTGGAAAGCCCCTAAGGATGGCAGGCTGATTGCCAGGAGACCCAGTCATGTGTTGAGAGGGTTGGAACTTATAGTCCCACCCCTGATGCTGAGAGGAGAGAGGATCTGCAAGCTGAATCAGGTATCAACAGCAAATGATTTAATCAGATGTGTATGTACTGAAACCGGTATAAAAACCTAAATAGACATGGCTTGAAGAGCTGCCGGGTCAGTGAACAAGAGTGCCTTCATAGGCTGAGATTGTGGTAAACCCCAGTGTCCATGGGGGCAGAAGCTCCTGGGCTTGGGGCCCTGTGTAATAAACACTGGTAAGCCAGTACATAGACTAATTTCCTCATTTCTCAGAGCTCCTCTAGCAAATGATTTCCAGGAGGCTGTCGTGGTTACCTCTGCTTGCTGGCTGTCTGGTTGGGAGTGCCTGGACTTGTGGTTGGTGTCTGAAATGAAGGAGGGGGTGCTGGCACTCTTCTGGGAATGAACGTTTGTGGGGTTTGATGCTTGCTCCAGGTAGATGGTGAAAGAATGGAATCATAGGACACAAGGCTGGTGTGGGAGAATTGCTTGGTGGATGGAGAGACCCACACATCTGCTGTCAGAATGAAGTAGTTGGGAGTACTGAGAGTAGAGGAGACACACAAGAGTGTATTTTCACCTAACGTTACCTGATTCAAACTCTAAATCTTGCAGATTTACTACCTAGACTGCCATCTTCAATAATAATTGGGGTTTGCAGTCATGTCTATCAAACCTCGTACTCATTTTTCCCATTCTCACAGGCCTCATGAAATTTCACATCTAATATAGAGCCCTTAGATTAGTGAGTTTCTAGGTGAATCACATGACAAAGAAATGACCTTTTGTATTCTGTGGTAATCAGCCCTTAATCTGGATCTAATGTCAACACTTCTCACCGTATCCTCTTTTGTGATAAATACTCAAAGACAGCATGTTAAGGATATATCTCTAGAGGAGGTGGACAGTGTATGTGGCAATTACTTCCCTTGGTGTGTGTCTGAATTATCGTTTGAAGAAATTGAGTGCATTTGGCGGCAGACTGAGTTTCAGACCTTTGCTTTTACCTTTACTTGTTTCGATTGTCTGTGTGATGTATTTTTATTTCAATAGGAATGATGTGGAGTAGGAAGTGAACACTGAGCAACTGCTCTTGAGAAATGAAGATATTTTTTCTAGAAGCAATAAAATCTTAGGAATTCTGACAAGACTGTACTAGAATTGAAACAGCCCTTTCCCGACCGTGTAACGCTGGTTCTGTCTACCTTTACTGAACTCAGGTGCTGGATGTCTTAGTGCTTGAGCACAAACCACCTCACTCTGGTCTGTTGCTGTTGCATTTAAGTGTCTGGTTTTCTTAAGCAGTTTCCCAAATGGCTGACGATGGAACTTGTACGTTGATACTCTCTTTGTCCCTATCTTGTCATTTTCTAAGTACTGCAGCATGGCAGGTCTTTTAAGACTTGATTATGAGTGAGGTGAATTAATGAGGAGAGGAGCAATAATAAAAAGACTGTGATGTGAAAGATGAGTCCCCCCCGCCAACTCTTATTCAGTTTTTTTTTTCTTCAGCCATGAGTGCCTTCTTTTCTCCCCTTTGAAATTTCACACAGTCCATCTCTCTTCAGGTACCCTTCTTAGGAAGCTTGAATCACCTGTTCTAACCTTGCAGGCCCAGGCAGGCAAGGGCTGTCATTCTGAATGAAGCTCTAAGAGGACTTTCTTTATGTAGCCCTTGCTTGATAGCCTTTTCCTGAAATGTTTCATTCATCAGTACTATGGTCAGGCCCTGCTGGGAGGGGCCCCTGATCTGGACCCCACAGTTCAGAGGGCTGCACTCTGGCCCTCCTGGAGTTTTGCCCTGTCTCCTAGGAGAGGAGTCTGTGGGCCTCAGGGGATGTGCCTCCTCGGAGCCTGCCCTCCCTCTTGCATACCATGCTCTGCTACGCATAACCAGGGCTGCCTGCTGAAAGAGCTTCACGCCTCACTAAAGGCCTGCATGGTTATCTTGCCCAGGTCCATCCTCTTGAGGGCAGAGGATGACACCAGCATGCACACTACCAATGAGTAGCGGAAGGGTGGCCGAGGGTGTTGGGGGCAGACATAAGGTATGTAGGCTGCGGTGTCCTCGCATGTGTGCCAGTTTGCCACGTGGAGTGAAGCCAGAGGAAAGAAAATAAGAAGGCAGGCCATGGGCTTTCTCATGAGGCCTCATTCTTACTTGACGACTCCCAGAATACTAAGTTCAAACCTGGGCTCCCAGCTTGTTACAAAGACATCTGATAGGTAAGCCTCTGTTGTGCACCCTTGCCCTGGCCCCGCACATGTTATAACAAGGATCTGTCAGCAATAATTCACCAATTCGGCTTATTTTTCTTCTATCTGCCTGTGTTTTCCTTCTTGGTAAACGGTAATAAGAAACACTCCTGGAAAGGAACGGGATTACAGGCTTTCCTTCGGTGAGATGTGTAAATGCCCAGGGTTTCTGTAAAGTCGTGTTTAGACAAATCATCTATTTACTTCACTCCAGGAGAGCTCATGAAAATAATGAACACTCGCATAGCTTCCGGTGGTGATCTGATCATTTATGAAGACTGATCGAGAAAAACAAATGATTCATTCCATTAAGCTATTTTTAGACTTGTAGGCAGTTAAAGTTTTTTGACACTTCTGGCATGTGTTAAAGAGTGAGTTTTTAGCAATGCTAAACCTTACTTTACCTATTATGTGTAAAAAGATAAAAGAAATGATCACTCAGACAAACATAAAGAGAAAGCAAAAGACAAAACAGGAGGTACCACTGAGTGAAAATGACTTCACCACAAAGCTGTCTGCTCACCTTGAGTGGAGAGCACTATGAAACATATCATAGTTCTCAGCTGAGGTTCAGCCATACATAAGCAATTGGGTTGCTGCCCTGCCTGTTCAGTAGCCATTACGAAGTTAGTCTCTCTCAATTGAATTTTTATTATTATTTTGTCCCTGTCCTCAACTCTTAGGACTTTTGTTACCCTACTTTCATCGAATTGGTTTTCCCCTAGCACATTTTGTTCTAGGCAGATGTTTGATGGCATTATCGCTGGGATCTTTCACTCCAAAGTGGAAAGCATTGCAGTTGATTCATCTTCTTTGTCTTGTCAAACACTTCACTCATCTCGACATTTGCAGAATGTGTCAAAGGTGTGTCTTCTGTTAGGAATATTAAATTGCACTTGTTCTTAAGATTTTCAGTAGAATTTGAAAAGGATGCAGAAAATTACTAGAATATCTGAGTTTGGCATTTGTTAGCTGAATGACGAATTATCAACAGCCTTGGCTTTTTGTTCTGCTCAATGGAGAGAGAGAAGCACTCTGAAAATAATACCACTTAATTTCTTTGAACAGTCATGAGTTGACAGTATATGTAGTGTTGGCTTTTGATTATTCTGCATGTCTGAAATTTTTACACTAGGCCTGTGCACCAAGTGGTTCTCATATCTCTTGACCCCTCATGTACACTTAAGCTTGGACCTACTCATAGAAATAGTATTTAGATTACAACAGCATACTGAAGAAATCCTTTTTAAGGGGCACCTGCATGGCTCACTCAGTTAAGCTTCCAACATTGGCTCATGTCATGATAATGCAGCTCATGGGTTTGAGCCCCATGTTGGGCTCTGTGCTGACAGCTCGGAGCCTGGAGCCTCCATTGGATTCTGTGTCTCCCCCTCTCTCTACCCCTCCCCTGCTCTTGTGTGTACTCACTCTCTTGCTCTCTCTTGCTCAGTCTCTCCCACCCTTCTCTCCTTCTCTCTGTCTCTCTCTCTCTCTCAAAAATAGTAAAAAAAAAAGAAGCATTTGCTAAGTATCTAAAATAACCATGGCAGTGTTGACTTTAAGCCTGTTGTTTTACCAGCAAAATAGGTTTCTTCAGAAATAACATAGGAATTGCACTTTGGGACATGGAAAGTATAGGAAACCACAGGGAAGTCTGGAGATCAAAAGAGGAATGTTACTTTATAGAGAACAGGAGGAAGTCGGGAGGTGCTGCTTTGAAATGAAAGTCCATTGGAGGAAGACAAGAATTCAGGGTGGTGATGGCTTCTATTGGCTGAGTTGCATTTTCTTGTTGCCAGACAAGGAGAAATTCTTCCTCCTGCTGAAGTAGTAAAGTAGGTTTTTTCTTGCTGCGGTGTGTAATCCTTGAGGAGTGGTAGTATACAAGGGTATACAAGCTGTCCCTTCTCAACTCTTGCCTCTGTTTTAAATACAATGTCCTTTATTCAATTTCTCAGCAGTATTGTTAGTTTTAACAAAAAATTGGGAAGAACCTATGAAATCATTAGTAGGAAAAGAAACATGATATAGTCACACAACAGAATACTGGGCGTCAATGAGAAGGACTGAGTAAACCTACATAAATTAACACAAATAACTCTCAAAAGAACATTGAGCAAAAAGGAAGTCACAGAGGGGAGGCTTACACTATGTGTGACGGGCATTGCTCCTGCTCTATGGCATCTAGTTCTTCTCTTTTATGGGGAACACACAAAGATTTAATTTCCCTGTTCGCTTGAGGATAATGGCCATGTGACATGCTTTGGGTAATAAAATATGAGCAGCAGCAATGTCCCTCACTTTGTGGAAGTGCTTTGCTTTGTGCTGCTTGTTGGTGTAGGACTCCCTTTTCCCTCTGGGCTGGTGACGAAAGGTGCCAGCTGAGGGACAACTCTCTTGAAGAGTCACTTGGACCTGCAACAGATGTGTAGTAAGTGAGAAATACACCTTTGTTGTTTTAAGCCCCTGAAATTGTTCTACTGAGGGTTGGAGAAGCTGAAAGTTCATCACCAAGTTGAAGATGTTAAAGTTTTGGTGCTTCTAAGCTGCCCAGACCCCATAACCGGATAGGCCCACAGGCCTGGAAGCAGAGGATCTTGGGTGGTTTAAGTGAGAATCTGTCAGTGTATGTAAGAATTGTCGGTTGCAGCTCTGGATTGAGTCATAGGCGGACCCAGGGAACATGAAGTAATCTGTGTAATCGGTGTAATTGTGTGGGGTCACATAATCCAGTATGTACACGTGCTACTTATTGGAAGCTACAGACACTTTGTTAACATTTGGTGGGAAGCAGAGAGGAATTACTGTATTTTGGAAGGGTCAAGGAGGAATGTCAGGTGAACATGAAGAAACCACGCTGTGTAAGAGAGAAGAGAGAACATGACAGGAATGACGGTGAGGACTCGAGACTCTGGTGATGGGAGAAGAGAGTGGACAATGGGAGGGTGTTGGTTCTCATTTCCTCCTTACAGTTTCTTGAACCCCCCCAGTGGAGAGATGAACTGTTTCTTAAGTATTTTCCCAGCATTTGTGTGTTGACGACTTCAGGAGAATTAGAACAAGTTCTCTTGGCCTCCAGCATCAGAGGAGTTGCTATAGACTCAATAGTGAAGCAGAAACAGATGAGCATTCCTTTCAATTAAGTTATAATTTATTTCAAACGATTGGAGCCTGATATCTATTGGATTTCATAATTTTTAGGGTTTTGAAAAACAATATGGTTCATATATATTACCTAATGCTTCAGGAGAGTCTGGGATCATACCATGAGATCAGATGCATTTATGCAATAAAATACACTGTGTAGGATAAATGGAGACTATAATTAGCCTCTTAGAAGTCTAGACCACATTTTGCTAACAGATGAGTTCAGGTTGGCTAAAGTTTGACTGGCACTCGAGTTTTAAGAAAACATTTGTCCTCAGGGCCTAATGGATTTTGCAATTGGATGAGGAAAAGTAGACTTACATTAAACTACTCTTTAAAGTTACTATAGGGAATAAATGACCTGGGAAATATAGTGTGGTGGCTAGCCTCCAAGAGAGCCCTAATGATTCTCATCTGCACACTGAATAAGGCTGATCTGTCTATCCAGAGCAGTATGGAAGGAATGACCAATTGTGACTGTTAAGGCAAAGTCATAAAAGACACACATGACTTCTTACTTGCCCTTTCTCCCAGATCACTAGGTCTGGGGAAGCCAGTTTCTCTATCAGAAGGATGCTCAAACCATCAGGCATGTGAATGAACAGCTTTGGAAGTAGAGCTTCTAGGCCTTCTAATGACTGTAGCCCTGGCCCACATCCTAATGAAAGACCTTGCGCCAGAACTATCTAGGTAAGCTGTGCCCAAATTTCTGACCCACAGAAACTGTAGGATAATAAAATATACTGTTTCAAACTCCTAGTATTTTTTATATATACAGCAATAGATAACAAGTACAGATTGTGATATTTGGTTGTGGTTTCTGCCATTTCAAAATCTTAAGATGGGGGAGAGTGGCTTTAGACCTGAACAAGGGTAAAGAAGGTGGTGAGACATTGAAGGAGTGTGAAATACAGGCATGTGAGTAAAGTGCTTTGGAAGCAGATCCTTCTAGTCCCAGTCAAGCCTTTAGATGACTGTCACCCCAGCTGACATTCTGAGTGCAACCAACCTCATACGAGACTTAGAGGCAGAATCACTAGCTAAGATAGTTCTGAATTGCTGACCCACAGAAACAGTGTTCCACAGCACAGGCATATCTCACACATATCGCAGGTTCGGCTCTAGATGGCTGCAAAAAAGAAAATATTGCAATAAAGCAAGTCAGATGAATTTTTGGGTTTCCAAGTGCATATAAAAGTTATGTTTACATTATGCCGTAGTCTGCTAAGTGTGCAAAGCATTATGTCTAAAAAAGTAGATATTTTAATTAGAAAAGACTTGATTGCTAAAAAATGCTAACCATCATCTGAAGTTTCAGCAAGTCATAAATCACTGATCTACAGATGACTATAACATATACAAGAATGAAAGAGTGTGAAATATTGTGAGAATTAATAAAATGGGATAAAGAGGCAAGAAGTGAGCAAATACTGTTGCAAAAATGGCACCATAGACAAGCTTGATGCAGGGCGGCCATAAGCTTTCTTTTTTTGCTGTAAGATTTCAGTATGAAAAATGTGTGATCTAAAACAAGGTCTGTCCATAGATGTTGATTGCTATTTTCAGTGGCAAAATTTTGGGGAAATTTGTTCATGCAACAATAAATGACCAATGTATACAATAAGAAGTAACATCTGAGATATATAAACTGGTACTTAGAGGTCATAGATTTTGTGGTTATCCTGTAACAGCTATAAATTACTGTTACTACATTTTTGCTTTCTGTTGAGAAAATATTTGCCACATTTGCTTCTAATGTGTATAGTTTCATAAAACTCAGGTTTGCTGTTTATAACTTTGATGAGAAATTATTAAAGCTCATTCTCCTGTTAGTGACAAGAGAATCAGCCTACAAAAGCTGGTCTTTCTGTGTTTAAGAGAGCTATTCTGTTTCCACAAAGACTTAAATGAATGTGGAGGCTCTCTTCTCCTTTCTCTTCAAGATCAGAAACAGAAAGCTGAAGTAAGCAAACAATACATCTGTATTGTTGGTGTAACTAGAATGAGGAAAAGCTTGTTTATATAATTTAAAAAAATTTTTGAGTGAGAGAGGACAAGAGCGTGTGAGTTGAGTTTGAGGAGTCAGAGAAGGAGGGAGGGAGAGAATCACAAGCATGCTCCATGCTCAGGACAGAGCCATTCCCAAGATCCTGGGATCATGACCTGAACCGAAGTCAAGAGTTAGATGCTTAACCCACTGAGCCACCCAGGTGCTCCGAGAAAAAGCTGCTTTGACAAGTAAGTAAGTAATTATTAATTACCTCAGTCAACTCCTCCATCCCAATTCCATGCCATAGTAGAGGCTCCTTTCCTGTGTTTTTTCAGGGTTAGAATTTTAGTAGGTATGCTTGGATTCTGGAATAAGAGAGATAAGCAGACTTTTTTAAATGAAGGGCCACAGAATAAGTATTTTTGGCTTTGTGGGCCCTATACCTTCTTTTGCAGCTACTGAACAGAAAGTGTTCTAGTGCTGCAGCAGCCATAGATCATATGTGATCGAGTGAGTTTGGCTTTGTTCCAATAAAACTATAAAAACAGGTGGCAGGCTGGATTTTCCCCATAGACTTTACTTTGACACCCTCATAGTATACTTGAAAATTTTTAACACAAAACAGTTAATAGTTCTTTCCACCTGTTGAATAAAGTACAAAAGCCATTTTATATAAATCCTCTGATAGATACAATGATGTATGTTGTGCACATAACATGTAAATATACTAAAGGTTTGCACAATGTGTTTGAAGGAGTAACCAGAGGAACAGGTTTCATACATGGAGTAGATCTAGTGATTCTAGATATTTAATGAACAAGAGCGTTGCTTCACTTTATAATATTTGTCATTAAGCTGATAGGACAGTTGCTCAGTGGCCCGGACTTGTGAGGCATTTAACTTTAATCATGAAATACCTTTTACCAGTTTTAAATCCAGTAAGCATAGACTTAGGTTTGTTTTTGCTTCTGTAAAGAACATTATTGGTCAAAATACAAGTTGGTTGAAGAAAATGCCCCATATGGGAGGAGCGAATAATTTTTTATGTTGTAGAGAATTTTTCAAGTTTACAAAGTGATTTCATATAGAAGGTTTATTTGTTCCTCAAAATAGGCAGAAAAGAAAGCTAAAAATCTAAAGCACTGAGACACTGTGTTTTTATATCTCCTTCCCCCACCAAGGGGTTAGAGATTTGGATAAACGAATAGAATAAAGAAAAAGAATAAAAGCTGTCCACTGAGTGTTGTTGTCATTTGCTCAGGAGAATTTATAGTAAGCTTGGTGCTTTGTAGCTCACAAGCAAAAGAGCAGGGTCTGCTTAGGGCATAGCCAATGAGTCTCTGACTTGTCATTCTAGCAAGTCACTGTGATCTAAGTGGGATTCAACTTCTGACCTGTGAAAAAGAGGTCTCGAGGTTTCTGATGAAAGTTATTTTCACTGGCATCCAATTTAGAAGCTGCTGAAATGAGCCCAAACAGACAACTGGAGAAAAATATGTAAGGATTCCCACCAACATAAGGATAAACAAAGCATAGGGATTGGAGGGGTTACTAAACTAGTTGGCCATGCATGACCAAAGCCAAGAGGTTATGTCAGACATATTAGATAAAATCACAGTTTTTTTAAAGATGACCTAAGTATTACTTTTTCTTCATTTTAAAACAAATAAACACATTGATAATTACATGTGTACATAGTTAAGTGATTAGATAGAAATAAGATTGAGTAATTAAAAAAACAAAATTGAGTTGTATGTAATGGTTTGCTGCTACAGAGGAAGGCATAAAAATTCATTTATTTAAATGCTTGCCTGAACCAGGAAGGCTGTGACTGATTCTGATGCCATTTTGTGCCTCTACTAGTACAAAGGAGAACCTATCCTTTGATGACAAGTATGCATGAGTGGTAAAAATAGGGAAGCCCAGTGCAAAGCTAGCTGTAAGAAAAGGACCAGGGCTGAAAAATTACTACTGATACACTGTTCCAGACCCAGGAAAAACTAAAAAAGAAGACACAAAGAGTGAATTGGTTACTGTGTGATTGAAACCTATACTGAAGGGGGAACAGGAGGCTGACAGGAAAGGCCACCTAGTGCCAAAGTGAAAGATTCATCTATTACTTAATGGGTTAGTAGAAGAAAACAGAATGGATGTGGGGCTAGCAAGTTGGAACAAATGAAAGAAGAAAAAATGAAGACCAAATAAATGGAAGGATTAGGAAAAAAGCAATTCCAAATATGTTGTGTATTAGTGGATTGTTTTCTTTTTATTTTTTTTAAATGTTTTATTTATTCTGAGAGAGAAAGAGAGAGACAGCGTGAGCAGGGGAAGGTCTGAGAGAGAGAGGGAGACACAGAATCTGACACAGGCTCCAGCCTCTCAGCTAGCTATCAGCACAGAGCCCAACGTGGGGCCTGGACCTGATCTGAAGCCGGACACCCACCTGACTGAGCCGCCCAGACACCCCTAGTAGATTTTTTTCGATGTGAAGCAAATATTTTTGCAAAACCTATTTGCAACAATGTTGCATTTCCCCATTATTAAGAGAGCATACACACATAAATCACTAATAACAGTGAAGATTTATTGAGCACTTACTATGTGGCAAGTAAACTAACTTGTATGTATCAATTCATACTGCAATCAGTACCATGTCTAGGGCAGTTTTGTTATTTTCTTTTTTTCACAGATAAACAGATGTAGGTACAGAGAGTTGAAATGATCTCTCCAAAGCTGTTTATTTTTTAGTTAAAAAATGTTTATTTTGAGAGAGAGAGCATGTACACATGCAGGGGAGAGGGAGAGAAAGAGAATGAGAGAGTGAGAGAATCCCAAGCAGGCTTGATGCAGTCACTGTAGAGCCCAACACAAAGCTTGATCCCATAAACTGTGAAATCATGACCTGAGCCGAAATCAAGAATCCGACGTTTAACTGATTGAATCACCCAGGCGCCCCTCCAAAGCTGTTTTTGAAATAAGGTGTCCTGGCTCCAGATATTTATACTTAATGGACTTACATTTTATTTGAGTTCTTTGGTAGTTTTTTGTGTATGTGCATACTTGGTATATTTCAGCTTTTGTTTAAAATGGCGGAGTAAACATGCGTTTACTGTTAGTCCTCCTGAAAGCCCTACAAAATGAAAATAAAGATCAAGAAAAGCACAAAGACAAAGAGAAGTAGCCTAGAAGAGGAATACCACAAACTTGTTAGCAGCTGGAAGGCAGGAGAATGGGTAACTAACTGGATGGAGAGGGAAGGGGAGAAATTAACAGATTGATTACTCCAAACCCTCCAAGGCCTCAGGGATTGTGACATCTGTCTACGTGAAGGATGGGGGGTTGAGGTTGACAAGAAGACAGAATTGAGTACAATTCTGTTTGAAAAGCAGATTCCCTAGTGACCCTCCTCTGCCCTGATGAAGTTCTGGGGTTTTATTTTCAGGAGAGGTAACACAGAGTAGCCCCTATTTTTCTCACCTGAAAGATTCAGTTAAATTTTTTAGTGAATCGTTACCTAGAAGAGAGACTTAGTTTATTCTCAACGGAACAACCAGACTAATTCTGAGAAAATGACTTCTCATCTAACCAGACTAAGAGGTAAAGTTTTTAGAAAGACCTACAGGGGCCCTAAGGATCTGCCTTACCCCACCTCTGCTCCAGAATTCTTTCCTGTATAATCTCATCACTGGCTCTTGTGCCCCTCGCTCTTTGCACACCAGTCACACGGCTCTCTTGGTTTTCCTCAGACTTGCAGACTGTTCCTTCCTTGTAGCCTTGACTTTGTCTCTCTAATCTGTCTGGAATGCCATTCCCACAGAGATCTGAAAACCTCATTCCCTCACTTCAGTAAGATATTTAATTATGTTTCACCTTTTCAGGGAAACCTTTTCTGACCAACAGATCTAAAATTGTAACCTCTCTTCATGCTTTATTCTTGAGTTTAGCACTCTTTTCTCTGTCACTTACCCTTCGTTTTTTTTTTCTGTGTAAAAAAAAGGAAACTAACAACATGACTTAAATGGTTTATTGTTTGCCTATTACACTGTACATTTTACTTACCCTGTTTGTCTGGGATAATAGAATATAGAAGCATTAGAGACTGTCAGCTTCCTAAGGACATAGGTTTGTGCATTGGCTTTGTTTGAGTCCTGTATTCCCAGTACTTAAAACACTGCCTGACACATAGGAATTGCTCAGTAATTGTGGATATATATATGAATAAAAGTATTCTAAGATAAAGGCGAGGCAATCTCTAGGAAAGTGGGGCAAAAAGATTAAGTAAAGGAAATCAGGGGATAAAGTGATAAGAAAATTTCAGGTCCAATCTAAGAGATCTGTTATCCAAACAAAATGAGTTCCAGAAGGTAAAAAAAGGAAAATAGATGGGAGGATATATATCAGATAAGTAACTTAAAAAAATCCCTGGGCATAATTTTCCTATGTGTAATAGCTCACTCAGTACCTGGGTCAATGGTTGAAATTAGATTTACATCAAAGAACATGATTAGGACATTTTAGAACACCAGAGACAAAGAGAGAATTCTAAAAGTATGTAAAGAGAAAAAAGCAAATTACTTACAAAGGATCAGTAATAATGGTGTCCTCAGAGTTTTCAATAGCAGTAGTGGAAGCTGGAAGTCGTGCCTTTAGACTTGAGGGCGAAAATACACGTAAGCCTACATTCTGTGGCATGGCAAGCTGTGTATTAAATCTGCATCTCCAGTAAAGGTATTTTCAGATAGCCTGAGCTTCATAATATTTACTTCTTAGGCATCCTTTATCAGACAATTCACAAAACAAGGGAATAGACCTAGAAAATGGAATATATGTAATCAGAAAATGAGCTCCAACATGAGAGACCAGAAGGGACCCAATTCCTAGGGGTACAGCCAGGAGTATGCTGGGAGAACTCCCACTTCCCTCTGGGGCAGGTCAGAAGCTCTTAGATGTCTCCAAGTTGAAGAACTGACCAATAGCTGAAGTGATTGGACATACTGGTAGGGGTTTTACAAAGCAAAGGGAAAGTTTGGGGACAAATTCATAACAAGTATATAGAAAACTAAGAAGAGGGGCAATACAGTGCTTAACTTGAGAGAGAAACAAAAGTTGTACAAGAAAAGAAACGTAGCCATAATGTAGTCTGTGATTCAACTATGAATATTATTCACAACTCACAATCATGCAAATACTGACGAAACCAAAATTCTGCTGTAGTTACTATGATTGCATTTTGGAGGAGGTAGGGTGCAAATGATCCAAATCCTTAGCTTTTGTAGTGGGATATCAATAACATCCAAAATGAAGAAAATATTTAGAAGTAGCAAAATAAGCATGTTATTTACAGAGTTAATATTTTTACAAAAACCCAGCTGCATTTGTTGAGAGTACTTATCTCTGTCCTGTGAAATATAGTGTGTGTTGTGGGGGGGGCGGGGGGGGATAAGACTACTGTTTGTTTGTAATATGATTATAGAACTGTATGGTTCGAACTGTGCGATGAACAACCTCAATAAATACAAAGGCAATGTAGACAATTTCAGTAAATAGGAAGATAGATCTATTTGTCTCACTTAATTTGGAGATAAAGGATTTTTTTTTCATAGTTAAACATGTCACAAGACCCTTTTAAGACACCAACACAGTCTCTTCTTTCCCATGTCACTGTCATTTCAGAGAGTGCACTTTGAAAGGCTTACCAGAGAACCCCCTTCCCACCTCTTGTGATTTTTTTTTTTTTTTTTTTAGGGATAACTCAATAAAGACAGCTGCTCTAACTTCTTGGATCTTGATTTAGCTCCTATTTTCGCATGAATCGATGGCAATCTTAGAGAACTTGAGATATCTCTAGTTTTTTCCCCCTTTTTAAAAAGATCACCTACTTTAAAATAGTGACATGTTTGGGATATCTGAATGGCTCATTTGGTTGAACGTCCAACTCTTGGATTGAGCTCAGGTCATGATCTTGTGGTTTCGGTTTCCTGAGTTCAAGCCCTGCATTGGGCCTTACACTGGTAGCGCCAAGCCTGCTTGGGATTCACTCTTTCCCTCTCCCTGTCCCTTCCCCACTTGCTCTGTCTCTGTCTCTCTCAGAATAAATAAATAAACTTAAAATACTGAGGCACTTGGGTGGCTTAGTCAGTTGGCTGTCCAACTTTGGCTCAGGTCATGATCTCGTGATTTGTGAGTTTGAGGCCCCTGTGGGGCTCTGTGCTGTCAGTTCGAGCCTGGAGCCTGCTTTGGATTCTGTGTCTCCTCTTCCTTCTGTCCCTCCCCCATGCACACTCTGTAAAAATAAATAATACTGAAATGTTTAAAAATAAACACTAAAAAAAAGTTGGGAGGTCTAGTGGGAAGTGTAAATACTTTGAAAAGGTTAGGAAGGAATATCTAAATGGACGTGGCTTTGTAGAAACCATCTTTCCACTATGAATTATATTTTACATGAAGCTGTGTAGGAGCCCTGTCTTTCACGTAGCTACAAGTGTACTTAAAATTGCAGAAATAGCTAGGTTATAATGATCGTAACAATTTTGAGGCTTTGGATTGAAAGCATAATAAAAATAACACTAGTGCTATTGACTGCAGAAAAGTGTCATGGTTAGTACTAAATTGTGGCTTGATTTTTTTTCTGTAAATTTTCCAAGATTTATGTGAATTTATTTTCCATCTCTTTGTCCAGCAGAATTTAAAATGAAGCTAATACAAACTCCTTGTTTGAAAATATGTTGTTGAAGTATCTATCTCATGCTGGTCTGAGTTATTTTTCAAGGGCTCCCAGGAGTTTATGGAAGGCACTATGATTGAGATATAACTAAATTTTATGGAAACATTTAAAGTACATTTCTGATTACGTTTATTCTGAATTATTCACCATTAGTTTTCCCCAAGCCAATTTCACTGGGACATGAAACACACACATTCTTTGTGGCCTATCCAATCTTTTGTAATAGGCAGTTTTGGGTTGCCGGTACATCCACATATTTAGTTTTAACTCAGTCTTTTCATTTAGCTGCAGTGTTGAATCTGTAATTAGAATAACCTTTTCATTTGTTAGTTTGAAAGGATAGCATGGTATCTTCTATTTAATATTTACGCTCCATCCATTTGATGTAGTTTATGAATTAGAACACCATGAAAGGTAGGACACAGAAGGTTAAAACAGAATGTAAACTGACAGAGACAGAAGAGGTAAATAAGGTCAGGTATCAGAAATGAGCAGATTGTAGATATGAGAAAAAGTGTGTTTCTACAGTTTTTCATGGTGAAGTCTCCAGGGGAAACTGTATATTTGATAATATTCTTTTTTTTCTGACTGCCCACACAGTAATCTATGGAGATGAAATATTTCCCTAAGCAAAATTGACTCTTCTGACAATAGGGACAAAAAGGACCATGTAGGAATTTATTGTGTGTAAATGACTTTAAGTCAACCTAGACCCAGTATTTTGAATTATGTTTTATAAGAATAAAGCAGAAATGGTGTTGAACAATATCATTTTCATGTCTCCTCCCAGTAAAAGATAGAAAAGGGAATCATCCAATAAAAGCATTTGGGAGGTGGTCGTTGGAAGAAGGTAAATGTATTACAAGCATGATCACCTTAAAAGAAATGATCACATACAGGTTAATAACAGGTTACTATCTCTGAAGGCAGTCTGGGTAATGCTTTTCCAGATTTAGCTATAGAATGATATAAGCTGGAGTCTATGTCAGAATAGGTAGAGAGGATTTTAAGAGTGATTTTATCAACTTTTACTGGTTACAGTTGTGCTGTCAAAGTGCTGTGCACGTTGAGAGCTGTTGGGAGAATACACCTTGTTATGAGGAATAGTGGAAGCTCTTGGATGTACTCTAATGTGATCCACACGACTTGTGGGGAATGGGCTACCATGGACTGATGGATGATTTACTTGCTTAAAATAGTGAAAAAAGATCCATAAGGTATTCAAAGATGCCTGACAGCTGCCTTAAGTTCAGATATTTTTAATGTATTTACCTTTATAATTTATAATACATCTTTTACTTAGCGTTCATTCAATACAGCTTAGGTGTCAGAACACTAAAAAGTTGAATCATACAGAGGCTTATTGTCAAATAGTTTGATCCAAAAGCTTACAGTCTAAGACTTGAATTCTGTACTGGGTTGAATAGTATAGTTCCCCTTGACCCCCTAATCCAGTGTGACTGGTATCCTTAGAAGAAGAGAAGAGGATGCACAGATTCATAGAGATCTAGAGAGGATGCTGTCATGTGAAGACAGAGGCAGAGAGAGTCATGTGTCTACAGGCCAAGGAACACTAGGGATTGCTGGCCACCACGAGAGGCTAAAAAAGAGGCATGGAGTAGGCTCTCCCCCCAGAGCCTCCACAAATAGCCAGCCTTGACTGTGGACACCTTGCTTTTGAACTTCTAACTTCCAAATTATGAGAATAAATTTCTGTTGTTTTAAACTATCCAGTTTGTAGTAATTTTTTATGGTCACCTTAGGAAACTAGTAGAGATTATAAGCCACCAGATCCATAACGTTCAGGGTTTTTTTGTTTTCATAGTTAGTTTTTGATGAAAGTAGTGTGCAATAGAACCTGAAACACTACACTAAAAAGAGCATGTGGTTGGAAGCCAAGTGAAATACTATTCTTAAGTAGATACAGACTATGAAAATTTTGTGTGTGGAGCTAAATTTCTCATTTGATTTGGTTATCAGGAAAAGCTATTGAGCAAAAAAATAACATATACTTTTTTAAAAAATCAAGAAGTGATGCTAATTGAAAGAAGTAGCAGTCTACTTAAAGAGGAACAATAATTTTTGCCTAAGGATCATTTGTTTCCATTCCTGAATTTAAGTGTGGAATTTCTGTCATTTCATTTTTTTTCTTTTAAGACCAAAGCCAAGACTTAGACATTTTTCTGAAGATAACATAAATACCATATTTGGAGTATTATAAAAGTAGATTTGTAGAAATGATGATGTGGGAGGATAATGCACTGAGAATTTAGGAGGGAAAAAAACCTTGCTATTATTTATAAATAAAGAGTGGTCCCCTGCTCTATTGAGCCCTATTTTCCTCATTTGTAAAATGAGAGCCATATCATTGTGACATCATGAGCTTCTTGGTCCCTGTAAATTGAACACAACACTGATATACTTGAGTTGTTTATGTCTAGCGCTTAGTTTTCCACTTCATTCCTTATCTGTCTTCAGTTGTACATTATTTTTCTCTTCTTGCTCAGAGGGTTCTAGCTCTTAGATTGCCTTTTGTGATTCTGATTCTGGAATGAGATCACCAGCGCTATCACACTCACCTTTGATAAGCCTCTCCTATCTGGCACCTCATTTCTGCTCAAAACTGCAACAGTCTTGGGTAGGCTTTACTTTGAGCTTAAGTCTCTAGACTCTAGCTTGATGATTTAATCAGAGATGCAGCTGGGGACTGCCCTTAGTTTTGATAGCCTGTCTGAGCCTTCAATTATATGCTGCATTTACACTTAGTCCCTTTGTTCAAGAGAACTGACATTGGTTTTGTGCTAACTTTGATGTAGAACTAGGTCCCTTACTGACTTCCTTAGTAAAGCAAATCACACCAAGCATAGCCTGAAGATTTGGAGGTCATGAAGCAGGGTCACTTGCACAGCACAAACAGTTACTTTGAAAAAACATCATTACCACTCTTGTGCTTTATCCAATAATTCTTCAGCCCCTACTGCCAACTGAGCCTTCTTTCTTTTGGCCCTTCCAGTGTACAGTGCCCAGTCTTTCTGGCTCCTTTACGATTCTAGTGAGATTTACCCCCTGCTCTTACTATTCCCCTCTTTCTCCTTAAATTTTAATGTGCCTTACCATCTTTTATCATGAAGAGCACTTCCAAGATTTTACTTCTATATGTGTTCATGACTAGTCAACCAGCAAAGAGCTTTCCATGACCTGCTACTAAAAGGTTATTGATGACAGGGGCACCTGTATGGCTTAGTTGGTTCGGTGTCTAACTTCGGCTCACATCATGATCTCCTGGTTTGTGAGTTGGAGCCCCACATCAGGCTCTCCGCTGTCAGCACCGAGCCCGCTTTGGATCCTCTGTGGCCATTGCTCTATGCCCCTCCCCCACTCTCCTTTTTTCTCTCTCTCTCTTTCTCAAAAATAAACAAACATCAAGATTATTTATGACAAATATTTTTATCCTTCCTAGATATAATCTATACTATCTGATCACTTTAAAATAACCACAACTGCAACAAAGTTACTGAAAGATATCACAATATATTAGCTTCTATGTAAAGTGTCTATTTTACTTTTTTTAAAAAAATGTTTTTTTTTTATTTATTTCTGAGAGACACAGCATGAGCAGGGGAGGGTCAGAGAGAGAGGGAGACACACAATCCGAAACAGGCTCCAGGCTCTGAGCTAGCTGTCAGCACAGAGCCCAATGCGGGGCTTGAACCCACGAACTGTGAGATCGTGACCTGAGCCGAAGTCATTGCTTAACCGACTGAGCCACCCAGACACCCCAGTGTCCATTTTACTTTGGCAATTAGCAGTGTGGGGTTTCAAATCTAGTGTCCTGGCACATGACTTTGAGCTAACCATTATTTTAAACTGTCACTACGCTAAAGGAAGAGAATAAATTCAGTAGGATGCAACCTAAGGATATTAAAAATCAATTCATCTTTCTGAGTTATGCTAATTAGCCTTTGATTGGTCTTTGAAAATCTAATAGAAAATTCTAGATAACTCACTTCTCCTTCAACAATGTAATGTTCTGATCTGTAAGAATTGGGTTTCTGAAAAGCAAATAGTAGTATGGTCCTTGATGCAGCTTGGCAATACAGTTGACCCTTGAAAAACACAGGTTTGAACTACACTGGACCACTTAGACATAGGTATTTAAAAATATTTTTTTTAACGTTTCACTTATTTTTGAGAGAGACCAAGTGTGAATGAGAGAGGGACAGAGAGAGAGGGAGACCCAGAATTTGAAGCAGGCTCCAGGCTCTGAGATCATGACCTGAGCCGAAGTCGGATAGTCAACTGACTGAGCCACCCAGGCACCCCTAGACATAGATGTTTTCATAAATAGAGTACTGTAAATTTATTTTCTTTTCTATGCTTTTCTTCACATTTTCTTTCACTTTTTTAAAAGAATATAGTCTGTGTTACAGCATGAAGAATATGTGTCAATCAACTGTTTATGTTTTTGGTAAAGCTTCCAGTCAATAGTAGGCTATTAGTGGTTAAGTTGTAAGTATCAAGTAGGTGAGCCAGAGATTATTGGCAGATTTTTGTGAGGAGGGTGGGCGTCCTGAACACCCCTAACCCCGAGTTGTTCAAGCATCAACTGTATTTCTCCTTAAGCAAAATGGTCAGTGATGGTCCCCCTCTGCAGTTATGTGTGCCTTAGAAGCATAGATTAACGTTAGTTACGGCCTTCTCTTGGAGTACTGGTTGTGCTTACATTTTCACTTTGTCAATTGAGATAATGCTTACTGGTTAAATAGGCTAACTGGACCACATTTTATCAGTAGAAAGTGTCTGATAATTCTCTACATGTTGCTAGTTTCTCTACTTCCCATAACCATGTGTCTTCACTCCAGACACTGCTGCATTATGTTCTAGAAGTGTCCTTTTGGGCTTGCTGTGGATGATATTAACTCAGCCAGATAACTGTAAAGGGGCTATAAGGGAGTTATAAGGGATTACAATAATTACTCACTTTTCTCATGTACTTGCTGAGCTGAATGGACATTGAATTTACTATAGTTTTAATAATAAGATCTGATTATGATCTAAGTAGGGAATCATCTTATGCAATTTTATGCTGCTAGACAGCTATATTTTCTCTGTGTTGAGTGTTTTGACTGTTACAGATCTTGCCCTTGAAGACAACTGGGCAAATTACACTTTGGCCAATTTTGATTTTTTTTGTGATCCTTCCAGTTTGCTGTGAGGTCCCGCCAGGCATCCTAAAGGCTCTAAACTACTCATTTTCATAATCTGAGGCTTAATCTCCTTATTCAAATGCTAGTTTATGGAGAATATTGATCCACGTGATCATGTTGGCATTGTAAATTGCCTTTAAAGAGGATTTTGTGTGAGTGAAAACATGTTTTTCTTCATATTCAGTTTAAGTGAGTATATACCTGTTGTATTAATGAACAAAACTAACACTTATTGAGCCCATAGGGCCCCTGACCCTGTTCTCTACACTGGAGGATTCTGGAGTACCAGTATGTTACTTTCACGTAATAATTAGAAGTGATATTCAGGAAAACAACATTCTGATCATGGGGGTAAACAATGAAAAGAAGGGAAATGATGATCCAATCAGTCCATAGAATCAATGAAGTGGAACTCTGCCTACTGTGACAGTGTGTGAAATGGACAACACACACATTCTTCTGCAGTGTCTGCCTCCAGTCTGCCGTGTGAACAGCATAGACACCTGCTCTGGTTCCCTCTGTACTCTCTGAGCTGTAATTCCCAGCTGCTTCCAAATATAGCCTTGTCATTTGGATATTCTTCTTTGTTGGATGTCCCCGTTTACTATAAAAGGAAAGGGCACAGGCTTCAGAAGAGAAAAATCTGAGTTTATATTCCAAGTTTTATGGCTGGTTAGCTTTGTTACTTCAGCTAGGAGACTTTCCTGGGCCTTATTTTCTCTCATCTGCCAAATATGGGCAACAGTGCCTATTTCGCACAGTTGCTGATGGATTCTATAAGGTGATATTCATGAGTGAACAGTAATGTGTCCAGCACACAGTAAGCACACCATGTTTTAGTTCCTTCATCATGCTTGCCTCTTTTTCCTTTGCCATTTAAAAAAAAAAAACGTTTATTTATTTATTTTGAGAGAGAGACAGACAGGGAGTGAGTTAGCTGGGGAGGGTCAGAAAGAGTGGAGGGGGGAGAGAGAGAGAGATAGAATGAATGAATGAATGAATGAATGAATCAATCAATCAATCAATCAATCAATCCCAGGCAGGCTCCATGCCATTAGCACAGAGCCTGATGCAGAGCTTGAACTCATGAGCTGTAAGATCCTGACCTGAGCTGAAATCAAGAGTTGGATGCTCAACCAACTGAGCCGCCCAGGTGCCCCTTTTTTTCCTTTTTCATAAAGTCTAAATATTTACCTTAGGACATTAAGATAGGATCTCCTGTATTTAATCTAGTTTGGTCCAGTCTTGGGCTTTAGTTGTGAAGGTGTATACATTCTGCTCATGTCTCATGTGCTCACATGTCTTTGGTGGGCTGAAACCATCCTTGTTTTATATACCTCTGTGTGCTGTACGCTCCACATACCTGTTAGTCTGATGTGCCCTTTGTTGTAGCCCCTTCGTCATACTTGTACATTCTCATGAACCCCGAACATGTTTCAGGCAGATTTAATAAATAAAAGCATTAACAAACGTTGTTACTTAGTTGGTTGGGTAAAAGGAGAAGTTAAGGAGTCTATTTCAAAAGTATGTGTTGTGCCCATGACAGCAATGGCTGGATTGTAGAGGGAGGCAAGGCCTATTTACATAATGAAAAACTTGGTACCAATGGAGCAGAGACTTAAGGAATGTAGGCATTTGCATTATTTTGATGATGGAAGGTTAGAGGCAGCATCTGGCATTAAAGACATCATAGAAGCTGTGATTGGTATGTGGGGGTACAGGTATGTGGGACAGTACAGCATAATAAAGCCAAGTTCAAATAATGACCTCCCTCATCATTACATGAGTGAATGTGAGGGAATTTATAAACTTCAACTTACACATTAAAAAACATGTTAAAAAGAAAGCATAACATGATTCTGGTGTGTGGGGGGGTGTTAAATGAATTAATCGTTACAGAATGACTAGCATAGTTCCTGAGATTTAAGGTGAAGGTCAGGGATTATTGTTATCCAGAGTATTCAAGAACAACAAGCAGAATCCTGGAGACATGCTGGGCAAACCACAGTTGTGTGGTCCTCACTGGATTCAGTTGACTTGGCCATTTTTCTCTACTTTCAGTAATGTCATCTGTTAATGTCATTTGGTGATTGTAAGTCTGGTTTAGGGCAGTTTCCAACCAGAGGCTCCTGGGTGGCTTACTGGGTTGAGTGTCCAACTTTGGCTCAGGTCATGATCTCGTGGTTTGTGAGTTTGAGCTCCTTGTCAGGCTTGCCGCTGTCATTGCAGAGCCATCTTCAGTCCCGCCTTTCTCTGCCCCTGCCCTGTTCATGCTCTCGGTCTCAAAATGAATAAATACATATTTTTTAAAAATTCACCAGTTTCCAACCAGATGAGTTTTTAATGATTTGGTGGTATTACATCACACAGGAAGAATGTACCCCACTCAGCTGATGTTCTTGTCATTGTAACATTTTATAATGCTTAAAAACATTACATATAAATTTATTTTAAAAAGAAAGAAGAAGAAACTAAATGCATATTCCTTACATTTGCTAAGGATATGAGTTTTGAATAAGCAATTAGTTAATTGTGAGCAACTTTATCTTTTTAGTTTGTGACTCAGGACCTAAAATTAAGTATGTAACAACTTCTAGCTTCTTGTTTCTAGGATTTTTTAGGTAACAACACCCTGCTTAGGAATGGAAGTTCATGTTGCTTGTTTTTAGATTTTGAAATAACATTGTTTTGTGTTAGAATTGCCTTGTGTCACTGTCACTTCCCTGGCTTCATTGCAGACCAGACTGACTAGTGCTTTGTAAAAAGGAAGGAGTGCTCTATCCATAAGCTTGCTAAGAACTATTTGCTGATGGATACCATTGGTATGGTTTAAAGACAACAATGCTAATCTTTCTTAACTTTGCTCAGAAAAATCACCGCAGCATTAACATTTCAAAGTTTGGCATTTTCTTGATTTTTGTGAGATAACTTCTGTGGTTCCTAGAGAAGGACCCACAGAGGTCAGCAAGAGCTGTTGTCTAAGGCCCCGGGGCTCTGGTCACTCCCTCAGAGTAGTGGAAATTAAGACATCACAATGATGAATTCTTATAGCGACCTCTGGGACCCCTGTGGCTTGCTTGTCTGGATGCTGATGAAGCAGATATATCACCACGTTCATCCAGTCCTCAAGAAAACTCTGATTTCTTTTTTCTTTTTTTTTTTACACAGCCAGACAACTCGGGGGGCAATTATCAGTTTTTCTTCTCTTTGAATTTCTTCTTTCCTCCTTTGTTCTTTCCTTCCTTCCAATTTGAAGTAAAACCTTAGGCAAGAATCACTGTATGCTGGCTTTTATTTTATGAAGTAGAATTTTGACTAAGGTCATTTAGAAAACAGTCAATAAGCAAGTTGTGAGCCTCTCACAACTTACACTTTTAAGTATCGCTGGTGTGTTTTCCTAGTATCTATAGGATCCTGAATGCAACTTTTGACAGCAGGATATCTGTCTAAGTTTGCCTGCTTCCCAAATTTTCTCTCACTCCCTGTCAGGAAAACCCATTTCTTTGGAGAAAAGGGAGCCTTCAGAGGACCTTCACAGTGAGAATTAAGAGTGATGCCTTATAGAAGAAAAGGTAAAATTATTTTAGCTCTGTTGAAACCATGTTGACTCATAAGGCGGGATGATGGGAGACCATGAACTTCAGAAGAGATGGTTTCCCCAAGCGGCATTGCTGATGTCTGCAATAGAAAAGTAAGCCTTGAGCGCAGGAAGCAGGGTGATGGTCACTGGTGCCAGAGAAGGTGAGTAGAGGAGATAGCAAGCTTGGCAACACCAGACCTGATAAGGACACATGCTGCGTCTGGGTTAAGGAAGTAGTTGCTCACCCTGTTACTCCCCTGGAGCTGCCTTCTGTAGTTAAGCGTGTGGACGCTTGCTCTCAGTCTTCAGGATCCCGAGCTGGTTTCTGTGGCCAAGTCTTTGATAATTAATTTCATGTGTTTTACCATTCATTTGGGAGGCAGGTGATTGCTTTGTGGAGAGTTACCCTAAGACATTACAATATCAAAAGCACTACTGATTTTAATTAAAACTTCAAAATGTATGCCTGTTGAAATATTCGTTATTGTACCCTTGATTGTGTATGAGAGTTGATAGTCTCCTGTGCTTATTTTTTTCATATAATAATACTAAGGACAAAATGGGGCACCTGGGTGGCTTAGTCGGTTAAGCGTCCGACTTTCGCTTAGGTCATGATCTCGCGGTTCGTGGGTTTGAGCCCCGCGTCGGGCTCTGTGCTGACTGCCAGCTCAGAGCCTGGAGCCTATTTCAGAGTCTGTATCTCCCTCTCTCTCTGACCCTCCCGTGCTCACGCTGTCTCTCTCTCCTAGAAATAAATAAAAATATTAAAAAAAAAATTAACAGGAGACGGAGTTTGCAGAATGTTTTTCTTTCTTCATATGACAATGGAATGTTACTGTATGTGCTCACACGTATGTACTTGCCCATGATATTTTTGGTGTTTGTCCATTGTCAAAGCTAGTAGACAAAATGAGACAAATGCAAGAGGAGAGGAGAGGTAAAAAGACAGGGTGAATAATCCTTTCATTGCCAGTCAATTGTATTCCAGTCTTGGTTTAGCCAGTGGTTCTGTGCTCTGTAAAACACTGATCTTTAGTATAATGCCACACCTAGATTTGCTTAATTGAGATCTTCGGAGGAAATAGAAAAGTGTGCTGGCCATGTGGAAAAATTGAAGAAAAGGTGTGTGGAACAGGGAAGGTGTTGACGGGACTCTTTCAGATGAGGAGGCATTTTAAGGCAGCCTCTGGTTTATGTGCCAAATGTGTCAAGTGCATACCACAAGGGGTATTAACCATCCAGGCTAATTCTTTTATTTTTACAGGTTACATTCATTATTACCCTTTCTGATTAGTATTATTTGAAACCTACAAGTGAAGAAATCTTTAATAAGGTAGATTATTTCATTAAATTTAGCAATATTAAAAAAAATTTTTAAGTTTATTTTTGAGAGAAAGAGTACAAGCGAGGGTGGGGCAGAGAGAGAGGGAGACACAGAATCCGAAGCAGGCTCTAGGCTCTGAGCTGTCAACACAGAGCCTGGCATGGGGGCTTGATCCCATGAACTGCGAAATCATGACCTGAGCTGAAGTCTGACGCTTAACAGACTGAGCCACCTAGGCATCTAGCACTAGTTTTTTAATCTGAGTTTTTTAGGTCTTCTATACAAAATATAGAGAATGGTGTGTGTGTGTGTGTGTGTGTGTGTGTGTGTTGCACGTGTGCAATCTCTGTGGCCCTGCTTTACTTTCTGAACATAGAAAATAAGGTTCTGAAACTTGGCAGGATGCTGGTCATTAAATTATTGCTGCTGTTTGTGAAGAATGTTGATTGCACTGTGCTTTCCCCAGAGCCCTTAATATAGGGTTATATTTTTATGGTTTTCAAGTTTTGGTGACTCCATTAGGAACATTTCTAGTGAGGCTGAATCATACTCAGGATATCACTTCCTTGCTGGGGAAAAAAATGAAATTAATGTGATAAAAACAGTACACTTCTGAAAAACAACAATAAGTGGTTTTATTTCCATGGTATTCAGTGCTTACAGCAGCCTGATCTGGAGCAGGTAGGCTGCAGTGTCGCTGTTGATTTCTTTACAGGAGAGAAAATGTTGCCTTGATTACCTCAACACTCTGCTGACTCTGGAGAGCAGTTTCAATTAAAACTTTCCCCCTAGCTTCAGAGACCATTTTTTGGTCTTCTTTATTAAAGTTGGTTTGGGGATGAAAACTTTTGAAAGCAAAAGGAATCATATCATTAAGAGTTTATTTTCAGTGAAAATCTAGATTTCTTTTGTAGGTTTCAAGTGAAAACAATAAGTATAGCAGTACTTTTCGGTAAGATAAGCAAATACCCAGAGCAGTGGGACGTAGTTAGAACATCAGAATAGGAGGTCTGACCCCATCCACGATTTGTGTAATGACTTGGGGTGAATAGCATTCATCTTTTGATTCCAGTGTCTGTGTACATTGCTGACCTTCTTCCTTCTCTTTCTGTTTATTTCTTCCATCTCCTGTGCCAAAATTTCTTGTCACAAAACGACTCCTTTTCACTATGGCACCATACATTGAGAAACCCCATGATCCTTTACTTTGCCTTTAACTTGAACCAGATTTAATTCTCAAGGCTGAAAGATTGCTCTTCATTAAGCTGTTTCCCAGTATGTCTTCAGACAGATTTGAATTGTCACTTCTTTTTGGAAGACTTCAAAGAGGTGATAATTTGCTTCCTTTTCAACTCATCCCAATATTCATTAAACCTTCGGCCTTCTTTCTTTTTGTTTTTGACATTAATATTCACTTATGTTGTAAGGTAACATTTATATACAAAGACATGTATAGATCTTAAGTGTATAATTTGATGAGTTTTGACAAATGTTTGCAACTACATAATTCATATTCCTAGTCAAGATACAGAACATTTCCATCACCCCCGAAATGTTGTTTGCAGGTCTTTTCAGTTCATCTTTGCCCCAAGAAGCAGCAACTTTTCCAATATATTTTTTATCATCGAGTTTCCTGTTTAGAATTTCATATAAAAGGAATTATATAGTATGAACTTTTGAGTTCAGCTTACTTTGCTCAGTGTACTATCTGTTACGTTCATCCATGTTGTTGCTTCAATCACAAGTTTGTTCCTTGTTGCTGAGTAGTATTCCACTCTGTGGATATATCATAATCTGCTTCTCTAGTCTCCTTTTGATATTTGGGTTCTTTCCAGTTGTGGCTATTACATATAGAGCTGCTATGAATACTCCTGTACAAGCTTTAGTTTTAGTTTGTCTCTTTTCTTTTTTGCTTTTGGCCTGTCCTGGCAGGCAGTCTCTAAGGTGGCCTCCAGAGATCCCTACCTTCTGGTATTTGTGCCCTTAATGTCACCTAGAATGATTGACTCAATTGACAAATCACTCAAAATGAATAGGATATAGCAGAAGTATTATATAAGTAATATAAGCAGAACTATGAGGGGGTTTCTTATGAGGTGGGGTGCTGTCTCTCACTCTCTCTGGGCCTCTAATGCTGGAGAGAGCCATTTCCATGTCATGAGGCAACCCTGTTGCAAGGCCCACGTGATTCATTTGGAAGATGATCTGCTCAAACCACCTAAGTAAGCTCCTCTTGCATTATTGACATCAAGAAAATGTGAGATGATAAATGTTGTTGCCAAGCCTCAGGTTTTGGGGGCTGTTTCTTTCATAACAGTGAATAGCTAGTACAGTCCACTTCAATGACAATGGTGTGGTTTTATTTTATTATTTTTTAAATTCTTTTTTTCACTTTACACCTTGACATAAATGCTGTGAAATGATAACTGCAACAAATGTAATTAATCCATCTCCTCACATAGTTATACTGAAAAAAGTTTGTTTTTCCTTGTGATGGGAACTTTCCAGATTTACTTTGTAGCAGCTTTCAAATATATTATACAGGCATATTAACTACAGCCATCATGTTGGGTGTTAGCTTCCCCGGTACTTATTTATCTTATAATTGGAAGTTTGTACTTTTTGACCCTTTTCATCCAATCTCCACTTGCCTCCCTGTTCTGGTGAGGACAAATCTGACCGTTTCCCCTATGCATTTGGTGTTTTTTATTCTGTTTTTTGTTTATTTTAGATTCCATGGTGTGGTCTAAATCAGTCATTCTGTATGGATTTCTCAGTGGAGAATAGGTCACTCACAGCTTTGTGTTTCTCATATCCATAGCTGGTAACAGAAGATAGGGTAATCTACAGAGAAAATTTTGTGTAGTTTTTTTAATTCATTTTTGGAAAATGGCTAAAGAACTTTGTTGTTTTTCTCAAAATGGGGTTTTACATATTCTTTTTGAGAAGTAGCACTAACTCATGATAGAAATATTCAGTTAATGAGGAACATATGAAGGAAAAGTTAAAACTGTCCATAAAACCATCCCCACCTCAATGCAGTAATTGTTAAAATTGTGCTGTTCATTTTTCTTGATTTTTCTCCATAAAAATACATGTACACACAAGCTTGTATATATATATTCACAAATGTAATCAAATTAGACGTGATCTTTTACAGTCTCCTTTCCCCCTTCATGGTATCTCCTGATACTACTTCAGTGTCGTTAAAGACAGATGAGGGGGGGCAGAATACGTGACTCCACAACATAGCACTTGGGCAGGTAGCGTATTTTGAGCTGTAGACAATCAAAACTTAGCTGACTGAGACAAAACTTGGACCTCTCCCTTAACTACCCTAAAGAATTTAGATAGGGGACCTTGCTCAGAGAGATCCCTAGTACCAGGGATAGCTTTTATCTGAATGACTCATCTGTGTGGTAGGGCAAACATCTAAGCTCTTCTTAATGTCCTATGAAATACCTTCCTCCCCTTTGAAGCCCCAGGCCCCTATCCCATTCCTTAGCATAGGATGGCATAGAAACCTCAACTGCCCTACTTGTCCTTGGGTCTCATTCTCAGGGGACTCCTCTTTGTACATAACGAGATTTGGTTTTCTCCTGTTCATCTGTTGTGTATCATTTTACCAGCCAAAGAACCTAGAAGGGTGTAGGAAAAAATTTTCCTCTCTCAACCCAAACCTCCGTGATCATTTTAATAGTTTTATGATGTTATTATGTACCATAATTTATTCGTATTTTGTTTTGACCTGTTGTGTTCTCTCCTCCCACTGTTGTTTTTTTTTTTTTTTGACAATTAAAAGCAGCCTTTGATAATCATCCTTGGTTATTAATCTATGTTCACTTACCCGATGTTTACCTAGCACATTTCATTATGTGAATATTTCTAGAAGGATATGCATATTGAAAAGTCTTGGAGGGGCACCTAGGTGGCTCACTTGGTTAAGCGTTTGGCTCTTGGTTTCAGCTCAGGTCAGGATCTCACCGTTGGTGAGTTCAAGTCCCACGTTGGGCTCCACACTGCCATTGTGGAGCCTACTCAGGATTCTCTGTGCCTCTCTCCCCTGCTCGCTTGCTCTTGGTCTCTCTCACTCTCTCAAAAATAAATGAATAAGCGTAAAAAATTTTAAAGGGGGCCTTAGATAAATATTATAAAATGGCTGTTCAGAAAGGTGAGACTCACAGGATATGAGAGTATGTCCTTCCATGAGTATGATAATCCTGAGCATTATCAAACTTAGTAATGTTTGCCAATGTGATGGACAAACATACTGTCAGATTAAAATGCATTTCTTTGATTGTACGTAATATTGAATATCTACTTATATTGTTCTTGGCTATGTATTTTTTGAACTGTTAATATCATTTGTTAATTTTTGTAGTAAGGTAGTAAAATATTTTCTCACTGATATGTAGGGTTTCTCTCTCTTTGTAAATCTATATGTGTACACACAAATATATTTTTATATGTGGTATATATTTAGATCTATGTGTAGTTTGTCATGTATAGTAAGTATATTTCTTTTATATATTGTAGTTCGACCATTAATGTTGGTAAGAGTGGGTTGTTGGGCTCTAAGGAAATTTTACATATTGAATGAGTTAAATTTATCATTGCCTAAATAGCTTATGGCTTTGGCATGATGCTTAGGAAGTCTCTTTTCTACTGTAAAATTATAAAATTACTCACTACATGTTTTCTGTTTTAAAGATTTATTACTGTGATTTCAGTTTTATGCATTTGCATTTTATATGTACATTTTATTTTTTTCATCTTGAAAATTTATCATTTTTATATTTAAAGTTTTTAATTGATCTGGAATTTATTTATTTTATTTTAAAGTTTATTTATTTTGAGGGAGAAAGTATGAATGGAGGAGAGGCAGAGAGAGAGGAGGAGGGAGAGAGAATCCCGAGCAGGCTCCACACTGTCAGCACAGAGCCCAATGCAGGGCTTGAACCCGTGAACTGCAAGATCATGACCTGAGTTGAAGTCAGAAAGTACCCCACTCTGTAATTTATTTTTATATAAGGTGGGAGAAAGGGATCCTTTTTAATTATTCCCCCAGACTATTGGCCAATTATCCCAATATAATTTATTGAATAATCCTTTTTTCGGTTACCAATAATTTTAAGTGTACCATTTTAACTTCCTAATTAATATGCATTTTAAATATGCATCTCCCTTCACATATCTTCCTCAGTACTAATTAGACTTTCACATGTTGATTAATAAATTTGTACTTTGAATTGTAAAAGTATGCTTGTCCCTGCATCTGTGTCTTCTGCATGGTACACATGGGAAAGTACATCCAAAACCTTAGAGTTTCTCTACGTGACTGAAGTTGTCTCCCAAGCCTGTCTACACATTGAATATTATTTCTTAATGTATAATAAAAGGATTCATGGCTACTACCGTGAATGTGGTAGAGGAAAGGAGGGGTGCATTCTAATTAGTTTTATATTAAAGTTAGAATTGAAAATATTTAAGTTCTTTTTTCTTTAAATTCCTCTTTGAAGACATTTCAGTGAATGTAAATTTTATGTATAGGATACAGGTCAGCTTCAACTTTCAAACATTTGTCTTTTTCACCACCTATGTTTTATACAATAGATACTGACCACCTTACCATATTTCGATAATAAAATTCAGACTTCCTACACGAATTGAATAACAAATGTTTGAAGGTCTTGAATGAAGATTTGGCTTCCCAGGCAGCAGTTGGCATCACACGATCTTTGTTGTTACAAACAGTTGTTTCGATATTAATCTTCATTGCATTTTTGCTACAAGTATTTTAAAATGGGAAGAAAATTTTAAAAAACGAAAATGCTAATAATGTTGGTAAGATGCTTTCGTCTCATAAACTTAGTATAATTGAGGCAACATTGGAAATGTGCTGAAAATGGTGATTGTTTATCCCAAGTGCTTGCTTGCTCATGGATCTATGCCAGTATGCTCTCTGAAGAAAAAGAATACAGCTAAAGATTATATATAATATGTGTGAAAATTTGTGTCCAAGAAACAAAATGTAATTAGTGCTTTCATAATATTTTTAGTTGTCTGGGAGCAGAACATTCCTTAAAAACGGGTTGTTAAATCCAACTGACATGTTCCAGTTCTCATTTTACTTGACCTCTTAGCGTTAAACACTTCTTGAAACGATCTCTTCTCTTAGCTTCTGTTGTTGACATCTTCTTGGTCACTTTCTCTTTGCAGTTCATTCTTTTCGTCTCATACTTCAAACATTGAAGTTATTTCATCAAATCTGGGTCATTTCCTCTGCTCCTGCTATGCTCTCCTTTTATGATCTATTCTAAGCTAGTGGCTTCAAGTTTATTCTCGATATAGATCACTTAGAAATCTAAACTGTAGCCCAGCAGCCCCTTCTGAAATACAAACCTTAATGTCCATTTTATTTAACATTGTCCATTTTACTTAACATTTTCTTGCTGCTGATGAAGGGGAGTGGAATATACCACCCCAAAATATGCCACTTTGGCATGAGGATTATTTTGAGCTGAAGACACAGCAGATTCAGGAAAAGCTCTTTACCTCCCCCTCAACTGTCTAAAAGTACATTGGAAAGGGGGCTGTTACCAGGAAAAGAGCTATTACTGGATCAAATTTTTTACCTGAGAAGCTTAGCTGCGTAACCGGGCAACCTTTATTTTCCACACATCTCCTCTGCCTTCCAGTCAGGCTTTCCTCCCTCTTTGTATTCCCAGTCCTTTGGCCCTTTTCTTAGCTCAGCCAATTACTTGGCTGCCTTTTGAGCCACACATCTTTGGGGTTCTTGTACATGTGAAATCAGATGTCTTTTTCTCTTGTTAATAAGTCTTAGGTCATTTTGTTTGACCAGTCACAGAACATAGAAGGGTAGCAGAAAAAATTTTCCTTCCAACAGTGACTCAAAGGCATTGCACATAGTGTACAGTCAAACCCAAATTCCAGTCCTTCTTTTGATTCTGTTTTTATTTTAAGCCTTCTTACTTTAGTTGTGCAAATTAGAAACCCAGAGTTGTGTTCCAATCTTACTCTCACAACTCTATATCTAATCCTTCACCAAGTCCTACTGATTCTACTTTCCCAGCGTCTTTTGAGTTTGGCCACTTCTCTTCATCCCAGACAGCAATTTGTTTTTCTTTGATTTGTTTCTCACATTCCAACTTGTATTTTTTTCACCTATCAAATGTGATAGATCGTCTCTCAGCCCAAAATTCTTTGATAATTTCTTACTTAAGATAAAGATTTCTGTTTATGCTTTTTTTTTTTTTTTAAACTTTTCCTACAATCCCTGTGTGGTAGGGTTTCTACATACCTCCTTATTCTCCTTTTTCACCTATTTTCTCATTATCTCTGCAATCTGGCCACATAGTCTTTTTATCTTTTTTTTTTTTTTTTTTTGGTCATTCTCTTAGGGAAGCTTTCTCCAGGGAAATCTTTTCTTTGTCTCTTCTCAAAGACCTCTCTTATTGGGCTTCCCCCCTTGTATCCCAGGATTTCTAGATCTTTCCTTTGGACAGATATCACCACCTTTACTTCACTTCTTTTCACATACACAGGAATTTAGTTGGTGTTAACCTTCTGTTTCTAACCTTGCATATACCCAGAGATTTCTAATACAGTTGTCAGGCATGCCAGCGGCCAAACTACTGGGGATGAAATGTCATTTGTTCTTAGCAAATTAAAGATCCTAGAGCTACACAGTACATCCTTCCTAAAAGTAAGGCATGGTTGGAGAGAGATGGGATTATCATGAATAATTAAAAATGTATGAAACACTTACTTGTAACAGATGGGTGAATTAAGTGTGTGTTTAAATCCTAATGATGAGGATCTTGTTAACAGGGGAAGATGAACATAGGAGAATATTTTATGGGGTGGTGTTCCTGAAAATGAGGAAGGGGGTAATATGTTAGATCTAGGCGGCCTGGCTGGAGTTTTCTTCAGAGACAGGAAGATAGGAGATAGACCGTGTAAAGATGTGGTAAATGGCTACGTTCATTTTGGTTGATAGTAGCATTTAATGTGAATTATCAGACATGGTCATCTTTTGAGACTGGAGGAAATGATGTTGGGGTCATAGGTTTGAGGAATGTGGAAAGTCTGAAAAGCTTTTGTTGAGAACGGTAGTTGAGGAGAGAAATAGGAGAGGATTTCTTATAATTCTAGAGGTTCCAACTGAAGCTCCCATTATGAATTTACTGAGATAAAGGTTGCCGCATTGTGTGACCTTCAGCAACACCCAGCTGACCGGGTCCAGGCTTGCAGGAAGCCAATACTTGGTTTCATCTAGATTGAGGGTTTACTTAGACGGGTAATGTTGTGAAAATGTTGGGGTTCAGAGCTGAGGGCCAAGAAAGAATTCTTGAGATGTCTTCAGTGAAAAAAGGTGGTTTTTCTTCCAGCACGGAAGCAGGACCCATGGGCACTGGAATTGTGAGGAGTGACTGATTATATACCCTCAGGTTGCCAGAGGTTAGGGATAGTGTAAAACTTGAAGGCATTTAGGAAATGGTCATTTATTTATGTTGAGTAAAAACTCAGTAATGAGACCTGTCAGATCTCAGGGCCATAAGCTTAGACTCTGATTGCCAACATACATCTTGAGGCGGATAAGGACAAAGGAAGTTTTCAAAGGAGTTTTTGTATGTTAAATAGACTTACAGGATCCTGGGGTCTGATGAAAAGGCAGATGGGTAATGGATTTTAGAGTATTTGCCTGCTTTTTTTGAAATGCTAAATGTGTATTCTCCTGCGGCTAGGAGAAAGATGAAAAAAAAAGTCAGAGGGCTAAGGATTGGGAGAGGTACAAAGGTCAATGGCTTTGTGTTCCAAATGAGGCCTAAGTATATAACAAATAAAAATTATTTCATTTCCCATCAGTATTTGGAATTGGTTGCCACAGTTTATTTGAAATTTAAACCATCGTGTGAATCTCCTACCGATATACTGTGGTTTCATTTCCCATCTGCGGAGAATATTCCAGGAAGTGATGAGCTAACTCAGTGTTTCATCCAATTCTAGGTGTGAAATATCAGCCTCTAAAAAAAGTCTTCATGAAAATGTTTTTCCTTGCTGATGGGCTTCTCTTGCCTTTTCTTGTATTAGCAAAAATAAAATCAAGTAACTCAGTCAAGGGCTCCACAGCAAACAAATGGCACATTCAGAAGAAGGTAACTGGAATTAAGAGGATTCATTTAGAAAAGGGGCTATTTTTAAGGAGCATGCCTGGGTGTAGTGGGCTCCATGAGAAATTGCACAGCTGAGCTTGGACCATTCTGACGTGTAACAGCGCAAGGGGAAGGTGGAGCCGCTACCATAGAGCTGCCAATTTAGGCAAGCGCACTGACTTTTGATCAAGGGATGTGACCACACCACAGTGCCCTTGGGGGAGGGTTAGAATATCAGCACCCTGACCTCACTCTTTCCTCTTGATCTTGTTAGGGTGCCCATTTCGCTGAGCTCATTTGTAAGAGAATGCTGTTAATGTGGTACATACACAGTAGCTCTTTGAGGCTCAGACAGGGTGGCAGAGAGTGGAGCATGACTTTGAAAAGCCAAATAGAAGACAATGGATACATAGAGAGAGGGAATTAATACTTTAGTACTTTTGTAAGGCAGATCCTTTCTTAATCTCTTGTTATGCTTAAAGTGAGGACCTGTATGATCTTCTATACCCTAGTCTTATCAGTCATGCGTTCAAAGCTTGCTGTCTTTGGTGGATACCGTGTTAGGCACTGGGTATATAAAGACCCATATGATAATGATTCTGCCTTTGAGGTGCAATATGTGGTGTAGAGATAGATGGAAGGACTATATAGGTAATACTCTCATGATTATTATTTATTTTTAGTATGACTTGATATCTAAAGCCCTATGGTAGCCTGAAGAATGGAGGATGTACATTTTTTGCCGGTGTATGTTTTATATATGTTTAAGGTATATGTATGAGTGTGTAAAGGTTGGTTAAGGGAAGGAATGTGAATTCAATTAGTCATACTTATTACCTTCTGACTAATGTACTTAAAACATCACTTTCATTATATTCTCTTTTCTTGAGAACCTGTAATAGCTCCCTTTTAAAGGACCTCCCTAAAGCTTCCTCGTGATTTTCACAGGCCTCCATCCTTAGCTTTTATCTGGCCTTTCCAGTTGGATTTTCCAGAACCCTCCATTTGAGATCAGCAGGTCTGTCTACCCTTCCTAGCTTTTTAAATTTCTGTGATGATTGTGTACCACCAACTTCCTCCACCCCAAACTTAAATACTTTTTAACTGACTGCTCCTTATCATTCAAAAATGGTGCTCAATTCTTACTTTTTCCAGTTAATTCTTCCTCAATATTTTAATTCATAATCAACTCTTCCTTTGCTCAATTTTGTTGACTTTTATAGACATTTGTTCTGTGAACTTAATTATTCTTTAGATGTCTTGGATGTGCTAATTTTGTCTCCAAAGGCATACTATGGGCATGTCTATCACTTCCTATCTGTCTCCTTCAACACTTAGGAAAGCTCTTAGTTTTAATAAATTCACTTGACCCTTGAACATAGGTTTGAAATGCCCAGGTCTGTGGGCATTTCAAATACATGGATTTTTAAAAATAAATCCGGTACAATACTGTAAATGCATTTTCTCTTCCTTATGACTTTCTTAATATTTTCTTTAGCTTACTTTGTTATAGGAATACAGTATATAATACATACAACATACAAGATGTGTATTAATTGACTTTTTATATTATCAGTAAGGTTTCTGGTCAACAGTAGACTTTTAGTAGTTAAGTTTTTGAGGAGTCAAAAGTTAATCATAGATTTTCAGCTATGCAGAGGGTTGGTGCTCCTAACCCCCACATTGTTCAAGGCTTAACTGTACTTGGTTGAAGTGTCCTGGAAAGTACTGAGACAGGGATGCCACTGCTATTGGAAAATAACTGAAAGGATTCTCTGCTAATGGAGGGACTACTACATTGTGTATGAATGAAAAAGCATTATATTTGTTTGAATTACTTGTTCCTGCTGCTTTATTGATGTTGATCTGATATGGAGGTTAGATCGGAATAGCTACTAAATCATGATTTTTAGCCAGCATCTGTGTAAATATAACTGACCTTCAATTTTAAATATAAATGTATTACAAGTGTGTAGAATCATCAACCTACATTGTAATCAGCCCACCTTTCCTTTTACTATTGTCGTTGGGCTGCATATGAAGTCTTTTCAAGTTTCTTCTCTGTTAATCACTATTCTGAATCTGTGTGTATAGAGTCTACAATCTCAGGCTCCATTCAAAGCATTAGTGTGACTACTACTCCTTCTCAGGTTTGGTTTGCTCTTTCCTGAACTCCTATTTGAGACTTTAGGCTTATGTTCAGGCCTATGTTCAGGTCTCTCCTACATATATTTTGTTTGCATCTTCCACTTCATCATCCCTGTAGTATTCGTTTCAACCAAAAAAGAAAGAACTAAAATTCCAAAGTAGAGCACTGTTTAAATAAAATATGAACCATCCATAGGATTTAATAATGTATATTAGAGCATGTAATCAGTGTTTATGATACGCTAAGAGAAAAATCAGATGATATAATAGCATGTATGATACTATCTAAATTCTATAAAAATACAGTAAAATACATGTTTCATAAAAATTAAAAAGCAATATTCACCATAATATAATTAGTAGGTAATAAGAGTTGTTAGCAGACATTAATGTTTTTTGGCATTAATATTTCTGGCTCTCTGCTCTCTGGGTAGACGTTAGGATTGTACTTCTCCATTTCCTTTGCCAATAAGTGTGACCATGTGATTTGCTTTGGCCTATAAAATGTGAGTGGAAAATACATTTATCATTTCCAAGTAGTAGGTTTATGAGACAAGCAAGATTTGTTTCCCCCTCACTGACGCTATACTTACAGAAGCACTTGTTCGAATGATGCTGCCATTTGCCAAGTTTTGAGTGACAAGTAAGTGAGAAATAATCTTTTGTTAGGCTAAACTATAGCAATTTTGGGGGTTGTTGCTCTAAGCACAGTCTACCCCATTCTGAGCAGTTTGATATTTATTTGATAATTTTTGGAAGATCTAGCTTAGCAAGAAGGACAAAAGGAAAACATGTGTGAAGCCACGTGGTAGGTGTGCAGTGCATTTTTTCACACAGTTGTGTGCTTGCACGAGCTATGCCAACTTACCTGATTTTTTTAAATTCTGAAAATAATCCTGTTTTTGCAGGTGATCATAAAAATGACCTAAGTCTTGTGGAGAATCACATTCCTTTTATTCAGCCACAGTAATCCTTACCAGTATTGAAGCATCGTGGGGAATACTGCTACTTAGGGTGGACTCCCGGCTAAGTAAAACACTAATTGATTTGGGGCACCTTGAACCTCTCCTTTTCTTCCATTATATTTATTAAGGGTATTCATGGAAAAAACTGTCAGGTCCTCTTGAGGGAGGATGAAATAAATTTAGTTCTCTGCCAACTGAAGAACCCTCCATAACTGTCTTAATGATGTTCTTAATTACTTCTGTTTTCCTTGGAATGATATTCAGTTAGGTAAGTATTGCGTAATAAATTGAAAGGTTGGAAAAGATACTTGTATAGTTCTCTTTGTGTGTGCACGTGCAGTACCTTAATAGAGGAAACGAAAGAATTTGTGAGGCTTTGAAACAATCACTGTGAATATTAACTTAGTTCAGTTGAACAGCAAACTCCAGAAGATGAGTAAGAGTTTATTCTAAGACACGTAGGGGGAACGTCATTTACAGAAACCATTCTATATTAAAAACTATTGCTCTGAAACAACACTGAGAGGATTTTAGTATTGATATCATCAATATTTTCTTTTATTTTGCTTTTCCCTAACTCTTCACCAACCTTTCTAGCTCACACATTAAGATACAGAAGCTTATGCACCCAGTACCCTAAGACTAATGTCAGCTGTAAAAGTGTGGTGTGGCATTTTACAAAAATTGCAAAATGCATATTATGCAAATTCTCCTTTGTATCCTGAACATTAAAAGAATGAAGAGTAGTGTCTTACTTTATAAATTCATTTTCCACTGTCAGAGGCAAGATTCATATGACCTTGCAGCTCACAATTAGGATCGTAGAAGTACTAGTTTGGACAGTCAACCAATGCCGTAAAAGAAAGGACAGAGCAATTCTACAAGTCCAAAGCTGGCTGCTAGACCTAGGCATGCAGGGAGGGGCTCTTCCTTTGCAAACAAAATGCATCATTACAGAATGATACCTTTCAGAACTTAAATTTTAAAACCTAGAAAAAATAATAAGGTGAAGTTGCCAAACAAAGATTGGGCTTTCATGCAAATGTCTTCGGTAATTAAGGGGAGGGTGCTAAATGTGCACTATTCCTTCTAAGCAGAATTGTTTCTAAATTCAGGGGTATGTTCACACTGTAGTCTGTGAGGCAACAGCTGTTCTTAAGAGGCCGCTGTCAATGTTGATAAGTTACTTTTAAAACTAAATCTGTTTGCTGAGCTCATGTTGTTTGGAAAACTATAAAGAACAAAATCTTTAATGCATTTTTTTTTTCCTTTGAAAAAAGGGAAAAATCCCATCAATTGCAAGCAAAAGCAGTTTTCTAAAAGCCCGCAACCTAGAGAGATCCTGGGGTAAGCTTATTTCTATGAGGGAGGGAGGAGAACACAAAGCAGATTGAAATTCTGAGTCCCTGTCTGTGGGTGACAATTTACACTCTGAAAATGCACTGATTGCATTCTTTTAGCCCTTATTGGGAGTGCCTGGGTGTAGGACTGAGAGCGTTTTGAATAGCTGCCCTTTTGTTTGTTTTTTAGGACACAGTCTTTATTGTGAATCTGTTTATTGTGAGTGATACACTGGCCAAACCAGCCTTGGGTATCATTGTCTTTTTGTTTCATGTGGTGCTTGAGGCCTTGTTTAGCTTCCAGGGTAGAACAAAGCCCATAGTTGTCTGGTGTCTGATGGGGCGACACAAACTCTGGCCTTGGGGGGAAAAACAAGAGAAATTACTTTCTCCATACAGTGTGGTATCCCTTTCTTTGTCTTACTCAGTTCCATAATTGTTCCATCTTATTCAAGAGCCCAAACCAAACCCAGGAGACCCAGTCGTTCACATCCTCTGTTCGTCTTGTTTTTGTATTTTTTACACATGAACTACTTTTCTGTCTCATAAGCTTGGAGACCTTTGACAAGTATCAAATCAAAATGGTAGAGTAGAGCATGTGTTTTTAAGATTTTCTAGTTCAGCTTCTATGAAATAAAAAACTGCCCTATATCTAATGATCTAGTCTCTGCTCAAACATTACAGGTGGGGGCAGTTTCCATTATTAGAAAAATTTCTATTAAGCAAAAGTAGTTTCACCTGTACATTTTTACATACTTGTTACAGGATTGACCTCTGGGCGAACAGAATAATCCCACTTGGTTGCATAATGAAGGAGTGTGAACACCAAATGTAACCCGGGATATCAGGAACTCCACCAGAACTCAGCATTGGGGGGTTAGAGCTTTTGTTCAGAAGAAATGATTGAGGATGGCCCACTTAGAGATATGAGGATTGAGGGAGACACAATAGGTTTTGCATACACGTGTGTCATATACTTGAATGGCTGTCCAGTGAAAGACTAATTAAGCCTGTTGATTATGGCTCCAAAAGGCAGAATCCAAACCAGTGGCTGGATTTAGTGGTAGGTATAATCTGGATTTTTTTTCCTTGAAAGTTGTTATTGATTAAAAAAAAACCTTTACTTTATTGTAAAACTTGCTGAAGTTTTCTGAAGCAAAATAAAACCTATATAAAATTTTAAAATTAAAAACTTCTTTCTGATTTGTTATTACACTTAATAACTAAAATAATAATATTAGCTAATCCATAGAGCTTTTCCCATCTCCTAAGTACAACTGTAAGTACTTTATTATATTAACTCATTTACTGCTCAAAATACTCTTTATTTTTTTCTTTCATAGTTTATTGTCAAGTTGGTTTCTATATAACACCCAGTGCTCATCCCAACAAGTGACCTCCAACAAGCCCATCACCCCCCTTCCCCTCTCCCCCACCCCCATCAGCCCTCAGTTTGTTCTAAGTATTCAAGAGTCTTTCATGGTTTGCCTCTCTCCCTCTCCCCCACTATTTTTCCCCTTCTTCTCCCCCATGGTCCTCCATTAAGTTCTTCCTAATCGACCTGTATGTGCAAACATATGGTATCTGTCTTTCTCTGCCTGACTTATCTCGCTCAGCCTAACACCCTCGAGTTCCATCCATGTTGCTACAAACGGCCAGATTTCATTCTTTCTCATTACCATGTAGTATTCCATCGTATAGATAAACCACATCTTCTTGATCCATTTGTCCGTTGATGGACACGTAGGCTCTTTCCAAGTTTTGGCTATTGTTGAGAGTGCTGCTATGAACACTGGGGTCCATGTGCCTCTATGCATCAGCACTCCTGTATCCCTTGGGTAAATTCCTAGCAGTGCTATTGCTGGGTCATAGGGAAGTTCTATAGTTAATTTTTTGAGAAACCTCCACACTGTTTTCCAGAGGAGGCTGCACCAGTTTACATTCCCACCAACAGTGTAGGAGGGTGCCTGTTTCTGCACATCCTCGCCAGCATCTAGAGTCCTCTGATTTGCTCATTTTAGCCACTTTGACCAGCATGAGGTGATATCTCAGTGTGGTTTTGATTTGTATTTCCCGGATGAGGAGGGATGCTGAGCATCGTTTCATGTGTCTGTTGGCCAACTGGATGTCCTCTTTGGAGAAGTGTCTGTTCATGTCTTCTGCCCATTTCTTTACTGGATTGTTTGTTTTTCGGGTGTGGAGTTCGGTGAGTTCTTTATAGATTCTGGATACTAGCCCTTTACCTGATATGTCATTTGCAGCTATGTTTTCCCATTCCGTCAGTTGCCTGTTAGTTTTATGGATTGTTTCCTTTGCTGTGCAGAAACTTTTTATCTTGATGAGGTCCCAGTAGTTCATTTTTGCTCTTGACTCCCTTGCCTTTGGGGATGTGTCAAGTAAGAAATTGCTGCGGTGGAGGTCAAGGAGGTTGTTTCCTGCTTTCTCCTCTAGGGTTTTGATGGGTTCCTGTCTCACCTTCAGGTCCTTTATCCATTTTGAGTTTATTTTTGTGTATGGTGTGAGAAAGTGATCAAGTTTCATTCTGCACGTTGCTGTCCAGTTCTCCCAGCACCATCTGTTAAAGAGGCTGTCTTTTTCCATTGGATATTCTTTCCTGCTTTGTCAAAGATTAGTTGGCCATACATTTGTGGGTCCAATTCTGAGTTCTCTATTCTATTCCATTGGTCTATGTGTCTGTTTTTGTGCCAATACTATACTGTCTTGATGATTAGAGCTTTGAAGTAGAGGCTAAAGTCTGGGATTGTGATGCCTCCCAATTTGGCTTTCTTCTTCTATATTACTTTAGTGATTCGGGGTCTTTTGTGGTTCCATTCAAATTTTAGGATAGTTTGTTCTAGCTTTGAGAAGCATAAAAAGTGAAAGTTTGACTTCTTCTTTTCCAATTATGATGCCCTTTATTTCCTTTTGTTGTTTGATTTCTGATGCTAGGACTTCCAGCACTATGTTAAACGACAGTGGTGAGAGTGGACATCCCTGTCATGTTCCTGATCTCAGGGGGAAAGCTCTCAGTTTTTCCCCATTGAGGATGATGTTAGCTGAGAGCTTTTCATAGATTGCTTTTATGATGTTTCAGTATGTTCCTTCTATCCCGACTTTCTCGAGGATCTTTATTTTTTTTAGTGTTTTTATTTATTTCTGAGAGAGAGAGAGAGAGAGCACGAGCAGGGGAGGGTCAGTGAGAGAGGGAGACACAGAATCTGAAACAGGCTCTAGGCTCTGAGCTATCTGCCAGCACAGAGCCCGACATGGGGCTGGAACCCACAAACCATGATATCATGACCTGAGCTGAAGTAGGGCACCTAATCGACTGAGCCACCCAGGTGCCCCTTGAGGGTCTTTATTAAGAAGTGATGCTATATTTTGTCAGATGCTTTTTCTGCATCTTTCGACAGGATCGTATGGTTTTTCTTTTCTTTTGTTGATGGGATGTATCACATTGATTGATTGGCAAATACTGAACCAGCCCTGTAACCCAGGAATGAATCCTACTTGATCATGGTGGATAATTCTTTTTATGTGGTGTTGCATTCGATTTGCAAGTATCTTGTTGAGAATTTTTGCATCCATATTCATCAAGGATATCGGCCTGTAGTTCTCTCTTTTTTTTGCTGGGCCTCTGTCTGGCCTGGGAATCAAAGTGATACTGCCTTTGTAGAATGAGTCTGGAAGTCTTCCTTTGATTTCTATTTTTTGGAATAGCTTGAGAAGAATGTGTATTAACTCATTTAAAAAAAACTTTTTTTAATGTTTTATTTATTTTTGAGAGAGAGAGAGAAAGAGACAGACAGACAGAGTGAGCAGGGAAGGGGCAGAGAGAGAGGGAGACACAGAATCCAAAGATAGGCTCCTGGCTCTGAGCTAGCTGTCAGCACAGAGTCTGACGTGGAGCTCCAACCCACGAACCGTGAGATCATGACCTGAGCCAAAGATGGATGCTTAAACAACTGAGCCACCCAGGCATCCCGTAACTCTGATTTAAATGTCTAGTAGAGTTCTCCAGGGAAGCCAATTGGCCCAGGAGCCTTATTTGTTGGGATATTTTTGATAACTGATTCAATTTCTTCATCACTTATGGGTATTTTCAGATTTTCTGTCTTTTCCAGTTTGAATTTTGGTAGTGTGTGTGTGTTTAGATATTTGTCCATTTCATCTACATTGTCCAGTTTGTTGGCACATAATTTTTCGTAATATTCCCTGATAAGTGCTTGTATTTCTGAGGGATTGGTTGTAATAAATCCATTTTCATTTGGATTTTGTATATTTGGGTGCTCTCTCTTTTCTTTTTGACAAGCCTGACTAGAGGTTTGTCAGTTTTGTTTATTTTTTCAAAAAATTAACTCTTGGTTTAATTGATCTGTTCAACTGTTTTTTTTTTCCTTTGGATTCTATATTGTTTTTTTCTGCCCTGATCTTTATTCTTTCTTTTCTTCTGCCGTGTGTGGGGTGCTCCTATTGCTCTGCTTCTAGTTCCTTTAGGTGTGCTCTTTTGTATTTACACTTTTCCTAGTTTCTTGAAATAGGCCTGGAGTTCAGTGTACTTTCTGCTTAAGACTGCCTTTGCTGCATCACAAAGTGTTTGCATTATGGTATTTTCATTTTCATTTGTATCCATATCTTTTTTTAATTTCTTCTCTAATTGCCTGATTGGCCCATTCGTCTTTAGTAGGGTGTTCTTTAACCTCCATGTTTTTGGAGGTTTTCCAGACTTCTTCCTGTGATTGATTTCAAGTTTTATAGCATTGTGATCTAGAAGTGTGCATGGTACGATCTCAATTCTTTTATATTTATTGAGGGCTGCTTTATGACCCAGGATGTGATCTACCTTGGAGAATGTGCCATGCGTACTTGAGAAGAATGTGAATTCCATGGCCTCAGGATGCAGAGTTCTAAATATATCTGTCATATCCATTTGGTCCAATGTATCATCCAAGTCCATTGTTTCTGTAGTGATTTTCTGTCTCTGTGATCTATCCATTGCTGTAAGTGGAGTATTAAAGTCCCCTGCTATTAGCACATTCTTACCCATAAGATTGTTTGTTTGTGATTGTTTTATGTATTTGGGTGCTTCCGTATTCAGTGTGTAGACATTTATAATTGTTAGCTCTTCCTAATGGATAGACTCTGTAATTATTATATAATGCCCTTCTTCATCCCTTGTTACTACCTTTACTTTAAAGTCCAGTTTGTCTGATATAAGTATGGCTACTCTGGCTTTCCTTTGACTTTCAGTAGCATGATAGATATTTCTCCATCCCTTTACTTTCACTCTGAAGGTGTGTCAGGTCTAAAATGAGTTTCTTGTAGACAGCAAGTAGATGGATGTTGGTTTTTTTAACCATTCTGTTACCCTATGTCTTTTGATTGGAGCATTTAGTCCATTTACATTCAGTGTTATTGTTGAAAAATATGAGTTAGAATCACTGTGTTCTTTGTAGGATTCCTGCTTCTGGTGGTGTCTCTGGTACCTTGAGGAATTCTTTCTATTTTTCTTTATTTGGGAAGACCTTTGTTTCTCCTTCTATTCTGAATAACAGACTTGCTGGATAGAGGATTCCTAGCTGCATATTTTTTCTGTTCATCACATTGAAGATGTCCTGCCATTACTTTCTGGCCTGCCACCTTTCAGTAGATAGGTCTGCAACCACTCTGATAGGCATCCCTTTGTATGTTGGGGCCCTTTTATCCCTAGCTGCTTTCAGAACTCTCCCTTTGTCCTTTTATTTTGCCAGTTTCACTATGATATGTCATGCAGAAGATTGATTCAAGTTACGTCTAGGGAAGTCCTCTGTGCCTCTTGGATTTCACTGTCTGTTTCCTTCCCCAGATTGGGGAAGTTCTCTGCTGTAATTTGTTCAAGGACTCCTTCAGTGCCTTTCCTCCTCTCTTCCTCTTCTGGGATTCCTATGATACAGATATTGTTCTGTTTGATTGTATCACTTAGTTCTCAAACTCTCCTTTTGTGCTCTTGGATCAGTCAGTCTCTCTTTTTCTTGGCTTCCCCTTTTTCTATAATTGTGTCTTCTAATTGACCTATTCTCCTCTCTCCCTCTTCAATCCGTGCATTGGATGCCTCCATTTCATTATCCACCTCATTTATAGTATATATTCATCACAACTATTTTTAAGCTCCATAGTCTTTGTAGCAGTAGCTTCTCTGATGTCTTCCATACCTTTTTCAAGTCTAGCGATTAATTTTATGACTGTTGTTCTAAATTCTTGTTCAGTTATGTTGCTTATATCTGTTTTGAGCAGTTCTTTAGCTGTCATTTCTTCCTGGAATTTCTTTAGAGGAGAGCTCTTCCGTTTTGTCATTTTGGNGATTAATTTTATGACTGTTGTTCTAAATTCTTGTTCAGTTATGTTGCTTATATCTGTTTTGAGCAGTTCTTTAGCTGTCATTTCTTCCTGGAATTTCTTTAGAGGAGAGTTCTTCTGTTTTGTCATTTTTGCTAGCTTTCTGTCTCTTGTTAGTTTTAAAAGCTTGTTATGTCCTCTGCACCTGCGAGTACTGCTATGTTAAAGAAGGCTCATTGACTGTCCAGGGCCATTCCGTTCTGGAAGTGTTCTTTGAATGGTGTCTCTTGGTCTCTCTTCCTGAGATTTTGGTTATTTTATTTCCCTACTCGTAGTGGTATTTGAGACTCTGCACCCTGTGTAATTTTTCTTATTGTGGTAGCCCTGGAAAGGAAAACAGACAGACAAACACACAGAAATCAAAGGCAAGCAAAGTTATAGACAAATCCAACAAAGAAGCAAACCGAAAGGGAAAAAGAAAAAAAAAGAATAAAAGAAAAAGAAAGAAACCCAAAAGACAAAGGACAGTCTCAAAGCATAAATCCTGAATTCCCAGCTACAAATAAAGAGCTGGTGTATGCAGTGCTGATGGAAGAGCATATACAAAGAGAGAAATGACAGGGGCGGGGAGTAAGCGAAATTGAACACTGACCAGGCAGAGAGACTAAGAAACTTCATTCAGAGATAGAAAGAGGAGACTATGGTAGGAGGCGAGGAGAAAGAAAGGAGGATAATGTTACTCAGAGAAACTATATAGTCTGATTACGAGAGAGAGAGAGAGAGAGATAGACAGACAGACAGACAGACAAGGTAGTGGTGGGGGTGCAGTATATACATCTAGCGAAAGGTTTAAATGTGACTGTTCAAGGAAACCAATGGCCATTGTGCCCAGACCAGCAGAGGGGAGGGATACGAATGAGACAAGGGAAAATATATCAGAATAGAAAGAATTTATCTGGAATTAATCATGGCAGTGCATCAATGTTGGTCTTGTCCCAGGCTCCGGTAAAAAAAAAAAAAGAAAAAAAAAAAAAAAAAGCAGCTGTCTAGTAGGGATGAGCATGGTTTGGTGCAGGCAGGTCTTGCTTTCACTGCGGTCCTGCCTTCCTGGTTGTGGGAAGAAAAATGGTGGCGCCCCAGTCCGTTCTCAAACCAAGTGTTGCAGATCATTCTTTTGTGTCCAATCTCCCTGTGCTCTGGGCATAGCCAATATGGGTCGTGTTCTAAGTCCCACGCCCCTCCTTATTTCCTGGTCTTAGTCTGCATGCTTTATTGATACTGCCCAAAACGTAGTCCCTTAGGCTGGGCTGCTTCCTAGCGGGAGGGAGCCAGGAGAGCAGCAGAGCAGTTTCTCTTGTCGCCGCCTGGGACTGGGGCACCCAGCCCAAAGTCAGCGCCACAGCTAGTAATAAGATCACTCTCTGAATGCCTTACGGTTAGGGATGGGATATTAAGACCCTGTCTGTCCCAGGCCATGGTTTTTCTATTCTCCAGGGACAGTTCTATGAGCAGTTTTAGCCACTCTTTCTCTCCTCCTTGACTCTCCATGGCTCCCCGCGAAGGGGGTTCCCTCCTCTCCGTGTCTCCGGGTCCCGGCCCATTTTTATCTTCCCCAGTTTGCAATCACACACCTATGAGGTTGTCTTCTTAGTGGACTCTGTCTCTTTTCCTCCCAGATCCCTGCAGCTCAGTGTCCTATGGCTTCAGTTCTTCTCTGTTTGAGAGATGGGGGCGAGTGAAATGTATGGAGTTCCCTACTTCTCTGCCATCTTGCCTCCCTCAGATTCTGGATTAATCCAATGGTGAACATGGCCTTTTCTACATGAAGAGTGCATCTAAGATTAGACAGTTAGATTTTATGACCTTTAAGGTGCTATGGAATTCTTACAGGTGTGATCTCTAAAAGGTATGTAAAAGAAATAATCCTGTGTTTAGAAGATATATAATATGGTGTACACATTGTATTCTGAGGGATGTCAAGGTGAGAGCATAATAGAGAAATGCTAGATGAGGCTGAAAAGAGTGAAGCAGCAAAGTAATCTGGTGAATTTAGGATAGGTGATCTGGCTCATGAAAGGTTATGGAACAATAGTTTTGTAACAGTCAGCTTCCTTGTGGGATAATGTATCTAAGGTAGAGTAATATTGTTTATGTTTTGATGAGTTTTGACAGATGATGCACTTAGGTAACCATGAGTGCAATCACGGTGTACAGTGTCCCGCCTGCCTCTAAAAGCTCCTTTGTGCTCTTTCCCAGTCCAGTCCCTCTTTAGTCCCTTTCTGGTGTCTTTGAGCCAGCATTTTGTTTTTGAGCTTTGCACATATTGCTATGTCTATCAATAGTTGATTCTCTTTTAGAGAGACAGAAAAACCAAGAAACAGACTCTTAACTATAGAGAGCAAACTGATGGTTACCAGAGGGGTGGGGGTGGGGGAGATAGCGTATGGAGATTAAGGAGGACTCCTGTACTCATGAGCCCTGGGTGATGTATATGGAAGTGTAGAATCACTGTATTTGAAAAACAGTAATAATTAAAAAAATTTTATATCTGTGGATAAAAATTTCACATGTTTAGTTTTGAGAGAGACAGAGAGAAAGAGTGTGAATGGGGGAGGGGCAGAGAGAGAGGGTGTCACAGAATCCAAAGCAGGCTCCAGGTTCTGAGCTGTCAGCACAGAGCCCATCGTGGAGCTCATGAACCATGAAATCATGACCTGAGCTGAAGTGGGACACTTAACTGACTGAGCCACCCAGGCGACCCTATGATGGATGTTTTCATTTGTCTAGGGTAAATACCTAGAAGTAGAATTTCTGAGTCAGGGAGGAAGGTATGTTAACCTGGACAAGAAGAAGCCAAACTATTTTTCCTGGAGGGATTGTACTATTTTACATACCCACTAGTATTGTCCAAGAGTTCCAGTTCTTCCCATGTTCATCAACACTTGGGATGATCCATTTTCTTAATTTTAACCATTCTAATGGGTGTGAAGTAGTATATCATTGTGATTTTAGTTTGCATCTCCTCAGTGAATAATGGTGTGCATCTTTCCTTCTGCTTACTGACCATTTGTATATCTCCTTTCATGAAGTTAAACCCGTGTTTTTGTGACGTAACTGGCACAGAGCAAGGCATAGCAGCAATATGGCATCTTTATTATGTAGAGCAGGGTTAGCAAACTTTCTCCTAAAAGGGACAGATAACAAATATTTCCAGCTTTGAGGTCCCTACAGTCTCTGTGGTGCTTTCTCAACTCTGCCAGTGTGGCATGAAAGTACCCATATACAACACACCCATGTGTCCCAAAAAAAACAAAAAACAGCTGGTGGGTCAGATTTCCCTGACCCCTGATCTGCAGAAATGGTACAAATCCATTTTGTGGAAAATAGTGCCTCTGCTTAGAATATTGTTTGTGGGAGTTAGAGGGGAACTGCTCCTCTGGATTCAGTTCTGCTGACAAGGTGGGAATGGGTAAGAGCTGAGGAGGAGGGGACTGGACATCCCCAGGGTGGCTGTTATGTATCTTGAGTAGTTGTTTAAGTGTTAGATGTTTGAAATCGAGCATTTATGAGAAGCAGTAAGAATTAGCATCATCACCACTAAATCCTTCTGAGTCTGTCCTAAGGGAACAGTCCAGAGGGAGGTGAATAGCTTTGCCTTTCATCACCCTGGTACCAATTTGTACTATAGCAAAAGGAGATTTGTGCTCCAGTGTGCAGATCATATGGATTGGAACTTTGTGTTAGAAGTAGTAAGTTGTTACTTCTCTCTTGGTGATTCATTTACAGCATCTATTACAAACTGCAAATCTTGCTAATAGTGGATTTGGGTCTGAAATATTCATCCCAATAAGAATCCAGGCAAGTCTAAATCAGGGAGGGGGAGACAAGGAGACATTTTTCTCTGTAGAAGAAGATCATCTGTTTGAGTTTCTTTATCCTTCAAGAGATAGACCATATTTTTCCTAGTTGACTTTTAATAGCTTTTATCCATTTATGAGGTTCACATTTATCTGAACAAATACAGAGTTAGAGCCAAAAATGTAAAGGAGATGTATATCATGTAAACAGATTTTTATGATAAGCTTAAATGATCCCCAAGAAAATGGAAGACAACCATTTTTATCTACTCAGACATTTTCAACACTCAAAATTTTTGCGCTGGACACAATCCTGCCTCTTGGGCCACTCTTCCCTTCTGCCTGCCACACTCAGTATTTTCTTTATGCTGGGTTTAGAGAAGACTGTTGTTTGCTCATAGAAAATGCCTTCAGATACTTTTCTTTCCCTCTGCTTGAAACTGCAAAGTTCCCTGATAATTCTTCTCAATTGAAAATTAACTTGTCACATGCTTACTGTGTGACTGTCACTGCACCAAATTGTGTGGGGTGTACAGAGGTAACGTAACATTTGATTCTTTTCTTGCCAGTGTTTAAAATCTAACCAGAAGTGAAACAGAGGAAAGTTTTTAGCTATTTTTTTTTTTATTATGTACTTCAATTAACATCCTTTGGGATTATATTTTCTTGGGCTATAAAGATGTTAAAATCAAAGTTTTGCTGAAATTCTCAGTCCAATTGACTTTTCTTTCATGGTTAATTTTCTTTTATCAGCCACCGAGAATGATACAGACCATAGTCCTCTTCAAGGTGGGGACATACCTTGAACAGCTTTATTTGCCGAGCTCATGCACACCATATATTTCAAGACCTAGTTCTTCAATGAAGTTGAAATGCCTATAGTGTCAGTGAAAAACCATAGCCTTGTTTTGGATCTGCTACTGGGTTTTAGAATCACCATGTAACCGATTCATTAGGTAAAAGAGGAAAAGTATATTTTTTTAAAACTTTTTAAAAAATGTTTTATTTATTTCTGAGAGAGAAAGAGAGACAGAGTGAGCAAGGAAGGGGCAGAGAGAGAGAGAGGGAAACACAGAATCTGAAGCAGGCTCCAGGCTCTGAGCTGGCTGTCAGCACAGAGCCCAACACGAGGCTTGAACCCACGAACCACAAGATCATGACCTGAGCCAAAGTCGGACGCTTAACCGACTGAGCCACCCAGGCGCCCCGGAAAAGTGTATTTTTTAAAAATACTTTTCATTCATGTATGATAAATCTTAGAGGCAAAGCACTTGAGGAGTTGTCACTTATCAAAATATTTTGCACGATTTAGGAAGTTAGAGAGTAGCCAAAGTAGTAAAAACAGAGATAGTGAATCCACGTGCTGATAAAATATGTAGTGTTTGTTATAATTAAAAAAAGTTTTAAAAATGTTTACTTATTTTTGAGAGTGACAGTGCGAGCAGAGGAGGAACAGAGACAGTGAGACACGGAATGTGAAGCAGGCTCCAGGCTCTGAGCTGAGCTGTCAGCACAGAGCCCCACACGGGGCTGTAACTCTCAGACTGCTAGATCATGACCTGAGTCGAAGTCGGACACTTAACCGGCTCAGCCATCCAGGCACCCTGCGATTGTTGTAATTTAGAAAAAAATGATTTCTTTGGCTGGAGAAAAGGAAAGAGACAAAATGAAAAACTTCCTCACCTGTGCCGCCTTGTGAAGACTCGAGCCAGGTGCTAGTTTGAGGTGCCAGCACCAGAAGTAAGTAGTCTTGCTCGTGAACCCGGAGGACAGATGATAACATCGCCGGCAACATTCTAAGACTTTTTAAATTTACTGCACCTGGCCTTTAGAATGTTGACCTTTTTCTTTTATTCTTACCACACTGAACATTTCAGAGTAGATTTTTCACACATTCTTTTTGGAGTCTAGGCTAAAAAAGAAATTAGAGGTCACTTTAAGCTCACAAGTGTGTATATTAACCCCTGGAAGGGATTCATAAGTCAGAAACTGAATACATCCCTTGACCACTTTGCTTCTCCTCCCACACCTGACTTAATGCTTTGAGGTTAGGAAAGAGGCTGTGCCCTCCTCCCTCTTTCCTCACCCCAGCCCTCCTAATTCATCTCAGGAATCCTGAGTCAGTGGAAAAGGTATATGTGTTGCTCTATAAACTTATTTATTAATTTTCTCTCTGACATGGTTGGTTTGACATTGGCATTCCATTGTAGCCCATTTTGCACCGGGCCATAGACCACAGAAAGCCTACTGTGTTACGTTTTTCTCTTCTACCTCTCTGTGGCAGCGCAGTGTGGTTGAAGTGCAGACACATCAACACAGGGAAAGAAGTGCCCAAGATAATCCTACCAATTCCATAGGCCTGAGGCTTCCATGCCTCTGCAGCAGAATGTCCTTCAAATTGTCTTTGAGCTTTCGGCAAACTTTTGGGATAAGAGTCTGCTGTCAGTGAAACTTAATGGTTTTGTCTTTATTTATTCTACTTTATTAAAATGAATATAAGCAATCTCTTTTAATGCCTTGCCCTTTCTTCCAATGAACATACTTGACGGGTGGGAAGGGTAGGAAAAATAACATTATTTGCTCTCTGATGAATATATGCAAAAATAAATCTTTAGTTTGAAGCTTCCTTCAGTAAGCATGGCTTAGATATTAAACTATTATATCTAACATTTCAATTCAACTACATTATTATATACATCTGCAGTGAACATCATTATGAGATAGATGTATAGTCAAAAAACATATTGCAAAAGTGGAAATGCATTTAGACTTAATAGGTATTTAAATGATTTGGATTGTGGAAGATTGTTTTGGGGAGCTGTAACACAAAGCATTTATTTTTATATTAACAATGCAAGTATTAATAAAGTATGACTGGGTAGATTGTACTCTCTGAAAGTGCATTAAAGGTGTTTTTCAGGGTGAAAATATGACAATCTTCTTCTGTAGTTTATTAGTTTCAGTGCTTTGTGTGTGGTGTTTAGATGAAGCAGTGGAATTGTTCTCAAGCTTTACTTAAAACACTGAAATGCTCTGAGCGGGTGGGGAGCATAAACTTGATTTATGTGTTAGAAATCTTAGCCCATTGTAGGGGTTTAGTTGTCAGGACACTGCACTTAACATGAAAGGAATCCACAGTAATCTGGAAAGCAGAAGCAGCTTTCAGTTAGGTGCCAAGAGGCCAGAGGGCCTGCATCTGCACGCAGGAAGGAAGCTGGGAGAGTTAGGGAAGGTATCTTGAAACCCAGCACTGGGTCGTATCTCTCAAAGGACCCCAAAAGAGCTCCAGACAGTGTTCTCTTCTCTTACTTCCTTGTGTATATAAGTCACCTGGGGATCCACTGGAAATGCAGATTCTGATTCACCAGCCCTGAGATAGAACCTAGGGGAAGCATATCTCACCAGCTCAGAGAATGCCATTGCTGCTGGTCTTAAGACCAGCCTTTAACAGCAGAGGCCTTGGGGGCATTTTCCAACCACTCAGGGAAGAAGAGGTCCACAGGCATTGAAGGAACCAGGTGGCATTTGCACTCTTGACTCATAGTTGTATTTCCTGTCTGAGGAGAGAGAAACCATCCTTCCATCTCAGGCACCCCTATGATTGCTTACAGAGCACAGAAGCAGTGACAGAAATGCTAAAGACCCCTGTAGTGGCACTCTTGGGCCTCTCACAAGCTAGTGAGTAATAATTGGCATCATCATCAGAAGAACACCTAGTGTTTCTATGGGGCATGCTGAGTGCCAGGCATTATGCCAAATGCTATTCATTTTTAATGAATCTTAGTCCTCACACCCACCATGTCAAAGAGGCACCATTATTACATACCAAGGCATCCATAGTTTACAGACAAGGAACCTGAAACACAGGTGATGTTAAGTGATGAGTGAAGATCACACACAGCTATTCAAGATTCAAACCAGGATTATTGGAGTACAGAATCTATGATTTCCACCACTTTCTAAGTTCTTGCTCTGTGCCAGGAACATTTCATTAAATCCAACATCACGGAGGGCAAAAAAGTATCATTGGAGATGCAGGCACTGAGGTTCAGAGAGGGAAACTGACTTCCCTAGATTGGAATTATCTCTCAGAGAGTAGGGATTCAAATTTAGGCTGTCTGACTCCAAAGCACAGTGAAGTCAGAACAATAACCGTGTAAAAGCTCCAACAGCCATAAAGTAGTGTTGATGAGTAATTTGAGACCCATCATGTAGGAGAAGATGTTGGGAACTTGGAGTCCACGTAACATTATTTTGGGGGACTCAGGAACCAAAGACATTATGAACATCATCTAAACCCTTGCTTTATCCCCCAGTGCTGATATGGCCTTGGAATACAAGATTTTATAATATTATTGAGAAAAGAATTGCATATTTGAATAACTGTGTGTATAGTTGAATAATCTTGTTTATACCTTGACCAATTGGAAATTTAATATTAACCATTATTATAGAGGATGGAGCTGGTTGGCCAAGGAAGGTTGGAGGAATATAGTTACATGTCCTTAGAGGCATATAACTGGAGCTTATTCAAAGTTCACTTCTTATTTCTAAGTTGCTGCACAAATTATTTGCATTTAAATTAATATAAGCAATGGGTGACTTGCTCCACAGTTATTTTTTTTTGCTATAAAATATTTATGAGTGTGGGGGCGCCTGGGTGGCTTAGTCGGTTAAGCGTCCGACTTTCGCTTAGGTCATGATCTCACGGTTCGTGGGTTCAAGCCCCGCGTCGGGCTCTGTGCTGACTGCCAGCTCAGAGCCTGGAGCCTGTTTCAGAGTCTGTATCTCCCTCTCTCTCTGACCCTCCCCTGCTCACGCTGTCTCTCTCTCTCTCCTAGAAATAAATAAAACATTAAAAAAAATTTTTTTTTAAATATTTATGAGTGTGTATATACTTCTTTTTACAATGTTTTTAAATCTATTTAGTTTTGATAAGGAGAAAGAGACAGTGTGAGCAGGAGAGGGGCAGAAGGCGAGGGAGAAACAGAATCTGAAACAGGCTTCAGGCCCTGAGCTGTCAACACAGAGCCCAATGCGGCACTTGAATTCACAGACCATACAAGATCGTGACCTGAGCTATAGTGCGACGCTTAACCAACTGAGCCACCCAGGTCCCCTGTGTGTATATATTTATTACATAAAAAGTGGTACCAAGGGGCACCTGGGTGGCTTAATCAGTTACGTGTCTGACTTTACTTCACCTCAGGTCATGGTCTCATGGTTCATAAGTTTGAACCCTGCATCAGGCTCTGTGATGATGGTGCAGAGCCTTCTTTGGGTCTTCTGTCTTCCTCTCTGTCTCTCTGCCCTTTTACCACTCTCTTTCTCTCCCTCTCTGAAAAACAAATAATAAAAAAGATGCTGAGCAGAAGCAATTATACTCTATCAAAATTTGTTCATCTCAGTTTACTTGTCCTTCAGAATCATGGAGTAATACAATTTAAATAACTACCAAATTCCTGGATTTGAATTCATGTAACTTAAAAAAATTTTTTTAATGTTTATTTTTGAGAGAGAGCGAGAGAGAGAGAGAGAGAGCAAGTGAGAGAGCAGGGTAGGAGCAGAGAGAGAGAGAGAGGAAGACAGACTCTGAAGCCTGATATAGGGCTTGACCCCATGAACCACGAGATCATAACCTGAACTGAATTCGGAAAATTAACCAACTGAGCCACCCAGGCACCCCTGGATTCATGTAAGATTTTCTGCAATTTTTATTTTGAAATAATTTATTTTTAATTTTTAAAATAATTTTTAAAATAATTTTTAAAAGTTTTACTTAAGTAATCTCTACACCCAATGTAGGGCTCAAACTCATGACGTCAAGATCAAGAGTCCCATGTTCTTGTGAGCCAACCAGGTGCCCATGAAATAATTTTTAACTTAGAAGTTGAAAATATAGTACAGAATTCCCATATGCCCTTCACTCAGTTTCCCCTTATTTTAATATCTTAATCACTGTAACATAGTTATTAAAACCAGAAGGTTAATGTTATTTCAATTTTAAGAAGTAATCTACAGATATTTTGAAATTTTTCCCATTGTCTCAATAAGAACTTTCCAGTTTCCAAGAAAATATTTCTAAACTTATTCTCAGAAATTTTTCTTGATGATGACTGTTCAGGAATTAGAGAAGAGAGGAGCAGACAGAAGAGCAGATGGATGCAAATTGAAAATAGACACACATGTACTTTGGTCTTAGGGCTTGAATTGTATCCCTCTAAAAGATGCTGAACTCCTAACCCCCAGTACCTGTGAATAGGACCTTATTTGGAAATAGGGTGTTTGAAGATGATCAAGTTAAGATGAGGTTTTTAGGGTAGGCTCTTGGCTAGTATTACCATATTCTCATAAAAAGGGGAAATTTGGGGGTGTCTGGGTGGCCCACTTGTTAAGCATCCAGCTTTTGCTTTTGGTTCAGGTTGTGATCTCATGCGCGGCTTGTGAGCTTGAGACCTGCATTGGGTTCTGCACTGACAGCATGGAGACTGCTTGGGATTCTCTCTCTCTGCTCCTCCCCTGCTTCTGCCTTCTCTCTCTTTAATAAATAAACTTAAAAAAAAAAAAGCAGAGCGTATTTGAACACTGACACAGATAAACGCACAAGGAGAACATCATGAGAAGGTAGGATTTATACTGCTGTAAGCTAAGGATTGATCAGGAGATGGGAGACAGACCTGAAACAGATCTTTCCCTACCACTTTTAGAGGGAGTATGGCCCTGCTGTCACTCTGATCTCAGACTTCTAGCCTTTAAGGACTGTGAGACAATAAAAATTTGTTACTGAAGCCACTCACTTTTTTAAAGAAATTTTTAATGTTTTATTTATTTTTGAGAGAGAGAGATAGAGACAGCGTGAGCTGGGGAAGGTGAGTAGAGAGAGAGCAGGGGAACGTGAGCAGAGAGAGAGGGAGATACAGAATCTGAAGCAGGCTCCAGGCTCTGAGCTAGCTGTCAGCACAGAGCCCGATGCGGGGCTCGTACCCACGAACTGTAAGATCATGACCTGGGCTGAAATTGGATGCTTAACCGACTGAGCCACCCAGGCACCCCATGAAGCCACTCACTTTGCTGTACTTTGTTAAGGCAGCCCTGGCAAACTGATATATTTGCTATGCTTGACAAATCAGCTGAAGCTTGGGTACTTTTCTTACATGTTATGCTATTCTGACCATGGCAGTTGAAAGGTGCCTGGAGAAGTGATTGGCCAGGTGAAAGCAAGGCCCTGAGGTAATGTGTGAGTAGACACTATTTTGGACTGGTAACACACGCATCAAAGTAGGAGGGAGACTCACCAGGCAGAATAACAGATCTGTGGATGGTGAGGGAATTTGCCTTCATGTGGTGAGTCAAGTGTGAATCATGTACTATTCATTACAAGTGGGTAGAAACCCCCAGGAAGGAAGTTGATTTCAGCTGTCTACTGCACCCTACCCTGTCTCTGTTTCCACTGTCACCTTGGTTGGTGGTGGCAGTATGGGCAATTGACTATCCTCTTCATGAGACTTGTTTTTTTTTTTTTTTTTTTTTAAATGATACACCTTCCTTGAATTCCTTGTGCTATCCTGGAAGCCGGAATTACTATAGGTGTCTCAGCACTCTTAAGGATATTTCAGAGGATTTTTTTTTTTATAGATTCAAGGTCATATGTATAAAAATATTAAAAATGTTTGACACAAATGAAGTATAAATTGAGTAGAGGCCTAGATTGCCAGCACAGCTGTGTAGGATCAGATAGGATAGTTATGTTTGTACTAATTCTTGGGGATGGTTGTTAAAGACTTACAAGGTTCTTTACAAATTTGAGTTTTTGTGATTTTTACACTATGCCTGTCCTAAAATTCAGTGGTATTTTTTTCTTTTTAAATGTTTGTTTTTTTTTTGAGAGAACATGTACACGCGTAGGGGAGGGGCGGAGAGAGAGGGAGAAGGAGACAGAGAAACCCACAGCACAGAGCCCAACGTGGGCCTTGATCTGAGGAACCATGAGATCATGAGCTGAAATCAAGGGTCAAATGCTTAACCAACCGAGCCACTAGGGCTCCCCCCAAATCAGTTGTATTTGTATAGAGCCATGTGTTGTGTTACTCTCTTACCTAATTTTTTATACTGCTAATATTTTAACTGGGTTATCTTTTGGCAAGTGTAAATAGCACTGGATTTGAGCATTACAATACACACAAAAATACCCCATGTGTGTAAAATTCAGTAATGGATGAGGGGAAGATAGACCTGTTACTATGAACACATGACTTAATTCAAGGATCAGGAATTCCTCTCTGACGAGCATTGTTTATTTTCACAAAATTAGACTGATAAAGAGAAAATAAAGCTTGTTTGTTTTGGTTGTGTGTGTATGTGTGGATTATACTTTGCTCTACAGGTAACTCACAAGATAGAACTCCAACAAGGAATTGACTTTATATGCAGAACTTCAGAACCAGCCAGGGCTATTTTAGCCTTGTTAGTTAATAGGAACCTGAGGACTATAAGGCTGTGCGTGTGTGCACACACATATAAGGCACACATGCAATTTCAGAGCCCAGTACTTTCCTGTAAAAATAATGTGTGATTTCACTAGAGCCATCCCTGACCTTTAAATACCAGTGTTATTTTCCTTATCACTAGGACATTTTGAATGCCAAAGTACTACTCTGGATAGGGAGACTTGTGTATACCTGCACTTCTGTTTCTTCTAGGCATAGTGAATGTTTTTGGAGTACCAGTTAGCCATTGTTAGTCACTGAGTCATTGGCATCTTCATGGGATCGTTGAAGAATGATCATGCAGCTTGCTAGAAACTTGTAACTAGGCTTGTTCTGGGCAAATGGCTGTCAGAATGCAGTCACTTCAGGGATCAGGTTGCATCTGTCAGGTCCTATGATCATGGAACTGGTAGTCTGGGACAGTCTGGATCTTCCTGGAGCCTGACAAGTTCAACTGAAACTGAATCAGCTGGGGGAATGAGACAAGTCTCACAGCTGTTTGACTTCTTCTGTTCAGCTAGCGGTGAAGCCTCCAGTTTACCTGGCAACATGTGTTAAATAAATAGAAAACAATTGTCCAAAATTTCTATCTCTAAGTTAAAATTCCCAGACAAGAATAGTTCGCTTTCCAGGAGTCGTCTCCAGGTTGTAATAAACCACGTGCCTTCAGCAGGTAGAATCCACAGAAGTGGAATCTTGGTCGGCACAGTGAGTCACCTTGAATTTTATCTCTTGCCCTAACCTCCCCTCAGAATGCTACGTGCAGGTTAAATGGTCACATTGGTACTTAGTTGTTAAGATGTTATTGAATCTCTTGAGTTAAATTTGTTTTACTTGAAGTGGCTATAATAAACTTAATTAAAGATGATTGGAAAGAAAGCTAACAAAGCCCTGTCTAGAATCTATTTAATACAAGAAATAATTTGAGGAACTTTGCAGATGAGTACTTAGCTTGATAACTGCTTTCAAGAAAACATGCATTTTGTGTGGGATAATGGGTTTAATATTCCAAAAGAGAAAAGGATGGAAGTGGGGCAGACTGGAAGGAAAATTTGAGGGATCTGACATCGTCTTCAAGTGGAATATCCTGATTGCCAGGCATCTGCATAGTATGGATCTTATCTATTATTCCCCTTTTTTCCCCCCAGGTATTGATTTAGGATGTTACTGCTGACTCCTTGCATCTCCTTTATGTATAAATATGGGCAACCAGGGTGTGATACTGTGGTTTGTAATCAGAAATGTATATATTGGTCTCTGCCCCCAGGTCCTGACACAACCCTCATGAAACCCGTGTAATTTCCTGAGTGATGGAAGAGTCTTTTGTTCTTATGAGGTGACTGTGCGTGGACTCATGCACAAGGGCTGGTCAAAATCATTTGAACCTCAGAAGGCTGTTGAGGGAGGGGAACCTCTGATATATAGCAGGTCAGAAGTACAGGTGACGATCTGGACTTTAAAACATAGCCCAAAGTCCAAGGAAGGGGTCATCAGAACCTCCAGCTCTAGTTGGTGGGTCAGAAACACAGATAATAATATGGGCATGTGACTGTTGTCTGAAGCGGGGGTGGGTTGGTCTTGTAGGACTGAACACCTACCTGTGGAATCTGGTACTTAGTCCAGATAGATAGTGTCAGAATTGAGTTGAAGTATAGGACACCCAGCTGGTGTTGCAGACCTTTGCTTTTTGTGGGGAAGACTTTCCACTTATTTGGTGTCCGGAAGTGTGAGGAAACTCATAGGAAAGAAAGCCATAGTAGAGAAGAACTGACTTTTCCCTACACAAGTGGAAAGCTGAGTTTGTGCTTTCTACTGGGGTCAGCAAATTTGAACTATCAAGGTTTGCAATTGCACTTGATCATACTGTACCCAGTGGTAGATCACAAAGATGGTCTCTCCAGTGAATAAAAGGTATCCCAGTAGTTTCTCCTGCTATTCCTTGTGGTAGAAATGTCTGTGGTTCTTCCTAAATCTGAGCCAAACTACATTCCTTTGAGGCAACTTTGAGATAACATGTGGTTGGCCCTCATATTACTTGAGGTTTGTCTTTATATTTTATGGTGCAGTGGATAAGATACTTCCCAGTGATGTTTTTATATGCATGAAATTGTGACTGTTATTCTGTAATTCACCTTATTTCCGTTTTAAGCCACCAGTCCTTCCAGGGGCAGAAGCCTTAAAGGCATTCAGTTCTGGACAGGTGGTTATTTAACATTGGAATGTGCTTAGGGATTTTCTCTCTTTATTTTTTTCTTTTCAAGATGGCACCAAGTTCCAGGGTTTATGTAGCATTGTGGCTCTGGGTAGTAGTTGGTAATGAGTTGAGAATGGAGGGGCAGAGGGTAGTGTTTGGGGCGGGGGAGGGGCACTCAGAGTGCTCAGGTGTGGTCACGTGACTTAGCCTGGTCTCTACTCAGGTGGATTGTGCTATTTGTCCTCATCTGTGGTCACTCCTCTTCCCTGGCTTCAGGCAACTTGTCTGTGTTCTTGCTGGTACTCTGGGTCCCATCATTGCCACATGGGAAGATGCTTGCCTTTTCCCGAGGATGTGCAGTGATGGCAGGGAGCAGCTGCAAGGTTGCCAAGCTCATTCATTCCTTTGCATTACATGCCACGGTGGCTCAGGGAGCTCTGGGAGGCCCTGTGGACCTTCCATTCTCAGCTCTGAATACCTTGTCTTTTGGTTTTATTATATTCTCCACACTTAATGAGTTCTCTTAGGATGGTAATCACTTCTGCAGGATAGTGGTAGCCTTGTGTCCTTGCAGCTTCAGGTTAGGATGGTATGGGGGTCATCTGGTTATAGGGAAGTACAGGATGGGGACAGATTGTGTGGTGGAGTTGGTGAGCATGTAAGTCAATGCTGAGAGAGTTGATTCTACCATAGGAGGTTACCCAGTGGAATCAAAGAAATCTCAGCTGCTGTGGGGAAGGATTCTGTTACCAGAAACAGAAATAACTAGAAAGGAATAAATGTATGGATATTGGTGATATCTGGTAGAGGTAGGTCTTGGCTTGGAAGTTGGATTAAGTTTTTGAAGGAAAGGGTCCAGTTTGTATGGAGCTGGAGGATGGACTGAGACCTTTACACAAGGATGAAAAACAGACTAAGTAGAAGATTGCAAATTGTGACTGAGAGTGTGTGTTATTTCCAGGTATCACACATGCACATGTACACATGTGTGTACACACATATATACATACATATATTTTTGATAGTAAAAATGGAATTTTGGCCCATTATATTTTCTAGCTGGTTACTGCTGGTATGCAGGGAAGCTATTGTATGTATATATAAAACAAAGAAAATTTACTCATTTCCCTTGTTAGTTTTAATAGCTTTTGTTTTCATTTTCTGGGTAGACAATTCTGTAAGTAATTGTAAATTTATGTCCTTTCCCTTATTTACTTAAAATTTAGTTTTTATTTTATAGGAGTAGGTGATAACACTTAGCATTGATCTTTTGGTGTTTATGTGCATATAGATGTGGCTTCTTGTTGGAAGACAGTCCTCACATTAAACTCCTTTAATTCCTAGAATAAAATTTGATTTGCAGGATTTATCTTTGAAAATGTCTGCTTTAAATAAGAGTGCATTTTATATTTGATTTGCTAATGACTTACTGGGGACTTTTGTTGAATATATTGACTTGTTAGGTTCTATGTACATGTGTCCTTCTTGGGTAAAGCTGTAGACTCAGAGATGCGTTATGTTCATAAAATGACTTGAGAAGCTTTGCCTCCTTTACTCTGATCAGATACACAGTACTCCCACGTTATCTGCAGTTTGGCTTTCTGTGGTTTTGCTTCCTGTGGTTTTAGTTACCTGTGGTCTGGAAGCTGATGATCCTTCTTCTGATCTTTTGTCAGAAAGTCACTGGTAACCTAATACTATGTCGTATGCTACATCATTCACTTTGTCCCCTCGTGGAGGCATTTTGTCATCTCACGTCATCATGAGAAGGGTGAGCATGGTACACTAAGATACTTTGAGAGAGAAGTAGAGAGAGACCATATTCATATAACTTTTATTACAGTCTAGGGTTATAATTGTTCTATTTTTGGTTATTGTTGTTAATCTCCAACTGTGTCTAATTTATAAATTAACATATGTATATATAGAACACAATGTAGTATATACAGTTGACCCTTGAACAACATTGACCTCGACACAGTGAGAAATTCATGTGTAACTTTTGACTCCTCCAGAACTTAACTACTAATAATAGCCTACCGTTGATAGTGTTGACTGGAAGCCTTACTGATAGTATAAATGGTTGATTAATACCTATTTTGTCTGTTAAATATTTTTTAATGTTTATTTTTGAGAGATAGAATGCAAGCAGAGGAAGGGCAGAGAGAGAGGGAGACACAGAATTCGAAGCAGGCTCCAGGCTCTAAGCTGTCAGCACAGAGCCTGTCGTGGGGCTTGAACTCAGGAGCCATGAGATTATCACCTGAGCTGAAGTCGGATGCTTAACCAACTGAACCACCCAGGCCCTCCACATGTGTTTTGTATGTTACATGTATTATATATTGTATTCTTCTAGTAAAGTAAGCTAGAGAAAAGTTTATGTTTTTAAGAAAATAAAAGGAAGAGAAGCCAGTACTGTATTGTATCAAAAAAAAAAAATCCACATATAAGTGGACCTGTGGTGTTCAAACCTGTGTAGTTGAAGCATCACCTGTTAGGGTTCAGTATAATCCTCAGTTTCAGGCATCCACTGGGAGTCTTGGAATGCATGTCCTAGGGAGAAATGGAGAAACTGCTGTAGTTGATTAAATAAAGGAATTATCTGTTCTATGCAATATTGAATGAACGTGAATACAAAATTGGTACTGTGCTAGGTTTTTGAAGTAATTCTTTAATATTTCCACTGATTTAAGTTTTTAAATATTTATCTCCTTTATTCTTTTTAAAGAACAGGATTTTTGTTGTACTGATTGATGTAGAGAACAAAGGAAAAAGAAATGTAGATAAAATTAAATTTCCTTATAACCTGCAGCCTACCGACACATATTTGAGGCAGGCAGAGTAGGACATTCCTCCAGGAGCTCCCAACTGTCCTAATGTTAATGCTTTGCTAAAGAGGAAAACAACCTTAGCTTGACAACAGCTAGGCCTCCACGATCCTGTAAATCTTTAACGTAGGAAATATCTTTTGGAAACTTCCTTTGTTTTTACCTCCTCCACCTCCAAAGTGTTTAATCATTTGCTCCTTGTAATCCCTTTGCAGTTCTTTCAGCCCCTGGGTCCTGTCACCTTGCTACAATAAAAAGACTTTCTTTTATTTTTTT